>NC_064426.1:1975000-2340000 GCF_023375975.1 Astyanax mexicanus
ATTTTCAATATTATATATATATATATATATTCTGATTCTTTAAGAATATTAAATGCGTTATTAATGCTTTGATTGTAGATGTGCTGACTAAAAGTTTATACAAAAGTATTGGAGTATTTTTGGTCACAATTTGCCAAATAAGTCTGTTTTTACTGTTAGGATAGGGTGCATAATTTAATTTGAACAATTGAGTATTTGAACATTGAGTAGAAATTACATAATAAAAGCACTTTATAAAGAAATAAGAAATGTTTTTAGGAAAATTCGATACATTTGTAAGTTATATATTTGTAAGTATAAATTAAATTTGGAGACTGGATTGTTCTAATTATATATATATATATATATATTGTATACTAATATAAAAGCAGTGAGCATAAAATTGTCTGTAACACATTTATGGACATTCTAATTGTCCTGAACCATGGGACTTCTATTTATTAGTACTGTATTAATTATGAACTTTTTTCTTACATTATTCACGATCTTTTACTTTACAATAAGCACTACAGTAATGTTTATAAAAAAATATATATAATAAAAAAAATAAGATATTGATAATATGCGTAATACAAACTTTATTACCATATTATAATAATACGATAAGAAGAAGAGCAGGTAACAAGTAATACAATTTTCAAAATAAAATAAAATCTTTTTATAATTACAGTTTTTAAGGCCGTATATTTAAGCTATTCATTAAATATGAAAAGTGTATTCACTGTGGATTAGGTAGTATTTATTGTGACACAGTTAGATAGTTTGTAACTATTATTATTATTATTATTACAATTTATTGTTCTATTTACCACTAATTGTAGTTTTATTATATATAGAGGGAAACAGTTTACATCACAGATTTAGTGTGTATTTATATGATCAGATGTTTGATGTCCAATAGACAATAATATTAATTAATTACAGAATAAAGAATAACGAGCCCTGCATTATGCTCTTAATAACATTTCCACAGTTTCTACATGTGTTTATTATATATACAGTATATTAAGTGTATGTAATATTATATATAATTGAAGATCACACGTCCAGATGTTTCATTATGGGATGTCCTGATTGTTTTATATGACTGTGAGTCTGTGAAGTGAGGTGGAACTCTACACCGGGTCTGCTACAGTGTGTGTGTGTGTGTGTGTGTGTGTGTGTGTGTGTGTGTGATGTTGTTGCAGGTGTCAGGGGTCGGCGGGTCAGAGCCGCTCCATTAGCCACATAAAGAAGAACACGCTCTCCTGCTGAGAGAGACTTATCACCCACACACACACACACACACACACAACCAGAACCAGATCCAGACATACATCACCCTATTCACACACACACACACTTTCTCTAACACACACACATTATCTTATCTTACACACAACTAAAACAAACCAAGGGGTAGATCAACTTCTTTTTTTTCAAGTCAAAGTGGTTTTTATTGTCATTTCAGCTATATACAGAGTACACAGTGAAACAAAGGACCATGGTGCACATAAACACAGTGTAGACAGAACAATAGTGCAACAGTGCAAAAGTGCAGACAGACAATACAACACCATACAGACAAAGAATAATAAATAACAAGACAGTGTGCAAATTTTGCAGTGTGCAAAAAGGACCAGGTAAGGTAGTAATTACTCTATTACACAGTGTGCAATAGAGTCCAGTGAGGTAGTAGGGTTTTTAGTGCTTTCCATTTTCTGGGGTAAGTGGGGTAAGAGTGTGTGTGCATGTACAGAAAAAACATCAGTTCAGTCTCTGCAGTTAAGGAGTCTGATGGCTTGGGGGTAGAAGCTGTTGCAGAATCTGGTCGTGCTGGACCGGATGCTGCGGTACCTTCTTCCCGAAGGCAGGAGGGAGAACAGTTCGTGTGAGGGATGGGTGGGGTCATTCACAATGCTGGTTGCTTTGCGGATGCTGCGGGTGGTGTAAATGTCCGTGATGGAGGGGAGAGAGACGCCGATGATCCTCTCAGCTGTCCTCACAATACGCTGGAGGGTCTTGCGGTCAGAGACGGTGCAGGTCCCAAACCAGGCAGTGATGCAGCTGCTCAGGATGCTCTCAATGGTCCCTCTATAGAAGAGTGTGAGGATGGGTGGAGGGAGACGGGCCTTTCTCAGCTTCCGGAGGAAGTAGAGACGCTGCTGGGCTTTCTTGGCTGTAGAGCTGGTGTTCAGGGTCCAGGTGAGGTTATCTGCTAAGTGGACACCAAGGAACTTGGTGCTCTTAACAATCTCCACAGAGGACCCGTCGATGTTGAGTGGAGAGTGGGTGTGTTGTGCTCTCCTGAAGTCAACAACCATTTCCTTTGTCTTGTCCACATTCAGGTGAAGGTTGTTGACTGTACACCAGTCTGTCAGCCGCTGCACCTCCTCTCTACACTGAACACTGAACTCACACTGGGGGCCCTATTTTAGCAAACTATAGGCAAAGTGTCAGTGTCTCTTTGCTATCATAACAGTGGGAAAAGTATAACTACTAATTAATCTCTTAGTTATTCATGGTAGGCTAATTTGGGGCATACCATAAAAAAAGCAATCAGAGTGTCTCTTGCTCATAATTCCCTTTAAGACTCAGGTTCGCTCTGACTTTGGCGGATTGCTATTTTAACGGCACAGCTACCTGGACATGTCCAACAAAAAGATGCAGAGCTTTCAGATCTCAAATAATGCAAAGAAAACAAGTTCATATTCATAAAGTTTTAAGAGTTCAGAAATCAATATTTGGTGGAATAACCCTGGTTTTTAATCACAGTTTTTTTCATGCATCTTGACATCATTGTTCTCCTCCACCAGTCTTACACACTGCTTTTGGAACTTTATGCTGCTTTACTCCTGGTGCAAAAAATCAAGCACTTATCGTTTTTAACTGGCCTCTTATTTTTTTTTTCCAGATCTGTGTATTTTACATAACATAACACTGTACTTTTAAACATAATGCTTCTGAATGTATTTTTTTAACATTAATGTGATTTACTAATAAAACTAAAGCTATATACAAAGTGTTGTAGTATTTTTGGAGCTTTTTTCATAGTTTGGTCACAATTTGCCAAATAAGTCTTTCACATAAGTGTTTTTACAGTTAGGATAGGATCCATAATTTAATTTAACCAATTAAAAATCAATAATTACTAAACAGATTCTAATTAAGCTATTTCTACATAGATATGGATCATGCTATGTGATTACATTTCCTCTTATTGACTTACAGTTCCCTTATTCAGTGTACTTATTAGTTTATTAGTGTTACTATGCATTATTTTCTGTTTTTTACTTTATAGCAGTGGTGGATGAAGTGGTTTTAATGTTATGGCTGGTTCTTGTTCATCATGTTCAGTAGACTGAGCTGTTTAACTCTGAGTGTTTGATTGGCGGTTTCTCAATAACAGACCAAGAGAATCTGCTCTTTTTTCAGATAGATGTTGGTGAATCGGCGTGACCAATGGGCTTCTACTAAACACGAGTTACGCAATCCTGCTGAGGAGTCCCATAAGCGTCACGGAGGGAAGGTGGGATCAGATCTGAGCACCTCGGCATCGCGGCTTTAGGGGGTTTTAGACCCACGTCCAGCACTAAAACTAAAAACATACAAATAAAATTAACAGAAAAGGATGTTTTGACAAAGTCTGAACTTTCTGACTAATATGTTATTTTTATATTACGACTTTTACTGTGTTTTACATTCTACATAAATCTAATATTCAGCCCCAGACAGAGCTGTGGAGATTCTGTGGAGGTTCTTAAACGTGGTTCTTAAAGGTGACTCAATCCAAGCACTTTCTGCCAAATGTGAAAAACATCAGAATTAACCCTTTCATTACAACAATACATTTGAAAAAGTAAGAAGATGACAGCTTTGCACATCAAAAACCTTCACAAAAAACGCTGAATGAAAGAACTGGCACTCATCAGGATATTTCTAAACAATACTCAACTATTTTGAGTAAGTTGAATATTTTGTGGGCACAAATACTGTACTATTCAAACTGAGATCTTTGAATTGAACCAACTTACATTAAAATTAGTTTAATCTGTTTTGTCATTAACAGCTTCGTTTCTATTGGCTTCTGTCACAATCTATTTGCATAATGGGCGTGTCCAACAGTTTCTGACTAACACTTACCATCAGTGTGTAGTGATTCCCCCCCTGGGCTACTGTAGAAATAAAAAATCAACTTCCCCTTTAGTTGTAAAAACGTGATGTTTTAATTTATGCTAACTCTTTTTAGTTTTTATTTCCCAATACTTAAAAAAAAATGAGCAAACCGGCTGCTTGAAAAAAGTTAAGTAAACTCAACTTATCCAGTTTTACAGTATAACAGACATAAAAAAAAAAAATTAAATCAACTTCCCCTTTAGCTGTAATAACTTGATGTTTTAAGTTATGCTAACTTAAGATTTAATTACCTATTACTTAACTTTTTAAGGCATTTCCTCAATTGTTTTAAATCAATTCTACTTATCCAGGCTTACAGTGCAGCCCCAGAAAACAAAGAGCAAGAGTTCCCTCTGTTGCACAGGATAGATCAGATTTTAGGTTAGGAAACGTATTTTCTAAAAAGATATTTTATTTAAGAATAGTTTTTTGAAGCAGTCTAAAATGTGCTGTAGTTTAAATGTTTGTGCTTTAATGATTTTCTTTTTTATCTTTATATTTATATCTGATTTCTAAATCCAGTTATAATTGCAGAAAAAGTGAGGAATATCTAATTAATCTGTCATTACTGTAAGCTTCTGAAAGACTTGCATCATCTTCACAAACACAAAATAGCCTACAGACGCCGACGCTCAGGCTGTTTGCTTCATGTTTTGGTGCTGTTTTTATCATATTTTAAAAAAGAGGAGTAAATATTTATGTTTTTATTCCAAAAAACATCAGTATATTCAGCTTAAAGCGCTGAGGTGTGTTGTTCTTGTATTTGATGGTGGAATTCAGCTGCTTTAATCATGTATGCAGGTGTTCAAAGACATTTAACTAAACACATTTTCCATGTGTAAATTTCTATTTCTTCAATAAACTGAATTGAACAGTGTTAAGAGAATTATCTTACGTCCCTGAAGAAGAATTGATAAAACAGTGTGGTGTTAAGGATAAGGGTTAAGGCTAAGTTTAGGTGTAGATTAGTTTAATCAAAATATCTTCTACAGTTTTATAGTTTTTGAAAAATTGAGAGAGAGACATGAGAGAGAAAAATAGTTGGTGAGGAAGAGGGAGAGAAAACAGAGGGATAGAAGGCTTGTTATTGATTGTGAAATAAAGAAAAAAGTGAGAGAAAGAGACAAATGGGGAGTTGGAGAGAAAAAGAGAAGGAGAGAGAGAGAACAGGCCTATTAATGACTAAGAAAGAAAAACGAGTGATAGAGAGAGAGAGAGAAATTGAGAGAAACATGGGGAGAGAGAAAAGAGAGAAAGAAGGAGAGAGAACAGAGAGATAGAAGGCAAGTGTTTGATTGCGATAAGAATAAAGAAAATGATAAAGTGAAAGTGATAGAGAGAGAGAGAGAGAGAGAGAGAGAAAGAGAGAGAGAGAGCTGTGTGGTGTCCTGAATATCTCTGAGCTCCAGTGTTGTTTTACATGACTGTTAACACTCAGAGACTTCAATCGCAAACGAGAGAGAAAGAAAGAGAGAAAGAGAGAGAGAGAGAGAGAGAGAGAGAAAGAGAGAGAGAAAGATAGAGAGAGAGAGAGAGAGAGATGCACAGGCCTGTTAGTGAAAGTGAGAAGCAGAGAGGGGTGATCAAGGTAGAGACATCTATGGAAAGATAGTGGGGTAGAAAGACTGCAAAAGAAAAAGAGATAGTGATAGAGTGAGAGCAAGAGAGTGAAAGAGTTGAAAGAGAGAAAGAGTTGGGGAGATACAAGGAAAGAAGTAGAGAGCACAGAGAGACAGAATGTGTGTTAATTTGATTGTGATAAAAATAAAGAAAGTGGTAGAGAGAGAGAAAGAGAGAGAGAGAGAGAGGGAGAGGTAAAGGGAAGAATCTGATTAAATATCCACATGTCAGCAGTGAAGCGTCGGAGGCTCCGCCCCCTCGGCGTTCCGGCCGGACTGTAGTTTCCCGGGTGTTTAGTGGCGGAGCTGCTCTGCCAAGTATGATGTTACTGGCTTCCATGTTAATGTTCAGTCAGGAAGGAGGTTTATTGGCTCGCAGGGCGAGAGGGCCGGCCAGCTGCGAAAACACCGTTAAAGGGGCTTTAGTGCTCATTTCATGAATACTTAAAGTTTACTTATTGAAAAAAAAGAGCGAGAGAGAGAAAAAAGGGGGAATTAATGGACTATGGCTGGGTTTTTCCTCATTGTTCGGGCCGTGAGCGCACGCACCCCGAATCCCTCCATATGGGCCGGTACGGGCCGGTCCTCCGGGTTCAGGCCGTCCTGTGAAACTCAATCCAGAAAACGTTCCAAGAACAGAGGCTCTGTTTTCCTTTTTTACCCCCTTTTTCCTCTCCTTCTTCCTTTTCGGAAGGGTGTTCTGGGATTGCCATTTGGCCGGGTGAAAATCGCGCTTTCGCGTCCGAGCCTCTCTCGCCTCTCGCACCTCTCGCCTCTCTCGCCTCTCTCGCCTCTGCCGCTTCGGATGAAGCTGTAATGTGGGATTTGGGGAATGAGGGGGTCAGGAAGAGAAGGGAAGGGGGTTTATTAGATTGTGTGGCGCCCCCTGTGGTCATGCCACTCTACTGCATGTGTCACTATTAATGGATCTCGTCAATGTTTAACATTTGTACACCAGTTCTGTTGCACATAACACTATAAAAACAGTTATAAAATGGTTATAAACTATTAATTATAAACTAATGATTAACATGCAAGCTCTACTAAGCAAAACTTTTGATCATATTAAAATATAGACCAATAAAGACAAATTACTCTAAGTTTTATTCAAAACCAAGACTTTTGAGTAGTCAACTCATAAATCATAAGTCATAAAGACTTAGACTAGTGCACATTACGGAATATCCATCTTTCCTAACAGGGATTAAGCCTAATCCTCGATTATGCAACAAATTTTAATATAAATTTTTAATCGTAAGAAAACCTAATCCATGTCTGGGAAAATGCACCATTGCATCTGAATCAAGACCATGATCAGGATGTGTTTTGGGCGTAATGTATACTAAACAATGTCTCTTGCTCACCATTGCCTTTAAGAACCAGGTGAGCTCTGACTTTGGCATATTGCTATTTGAACAATGCAGCTACCTGGAGATGTCCAACGCTTCAGAACAGCAATGGTATTTTATTGAGTTATTTATTTTATTCAGTTTATTGCTAATGTTGGATGCTAAAAGTTGGGTTTGTGCACTGCTGCACATCCTTATGTGGTTATAACAAGCAGGTTGGTATGCATTGTGCACTTAAGGTGCCAAGATAGCAATGAACATCTGGCTGTTGGCAACTGTCTAGATTGCATTCAGTCAGTGGTGCACCTGTGTTTTTTGTTACCAAGATAATAATACAGCCCAGAAACGTACCTGAACACAAATCATTTCCAGACCATCAGATAGAGAGATAGATAGATAGATAGACAGACAGACAGACAGATAGTCTGAGATGTTGTAATAGCTACTCTCAAGTCAACATTAACATCAGTACTGATATCATCAAACATTTGATGTTCATTACGGTAAATCTTGTGTAATAAACTGTACATTATAGCTTCAGATAACAAAATGAACACAATGCTTTAATTTTATAAAAAAATTGATGTTTTTGAGTCCATGCTACTGTGCATGAGACTGAGTTGCTAAATACCTACAGTAATTCATTTCTAATGAAGTTCTTACGATTAAAGCCAATTTAGACTAATATCTTATAATTATAAAGTCAAACTCATCATGGTGTGAATTTCAAATTTTGCTCTGAAATGGGTTTTTCTGCGTTTGCGCGACAGCAGATTTTTCCTCAGTGGGCTGAATGCTTATCAGGACCACCTGTAGAACTCACTAAAGTACAAATTATCTGAGCTCTACGACACTTCAGGGATCTAGGGCTCATGCTTAGCAGGTATGGATCTGGCGAGGGGGCTGAAGTGCCTGGGTGGGATTGGGACTCATGTACTGCTGGAATTCTGAGGCTCAATAAAGAAGTATAACACTAATGGCTTCCAGATGAGCCCCTGAACCCCCCCCCCCACCACCACTCGCCTGGATGCTGGGTCACATCCTCCTGCTCGGCGCTGGGTAAATAGCGCAGGAGTGGAGGTTTGGCGAGGACTCTTACATTCTCCTTCTGGGCTTTACGGCCATTACTCAGCTCCTGTCAGAGCTCGTCCAATCAGATCCGATCCGCCGCCGTCAGCTCCTCTGTGGGAACGTGGAAACGCGTGTGAATCCGAATCCGAAAGCCTAGCGGAGAAGAATGCGCTGGACGGTTCCTCGCTTCGTCGTAAACAAGCAGGTGTCGCTAATAAACGTTCGATTCTTGGTTTACGCCACTCACGCCGCGGCCTGGTGATTCACGACCAGTTCCTTTGACTGATGACTAAAACACGTTTCTGGCACACTCTTACGTTCTGTCAACACACACATGCAAAAACACACACTCCTCCAGGTTTTTCTGGGCGTGTGCAGAAAACGCAAAGTCTATTACAATCATCTGTTCCTAAAGCAGGTCAAACTTAACCATCAAATATCCCTAAACAAACGTGCACCAGCACTCCTCATATCACTGGGCTGTTCCCACTATAGAGGGCTGTGCCAAATAACATCACTGATTCACTGGGTTGACTCAGTTTCTAAAATTCACACTGGTTTAATGAACTGGTTTGTTTTCAAGGATTTACACTGGTTAGTTAGTGTACTTAGTTGGTGTAATTTCTAGATTTCACACTGATTTATTTAGTTTAGTTTCTAGAACACACACTAATTTGTTAGTTTGACTTTCTATAATTCACACTGATTTGTTTTGTAAAAAAATCTAAAATTCACATAGGTTTACACTGATTCGTTTGGTTTGAGTTTCGAGAATTTACACTGGTTCACACTGATTTGTTTAATTTAAGTTGCTAGAATTCACAGTGATTCGATTTATTTAGTTTAAGTTACAATTAAGTTAAGTTACAAAGTTTGTTTATTTGGTCGGTTCAGTTTCAGTTCACACTGGTTCGTTTAGTTTGAGTTTCTAGAATTCTCATTGATGCACACTGATTGATTTGGTTTGAGTTTTGAGAATTTACACTGATTTAATTCATTTAGTTAAAGTTACAACTGAGTCTAAGTTTGTTCTTTTGGTCGGTTCAGTTTCTCCAATTCACACTGGTTCATTTAGTTTAAGTTTCAAGAATTCACACTGATTTGTTTGGTTTAAGTTTCTAGAATTCACACTTATTCATTTTGTTTGAGTTTCTAGAATTCACATTTGTTCACATTGATTCATTTTGTTTGAGTTTCTAGAATTTACACTGATTAATTTAGTTTAAGCTTCTAGAATCCACATTGATTCGTTTAGCTTGAGTTTTTAGAATTCACATTCATTCATTTTGTTTGAGTTTCTGGGATTTACACTGATTCGTTTAGTTCAAGATACAATTGAGTCCAAAGTTCAGTTCAGTTTCTACAATTCATACTGGTTCAGTTGGTCAGTAAGACTTTGGTTTGTTTGTATTGGTTGTTTTTTGAAGTAAGAGTAGTTTACAAAGAAATAAACAATATAATCCACTTAGATGAATCATAACAGATGAATCTCATTGATAAGCTGAGCTCACTGTCTCTGGTGTATGGCTGATGCTGATTGGAGGATGGAGGATCAGTGAGGTTATCAGTGGTTCTCCTGCAGTGGAAAGTCTGGACCGGGTCTGGACCTCGCTGTGGATCTGGACCGTGTCGTGGTTCAGGATGGTTCTGCAGCTGGCCGACCCTTATCACACTGTTCTACATCATTAAAAGCCTGGCTGTCTGATAGTGATGATGTCACTTCCTGTTAGACGGATGTGTTTGCTCAGAGATGTCCTGAGAAGCTCATTCTTATCAGAGCTTCTGTTTTCAGGGCTTTGAAGATTTAACTGCAGTATCAGAGAGAAACACTGTGTGTCTGTGTTTCATTCATTACATTACTATTAGTCAGACACTTAGTTTTACTTCTACAATTCATACTGGATTAAATGGTCAGCAAAGTGTCAAAAATCCACTCAAATTAAATTACGTGTTCCATGAATTCACACTGATTCACACTGGATCACAAGCCATCAAACCAAACTGAAGTGCTTGAATGAATTTTTGCACCAGGAGTAAAGCAGCATAAAGTTATCCAAAAGCAGTGTGTAAGACTGGTGGAGGAGAACATGATGCCAAGATGCATGAAAAAAAACTGTGATTAAGAACCACCAGGGTTATTCCACCAAATATTGATTATTTCTGAACTCTTAAAACTTTATGAAGATGAATATGAACTTGTTTTCTTTGAATTTCTTTGAGGTCTGAAAGCTCTGCGTCTTTTTTATTTTTCAGCACTTAAATGCTCTAAATGACAGTATTTGTATTTGTAATTTGGGAGAAATGTTGTCTGTAGTTTATAGAATAAAACAACAATGTTCATTTTACTCAAACATAAACCTATAAATAGCAAAATCAGAGAAACTGATTCAGAAACTGAAGAAGTGCTCTCTTTATTTGTAGAGTTTAACCAGGTTTACCAACTTGAGAAGGTGACAGCACTTAGAAATAAAGTAAAAGAAAGACAAAGAGAAAGAGAAAGAGAAAGAGAGAGAGAGAGAGAGAGAGAGAGAGAGAGAGAGAGTCTCTGAGGGGAGGTGAGATGAGTGTAAAGGGCGAGCGAGTGGCGAGCGAACGTTGTGTTCACACGCTGACCTCTCAGATAGCCATCAGCCTGAAGAACACTGCTTAATCTGTTTTCCTTTCACGGCACAATTAGCGCTGTAATAGCAGACGTGTGTGTGTGTTGTAAGTGTGTGTCTGTGTGTGTGCGTATGAGTGTGTGTGTGTGTATAAGTCTGTGTGTGTGCGTATGAGTGTGTGTGTGTGTATAAGTGTGTGTGTGTGTGCTTGAGAGCACTAAGGGCCCATTTCCCAGAGCTGCTAAGAGGCTTGCTAATGTCCTGAGTGGTTTTAAAGAGGTCACTCTCGTGTCATTAGCGAGTCCCTTTAGCCGGGCGCTAGCGCGATGGAGGCCGGGGGCCGCTGAGGACCGCGGTGGCGCGAGGGTCCGGAGAAATTAACGATGCGGTGCGGGGGTCGTTATGTGTGTACGACGCCGGGTAGATGGACGCAGCAGTGCTAAGTTGGCTTAAGCGCTGTTCTGATGGGATTAGATTTACCTGGGGAGGAGGAGTAATGTATTTTTACTGCAGGACGTCTGGAAAATATATGAGCGATTTCTTTCCGGATAAGAAAGCTAAGCATTAATGACTGGGATGGGAGTGGCTACTCGATTTACACACTGCTGTCAGCTCCAAAACATGTTTATGATTATAGCCTACCTAAAGTAGCATAAATAGAAGCTACATGTTCATAACATGCATGTAGGCTAGAGGCTAGAGGCTATGCTACAATGTGACATAAGGAACCACATAGTAACTTAAAAGCGTTGCAGTTGTACACTTGAAACTCTTGCTCTTCCTTTTCTGGGCTGGTCCTGATGAGTGCCAGTTCCATCATTATAACATTTGTGATGGTCTTTGCAGTGACTACACTTGAGAATACTTTCAAAGTTCTTAAAATTCTTCTTTTCGGATTGACTGACCTTCATTTTATCTTAAATTCATTTGTTTTTCTTTATTTAGTTGAGTAGTTGTTGCTTCTTATAACCTGGATTCGAACATTACTCAAATATTCACTATTCACTGTATACCTGTAACTCTACCTCTTCACTACTTTACTTTAACTGATGCTCTCAAACACTTTATTAAGAGACGAGAAATTCAAGTAATTAACTCTTGATGAGTTCAGCACAGCTGTTAACTGAAAACCTGAATTCCAGGAGACTCTACCTCATAAAACTGACTGAGAAAATTAAATTGTTGTTTTATTCTATAAACTACAGACAACACATCTCCCAAATTCCAAATAAAATATTGTCATTTAGAGTATTTTTTGCAGAAAATGAGAAATGGCTGAAATAACAAAAAACAAAAAAGATGCAGAGCTTTCAAACAACCTCAAATAATGCAAACAAGAAAACAAGTTATATTTATAAAATATTATTTAAGAGTTTTTAATCACAGTTTTTTTTCATGCATCTCTTCATCATGTTCTCCTCCACCAGTCTTACACACTGCTTTTGGATAACTTTATGCTGCTTTACTCCTGGTGCAAAAATTCAAGCAGTTCAGTTTGGTGGTTTGATGGTTTGTGATCATCCATCTTCCTCTTGATTATATTTTCCAGAGGTTTTCAATTTGGCAAAATCAAAAATACACACATATATATGTATCATATATTAGGGAATATTCAGCATGCAAATACATTTACACCCCCGTACGCACAGTGGTACAGTTGCTAATTGATATATCCCGGTTCAGTGTGTGATACGAGTCTGCTGCACCTTGGGCCAATTTAACTGTTCCACTCACTGGGTTTTAATTGAGTCCACATTAAAATTTACTTATAAAATAATAATGGGCTCCCATGCAAATGAACCCTTCCCAATATTGCCGTGGCGGCATTTGCATATCCACAAGCAGCGAGGGAGTTCAGAAATCAATACAGATGATTAATATTATATGGGCTACAGGAATAATTAAATCCGTCTGATGCAAGGACTCACTCAAGCTTGGCAAAGCAGAGGTGCCGTTTTGCCACACTTTAATTTAATACACGCTGCCCGGATTGCAGTTTCAATTACCGACTTCCCGAAATAATAACGCGCGTTAAAAATTACACTTTCAAATATATGTTATTTCATTTCATTTGATTGAATACATTCAGGGATTAATTCCCCTTTTCTTCCGGCATTAACATATTGCAGCAAATTGCTGAATGAGATTGAGCCTGCTGTTGGGACCGGCTGCTGGAATACTGATCCCAGTCGCTTTACTGGGCAGAATAAGGAGCTGCTGAGCTTCTCTATAAAACACTTCTTACAATCACAATCATATGCCACTTTATTGGAAACACCTTAGTTACTTTAATTCAGTAATTCAGTTCAAAATGTGAAACTCATATACTTTAATTTATTGATGTATTTCACACAGAATGATCTATTATTATGGCCAAAAATCATTTTTTTTAGGAAATTAGAATATTATATATATATATATATATGGTACTTTTGTACTAAGGTGGGCAGTGTGCCAAGTCCTGCTGGAAAATGAAATCCGCATGAAGTGCTGTATTTGGTTTGGAGAGTCATGTCATTTGTCAAGTCTGTCATCTGCTGGTGTTGATCCACTGTGTTTTATTATCAAGTCTAAAAAAGTCAGTGCAGTTTTGTTTTCCCTCAAAATCTTACTTCACAACTTTTATGGAGATGCGTAGATTTCATTTTCCAGCAGGACTTGGCACACTGCCCACACTGCTTACCAAAAATACCAATTGGTCTTATATAATATTCTACTTTTTTGAGACACAGATTTTTTTTTTATTGGCTGTAAACCATAATCAATAATCAACAATAAAAGAAATAAACTCTTAAAATGTTTCTAATAAAGTGTCCAATCAGTGGGTGTAAACTGTACATTAGCCAATTTATTGGAAACAATTTGTTTTCTTTGATTTGCCAAAAACAATACAAGATTAGGTATTGGCCAATGACTAAAATAGCAAAATAAGTGTTTCCAATAAAGTGGCCGGGGAGTGGAAGTACAGGGTAGGCGTTTGCAAAAAAAAGTGCCCACTGTCTGGAAGCAAAAGTGTGGGTGTTTCTAATAAAGTGGCCAGTGAGTGGAAGTAGAGGGTGAGTTGGTCACTTTATTGGAAACACCTACTTTGTCCTTCCTTTGACTTGCTGGTAAAAAAAAAAATACAGGAGATGTGTTATACAGGTGTTTCTAATAAAGTGGCCAGAGAGTGAAAGTACAATGTGGGTGTTTCCAATAAAATGGCCATCGAGGAAGCACAGTGTACTGTAGGTGTTTCCAATAATGTGGCCTGGCCTGTAAGTAGAGGCTCAAGATATACAGTAGGTGTTTCTATTAAAGGAGCTAGTACTGTAAGTGGGGACAAAAAGTTTAGGTTGGCCACTTTATTGGAAACACCTACATTGTCCTTCAGCTTGCCAGTATTTCCAATAAAGTGGCCAGTGAGGAAGCACAATGCACTGTAGGTGTTTCCAATATTGTGGTCAGCAAGTGCAAGCGCAAGAAGTAAGTGGGTGCAAAGGGAAGCATGGCCACTTTATTGGAAACACCTATTTTTGGTTTCACTCCTTTGGCGTGCTAGTGTTTCCAATAAAGTGGCCAGTGAGTGGAAGTACAATGTAGGTGTTTCCAATAATGTGGTCAGCAAGTGCAAGTACAAGAAGTAAGTGGCTGCAAAGGGAAGCTTGGCCACTTTATTGGAAACACCTATTTTCTCCTTTGGCGTGCTAGTGTTTCCAATAAAGTGGCCAGTGAGTGGAACTACAATGTTGGTGTTACCAATAAAGTGGCCATTGAGAAAGTACAATGTAGGTGTTTCCAATAATGTGGTCAGCAAGTGCAAGCGCAAGAAGTAAGTGGGGGCAAAGAGAAGCTTGGAAACACCTATTTTTGGTTTCACTCCTTTTGCGTGCTAGTGTTTCCAATAAAGTGTCCAGCGAGTGAAAGTATGAAGCAGGAGTGTTTTTGGAAGCGATTATCTCTAATAGATGTAAAGTTAACGAGCGCTCTGCAGTTTGTACGACTTTTTTTTTTTGGTTTGTTTTGCCACTTTTTTCGTTATTTAATAAGGGAAATTTGGCAAAAGAACATCAACAGATTTTTATGGCTTTCTCAGGTTGTGGATTTCCTCCGGAGGGTGCTTTGACTGTAACTCACCGCCTTGATGTTCTGGATCATGATAGCATTATAATGTAGCAGATTATGATCATGACTGTGTTAATGATGTCGTGATATTAATATAGTGTAAAAAAAAAAAACATCAGGAATTCTCCAGTAACTGGAGAAAGACTTCGCAGGTGCTCCGGATGTTCATTTGTTGGGTTTGTAAACCTGCCTACCCACAATCCTCCAGTTCCCTCAGGCGAGACTCGCAGTCCGCAGTCCGCGGTCACATGTTGCTGCTGTTTTGTGCGAAAAACAAACATTTTTTTTTCGGGTTTTTTTTAATGAATATTTCACGCCTGCCCATTAGAATTCCTTTTGCATAACAGATTAATGGTGCGCATTTGCATCTCCTCAGTGGTTTGAGGGAGGTCGTCTTGAACCGCCGACATGAAATTATGACCATCATGTTCTTGACAACCCATTACATGGCGGGCACTTCCTGGGCATTGTCGAGGAGCGCCCGGATTCCGCTTTTTCACCCATAATGAATGCACTCCAATATGTAATGACTGAGTAATCACATTATTTGCTGCATCTACTTTGTGCAGGAGGCATCGTGCATCTGCGGCTCGCTGGTAATTGCTAGGCAGGGAGGAGGAGGAAGAGGATTTGCATCATCGCTGGGGAGATGCAACCGCAAATGATTATGCCGGATTGTTTTTGCAACAGGAGTGTCCAATGTAATAAAGTTAATGATCTTGAAAAGACATGGGTGAAAAAATCTATTAGAATGCAGATGTTCCCCCCTATCGCTCTGTACCCCCGCCTCCCAAAAAATACCTCCTCTTACTGTAGGCCTGAGATCTGTCTGTACTGCGCTTATTATACTGTATTTTGTAGAGTTGCTTATTTGTATTAATGCATAACAACAACACAGTGTGGTATATACATTTATACAATATACACTGAACACCTTATAAAACACCTTATGTACCTTGTGCTTCCACTAACTGGTTAATTGTATCTATCTAATTCTTTAAGCTAAGCAACCAACCACTTCACTAGAAACACCTACTGTACCTCATGCTTCCACACATTGACCACTTTATTGGAAACACCTACTTTATCTTAAGCGAAGTGTCCATTATATTGGAAACACCTACTGTTCCTCTGTTCCTTGTTTTTTTTTACTTGATTAATTGGACCACATGAGTAAAGACCATACCTTTAGCATCCACTGACTGGCCACTTTATTGGAAACACCTACTGTACCAAATGCTTTCACTAACTGACCATTTTTATGAAAACACCTACGTAATTCTCTAGCTAAGTGGCCACTTTATTGGAAACACCTACTGTACCTTGTGCTCCCACTGATTGGCCACTTTTTTAGAAACACCTGATGTACTTTGTACTTTAATTCATTGACCACTTCATTAAAAACACCTACTGTACCATGTACTTCCACTCATTGGCCACTTTATTGGAAACGCCTTTTGAACCATGTACTTCCATTCATCGGCCACTTTAATGGAAACACCTACTGTACCTTGCACACCAACTCATCGACCACTTTATTGGAAACACCTACTGTCCCATGTACCTTCACTCTTAAGCCACTTCATTAGAAATGCTTGATTTACTTTGTAGTTTAATTCATTGGCCACTTTTGTTAAAAACACCTAACTTTAACCTCCACTGAGTGGCCACTTTACTGGAAACACGTACTTTGCAATGATACACACAGTAATAGATGGCCACAAGTTTGTGGACACTCTTCTGAAATTTAGGGTATTGATTCCTTATATTCTTCTTTTATTTTTCTGTAAAAGCTTTCCTCTGGATGCTGTGAGGATTTGATTGCATTCAGCCCTGATAGAGCTGGGTAGATCTGCTCTGAAAGGTATTGGATGGATGAATGGATGGATGGAGCTCCATCCAACGCTTGGTATTGGGCACATTGACCTCCAAGAATGTCCTGCTCTAATTTCTATTGGTCAGGGCTTTTCTTTTCGCTTGTCCATAGAGATTATGAAATTAAGCCCCTCCCCCTCATTAGTCCAGTATATGCAGTAAATACACAGAGTCATCAGGAGGTTTGGACGGACCTGACGGAGCGTATTAATCACGTTGCAGCGTGCCGATGGCTGCCGGTCACCGGCGTTCCTCTGCGTTGCTCTGCTCTCGGGCTTCACGGTTAATTATGCCGCTCCTGTGATTACCAGGTAAAGCAAATTATGCCCTTTCCCTGGCAGAAGATAAATCTTGGTTTCAATTTGCCGTAATGGCCCGTGTAATTTTTACACCCTGCCTACACGTTTGCTCTTTTAGCCGGCGTCATTAGCGGGTCGGTGTATTAGATATACGTTTTCGGCGGCTTAATTTGGTCTCGCAGGAGCACTTGCGAGGATGCAGCTGCTCCTGGGCCCTTAGCTGGACTCTCTTTATTTGTTTCTTTTTTAGATCTCTGTGATTAATTGAGACGGTGAGAGGCGTGGGGCACGGGTTCGTATCTGCAGAATTTAAAAAGCAGAAGAAGAAGAAGAAGAAGAAGAAGAAGAAGAAAAGAAAGGCAATCCATCAGGGAAATGGTCACGAGACGGAGACCAGGAGGAGGACACACTTAATAGGTGGCCAGTTCACAATCTGACATGCATTTTTAATGGAAAGATGTTGTATTTTCGCTTTTGTAGGTCATTTTTGCTCAGATTTGCCACTATTTTATAATAATCAACGTTCTATAAAAATACACAAGACATGTATAGATTCTCTAGTGGGTTTGATTAGTAAATATTGTAAATAAAAATGGAAACTAAAGAAAATTGAGGGTTTGGTAGGTTTCTTTACAATGAACCACAATGAACCCCATTCTAAATGTTTGTATTTTAAATAAAAAAAGTATGGATGCCAGTTACTGAAGTATTAAAATACAAAACTGGGATTAATGTGCTTTATATTCAGCAACCAGGGTTTTGGCAAAAATGTCTTGGGGCAATTGCCATAATATACTCAGCAACCGGGGTGCTGGAAAAAAGTGTTTTGGGCCAATTGACATAATATACTCATATTTCTCTCTCTCTCTTTTTCTCTCTCTCTCTCAATTTCACTCCATTTTAGCCACTCAGTACTTTACTTTCTCATTTTTATTTCTCTTTTTTTACTTGTTCTATCCCTTATTAATCTCTCCTACATCTTCCATCTCTCTATTTCTCTCCCTTCTATTTGTTTCTCTTTATTTTTAATGTCTCATTTGTCTCCCTTTTCCATATTTCTGTCTTTCTCTTCTCTCTCTCTTTCTCTCGTTTGCTCTGTTCTCTTTCTCTTTTTCTATTGCTCTCTCTCTCTCTCTCTTTATCTCTCTTTCTCTCTCTGATATTTGCAATAATATATAGGAGAAAGACTTTTTTAATAGAGTTTAGGGTTTCTGTAGATGTATTGGGTGTAAATATAACAAGACTGTGATGTAACAGTTTTGGGTTTTTTGAATTGGCCTGTTTTACAGCTCTGTTATTTTTTCTGCTGAGTGTTCTTTTTGAATGAGTTACAGCAGTGTTTTGAGGTTCACAGTGTGTCATTTCCATGTACTTAACTCTCATTATTCAATTATTCAACTTTTCCAAGATAAACACAGTTTAACTTTTAATGGATAAACTCTAAAAATAATCTGTCAGAATTCTTGTGGATTTCTTTGGCTTTTGGAATTCTTTGGCAGTGAGAAACGGCCCCGGCTGATTTGTGCAGGCTGGAAGTTGGTTATTAGTTTGAGTTGGGTTTTCTCCAGAGCTCGGCTGAAGGTGTTCCTGCTCGGCGTTTTTCTGATGGAAGGTTTTGACAGGAGCCTCCAGCTCCAACTGGAAAAATCCTGCAGCTCGCGGCCGCTGATAAACCGGCTGATCCGCAGAGGCTCAGCGTTAGGCCAGCACATTCCTGCAGTTAGAGGCGGGAACGCCGGGAACGGCGAGGCTCTGGCCCTGTTCGGTGTGTGATGTCAGATTTATATCCAAACACATGTCCCTGTGTGTTCTCCTCCTCCCAGCCCGGACCTGCTGAACATCTGGAGACGTTCAGAACCTCCATCCCTGCAGCCCTGCTCACACTTCACTGTTATTACAGCACAGACCATTACCGCCCTCTCACACTCTCTCCCTCTCTCTCTCTCTCTCTCTCTCTCTCCTTTCTCCAACCATCCATCCTCTCCTCCCTCGCTCCCTTCCTCTATTCATTCTGGAGAATAAGTGACATGACTTTAACACCCGCTGTGGGCAAAAACTCTCTCTCTCTCTCTCTTTCTTTTTCAGTTAGTCGATTACTCTCTACCGTGCTTTTCCTTGATTTCTCTCTTCCTCTTATTCTCTTTCTCCTGCTGTTTCTCACTTTTCTCATTTCAGTCTCTCTCTCTTTCCTTTTTATCTCTCCCTCTTTTCTCTTTCGCTTTATCTAACTATTTTCATAATCTTTTTCTTTTCTTTTCTCTTTCTCTATGGTCTTCTAGCTCTTTCTCTAGTTTCAATCTTTCTCTCTCTCTCTCTCTCTCTCTCTCTCTCTCTCTCTCTCTCTCCTTTCTCCAACCATCCATCCTCTTCTCCCTCGCTCCCTTCCTCTATTCATTCTGAAGAATAGACGACAGGACTTTAACACCCGCTGTGGGCAAAAACTCTCTCTCTCTCTCTCTCTCTATCTTTTTCAGTAATTCGATTACTCTCTACCTTACTCTTTCACTTTCCAGTGTTTACCTCCTTAACTTCTCTTCCTCTCTTTCTTTTCTCATTTCAGTCTCTGTCTCTTTCCTTTGTGTTTCTCATTCTTTTCTCTTTTTCTATATCTATACATTTTCATTGTCTCTCTCATTCCCTCTCTCTCCTCCTCTTTTTCCTTTTTTTACATCCCTCACTCGCTCTGGTCTTCTCTCTCCCTTGTTTCAATCTCTTTCTCTCTCTCTCTCTCTCTCTCTCTCTCCTTTCTCCGACCATCCATCCTCTCCTCTCCTTCTGTCTTTCTCTTCCCTCTCCCTTTCTGTTGATCTTTTGTCTTTCTCTTTTTCTATTGCTCTCTCTCCCTATTTTTGATTTCTCTCTCTCTCTCTCTCTCTCTCTCTCTCTCTCTCTCTCTCTCTCTCTCTCTCTCTCTCTCTCTCTCTGTGTGTGTGTGTGTGTGTGTGGAGGTTCCGCAGGGAGCCGGGTTTTGGACGCAGGCCCAGATCAATGTGACCTAAATTCAAACGCGAATTAGAGGGCTGTCAGTGGGAAAGGACACTCTGTAAATGAGCTCAGGCAGTGCGGGGGCCCCCAGGGGCCCCGGGGAACCAGGCCTTCGCCCCCGCCCGCCACTTTAATAAGTTCCAAATGGGCGACCCGGCTGTAGCACCGTGAAGTGCCCTAAACACCCCCCCCCCCCTCCACCGGGGGGTACGAGGGGGGGGGTGACACTGCGCTCGTACCGAGGCAGGGTGGCTGTTGATCGGGAGCAGCGGGGGGCGTCCCCGGGGCCCTGATGGGGCCCGATGGTATATAGAAGGTGAATTTAAATTTCTGCAAAGTTGCTTTGTGATCATTTTCACTTCTGTATAAACAATTCTGAATTTTTGATCAGTTACTAATGAAATACGAGCAATGATGTTGCAAAGCAACCTCAACCTACTGTTAATAAACTGCAATCTACTGAATTGTTCAGCAAACTGATTGCAGTGTAAACTGAAAATTATGCTATACTATAACTATATGATGTATGGTCATCATTATAAATGAATATTAATACTCAAACCGTATTCATTTTTCCATATTTGTGCATGAGTTAAGCAAAATTATAATCCAATTTGAAGGATTCTCTTCATATACAGGCCAGAAATGCAGCTGAAGCTAGTAGTGATTTAAAGGACGCAGCTGATGTATCCTTCCAAACACTCTGTTACCCACAATTCACTGCTTTGCATGTCCAACACCAGGGGAAAAAGTTAAAACAGCACCATGAAAATTGGGCATAAACGGTGGGAAACAAAGACTACAGAGCAGAGCTACATCACCACAAAGCCTTATTACACTTTTCCTTATGTGTGACCATCAATTAACTGAACACCCAGTTAACAGAACACCTAACTTTTAACTAATAGAACTACTCCACTGTGCCACTGGCTGCAACACAAACCCATGATACATCCACCCCCATGCTTAACAGTTGGACAGGTGTTATTTTTATAATATTATATCGAATTTTATTCTCGATGTGGCCAAGTGTTCTGTTTGAACTCATGCACTAGTGACAATGCTTTGTTTTACTGTGTTTATTTAATAATTCGTGTATTTTGTGGTAAGTTGTAATAATGAGAGTTTTTTTTATTCATCTGTTTCACATAATTTGTAGGAAGCTATAAAAACAGAATGATTTGGATGAACAGAAACAGGGGCGGGGCTGAGGCGCTGTGTTCAGTACTCTGGGTAAATCTGGCTCTGAATCAGAGTCAGTATTAATATCTCTGGCAGTTTGGAGAGTTTTCAGAGCACTCTGTGGCTTTAGGGTGCAATAAAATAAACAAGTGACCAAAAATAACACAGCTAATACAACCCCCCAACCCCCCCTCCCACCCCTCACTACCTCTTTCCCTCCCTCCATCTCTTTTTCTCTCTCTCTCTCTCTTCCTTTTTTCAGTGTTTTTCTATTCTTTCCACTCTGGATTCTCCAAATATACATTATTGTATAGAGATTTTAGGGTTTTGTCTTCTGACTGGAAAAAGTGTGAAAAGCAAAACACCTGTTTTCTTTAATCGAAGCAGCCGAACCATCACTTCTATCATAATTATTGTAGAAAACAGTGTAATAAATCATATTTGTGACCAATTTAACGCTTTTACATGAGATAAAAGTACTAGTGCATCTTACAGTAAATAAAAAGTAAGAATATCATTGAAAAGTTCCTTTATCTCAGTAATTTAGTTCAAAATGTGAAACTCATATATTATATAGATTTATTAAACACACAGAGTGATCTTTTTCTTTTATTGTTGATGGTTATTGTTTATGGTTTACAGCTAATAAAAAAAACAAAATCAGTTTCTCATAAAATTACAATATTAAATAAGACCAATTGGTACTTTTGCAAGTGTGGACAGTGTGCCAAATCCTGCTGGAAAATGAAATCTGCATCTTCATAAAAGTTGTTATCAGCAGAGGGAAGCATGTTTTCAGACCTCAAATAATTCAAAGAAAACAAGTTTTAAATCAATCAAGGGTTTAGAAAACAATATTTGGTGGAATAATTCTGGTTTTTAATCACAGGTTTTTTTTTTTCATGCAATTTGGCATCATGTTCTCCTCCACCAGTCCTACACACTGCTTTTGTTGGATAACTTTATGCTGCTTTACTCCTGGTGCAAAAATTCAAGCAGTTCAGCTCTGTTCCAGGAGGCACTACAACCAGATCATTGGTTTAATTAGATAGATAGATAGATAGATAGATAGATAGATAGATAGATAGATAGATAGATAGATAGATAGATAGATAGATAGATAGATAGATAGATAGATAGATAGATAGATATTCAGCCTCTCACTGAAATGATGTAATAGTGTACAAGAGGTTAAAGGAGCACAGGAAAGAGAAAGAGAGATAAAAAAGAGAGACAAATAGAGAGAGAGAGACAGATAGAGAGAGGAAATAGGAAGTAAATAAGGAAGATGGAGGGAGGAAGTGAAGCGTGAAAAGCGTGGAAGTTTTCTGTATTTTTTGGTGAAATCCCATTCCCCCCGCACCTCGACCTCTTCCTATACGCCCCATACCGCCGCCCATAGGGAGCGCAGCCCTTCTGATTGTCTCCGATAGCATATGCTAATTGTTGATTGTCTCCAATATTATATGCTAATTGTCAGGAATTAGCATAATTCATTAACATTTGGGTCCTAATTACACGAGGAATAAAGCCGAACCCCGCGCCAGTGCCGCCGCCGCCGCCGCCGTGTGCTCTGACTCCCTAATGCGCTCTGCGGTTTAGACCCGGCTCATTAGCGTATTGCTAAGGAAGTTGAAATATTAAAAGTGTGGTAGAGTGAAATCTGTGATTAGTCCCTGATCAAACGCCAGTTCTGCGCTGCTGTTTACTACACGTCTCCGCTGCCCCACAGGTGAGAGGGAAATCTGCTTCTCGGATTTATTTACAAAAAGAAACTCGTTTACCGGCTTAAAACCAGCCTTATAGTGCAAATCGCACGAGAGAGAACACACTCCAGCTTTTCCACGTCTCGTAATTAATGAAATCCATGTTGTGTTCAGAGGAAATTTAGAGGAACAAACGAAGAAAGGGTTTTTTTTGTTATTTTATTACAGGATAATGCGTCTGAAATGTGATTTTATATTCTCTCTGAAACTCCTTTATTAAGAGTCATTTATGATGTTAGATTTAGAATTTGAGTTAGGATTATTAATTAGTTATTAATTAGGATTAAGTTTGAGGTTAGGATTAGGTTTCAGACTGAGGTTGAAATAAAGGGTAAAATTAGGTTTTAAATTGAAGTTAAAATTAGAATCAGGACTTAGTTCTGAATTAAGAGCAAAGGTTTGTTTTTAAATTAAGATTAGGTTAGGTAAGGTTTAGAATTTGTTTTTGGGCTCAGGATGAGGTTTGGATTACGTTTTAATTTTAAAAGTTAAATCCTTGGTGAGAATTACGGTCAGGATAAAAGTTAGTATGATGTTGTGGGCTGAGGTTAGGTTTAAAGTTAAGTTTTAAATTGAGGTTAAGTTTACGGTTAGGCTTAGGGTCAGATTTAGGGTTAGGATTAGGTTTTAGACTAAGGTTAAGGTTAGATTTAGGACTAGGGCAGATTCTTGGGTTGAGGTTAAGTTTAGGATTAGGGCCTCGATGATGTTTAGGATCAGGTTTTTAGGTTAAGGTTAAATTTAGAATTAGAGCCCAGATGATGTTTACAATAAGTTTAAATTAAGTTTAGGATTAGGGCCTGAATTAAGGTTAGGATTAGGTTTTAAATTGGTGTTAAATCAGGGGTTAGGATAAGGATCCAATTGAAGGTTAGGATTAGGTTTTTGGGCTGAGGTTAGGGGTTAGGATTAGTGCCTGAATGATGTTAAGGATTAAGTTTTTGAGCTGAGGTTGAGTTTAGGATTAGGGCCCAGAGGAAGGTTAGGATTATGATTTATGATTATATTTTAAATTGAGGTTGAGTTTAGGGAAACAATTAAGGTTATTCAGGATAGAATGAAAGTTAGGTTAAGGGTTTAGGGTTTAGGGTTTGGGTTGAGGTTTAAGAAACTGGTTTTCCGGCTTAAAAACAGCCTTAAAATGCAAATCGCACCAGAAACCCCTTCATTTTTTTCCTGGTCTTGTAATTAATGGAATCCATGTTGTGTTTGGAGGAAATTTAGAGGAACAAACGAAGGAAGATTTTTTTGGTGTTTCATTACGGCCTAATGCGTCTGATATGTGATCTTATATTCTCTTTGAAACTCCCTGATTAGGAGTCATTAATGAGGCCCACAAAGACTCAACCCCGGCGTCTCATTTCCTTTATTGAGGTAACCACACTCGCCCTCGCGCTCAGATAACGCTCAGAGAACCCTGTTTTATAGCCACACTAACTCACTACTGAAAACTTAAAATCACCCCCCAACCCCTACTGAAAAAATACCATTTAAAAAAAAGAGAATTATATTACTTTATTAAATTACGCAATTTCACCCCGATTGCATTAAATGTGCAGTTACACAAATATACACAAATATAAGAGTCTGTTTACTGTATGTCCAAATATTTTTGAACATTAAACACCCCTTTTTAGGAATGTACATAGAGCTCTGGAAAAAAAATAAAAAAATAGACACATAAAAATACCTAGCATAGTTTTTTTATGGTTTTTAATGGTTTAGCATTGTTTAACTTTTATCCAGCCATCAATACAGGATACCAGAGCAACCACTCGGCAGCACCTTAACAACAAGGGATGGGACAAAATACTGATATCACGATGCACAGTAACCACTTAAAAATAAGAGACCACTTTCTTGGATTTTACTAAGTTGAAAACCCTTTGGTGTGATTATTTATTTAATTTGTTCCTTTCTTCTTGGGTTTTCCTGTTTTGAGATCAACTGTTCTCCAATTGGGTTCAACAACCCTCTGGGCTGGAGAGCTACTACTGTAGCAGCACTCCATCCCATTACACTTCATTTTCCAACACAGAATTTTTTTTTTTGTGGCCGCAGCGTAATGGCTTGGGACATATCTGGCTCGCGGCTAAAGGTGTAACTTGTAAATCTGTATACACTGTGTAAATATGACTGTACAGAAGGATTTAGGATTTATAGAGAAGTCTATAGAGTCTGTAGAGTCTGCTGAGTCGAGTGTTTATTGTAAGATATCCACGGGAAGGCCTTGGAATCCCTCTTCAGTTTGTCGAGGCGAGGCGAGGCGAGGCTCCCAAGGACAGGATTAGGGGCCACACAGAGGGCCCCGGCGAGGCAGGGCCAGAAGTGAGGTAATTGAACAGAGCCGGTGTGTGTGAGGCTGCCTCTCAAACAGCCGGCCTCCTGAGAGGCTCTCGCCGAGAGGAGAATGGGAGGGTTTTAATGAATGGAGACTGTCATTAAAATGATAACTATTTCCTCTGAGATCACATCCAATTTAAATGTAAAAGAAAAAAATGAGAGGAGGCGTCCGGGCGAAGAGGAGGAGGAGAAGGAGGGTAAAAAAAAAAAAAAAATCGGTAATTGAAAGATCTTGGATTTTTCTGCCATTCAAACCCGTAACTCCTCTCAGCTTCAGAAGTATAAAGACGAGGACGTGTTTTCAGCTCGAGCCCGAGACTTCCAATTACTCCTCTGTGTTTTTCCTCTCGCAGCGTTTAATCCGTCAGGGACTTCGCTCAGAAAGCACTTTGACCTTTAACCCCCGAGGCTCGGTAAATCACAGCCGCCTCTCGCGGCGCGAGAGGAGGAGTTGGGCCGGAATACCAAACCGAGCGCCGCCGCTGCCGGTGACCTCTGCCGAGGAGCGAGAGGTGGAATGTAGTAGATATTGAGAAATAAAGTGAGAATAACTCACTGCTGTGACTCGAGTCTCCAGCAGTGATAAACAGGGAGCTGAAAATGAGACATTAATGAGACATATGCTTTTTTAAATTTTATTTATGATTGGAACTTTGAAAAAATATGGGGAGAAAGAAATAATGACAAACAATTATTATTAGGAAACATTTTCTGCATATTTTTAAAAGACAAAAAGGCCAAATAAAATCTTTACACATTGTGCATTTGTGTAGATACCCTATACATTGTATATAAATGCATATATAACGACATATATACAGCGTTAAAATGATGAGTTTCTTTGATTTTAACAAATTAAAAACCTGGGGAATATAATCAAGAGGAAGATGGATGATCATTTTGCTCCAGAAGTGGCGGCATAACATTATCCAAAAGCAGTGTGTAAGACTGGTGGAGGAGAGAACATGATGCCAAGATGAAACCAACCAAGCATGAAAACTGTGATTAAAAACCAACCAGGGTTATTCCACCAAATATATATTGACTTTATACATATGAACTTCATGTTTTCTTTGCATTATTTGAAGTCTAAAAAACTCAAATAATTTGGAATTTGGGAGAAATGTTGTCTGTAGTTTATAGGATAAAACAAAAATGCTATAAATAGCAAAATCAGATAAACTGATTCATTTTTTGCAGAGCTGTATTTACGATACAATGTTTGTTTTGTTTGAACATATTGCACATGTCCTTATACAGTATCTTGACAGGGTGTAAAAACAAGTGTGTGTGTGTGTATGAGTGTAAGTGCTATAAAGCAGATCAGTCCTGAGTGCTGCAGGTGGTTCTCTGATGGTGATCAGGAGTGAAAGCTGGAAGCTAACGCCTTTTCCTGCAGCTCTCTCCTGGGCTCTGGTGTAGGAAGGCTGTCAGCGTGATGCTCTCTCTGCTTCTCCTGCGTTACATTAAGCTAAAAAGCCCAAAACCGAGGGAGGGTGCATTTAGTTTAGCACCTCGGCTCAACTCATAATTGAAAGCTATTAGCTGCCCTGTGGCCCGCCGGGCCTTGTGGGAGAAAACAGTGCAAGTCGGGAGTCTCGGCGGCCCGGCGCTCCTCCCACACAGAGGGCCTGATGTCTAAGCTGTCTTTGTGTACTTCGCAGATTAGTGTGACAAAATAATCCATTAAGTACATTATGTACACTCAAAGCCCTTCATTTTCAATATGCAGAGACATGAATCTGACAGGGGTTTATTAGGCTTGATGAGCTTACGCAGTAATTGAACAAATACCGAACATCCCAAGTCACCGGGTCTGTGACCTCCATCACCTTGGCCTCGTTTAAAACAATAAATCTTTCAAGAACAACAACAGCCGTGCAAAACTTTCCTGCTGTGTTCACAGACAAAGTGTTATAAAGTGTTATAAAGTGTTATAAAGTGTTATAAAGTGTTTTAAAGTATTATAAACGCTCGTTTAAAGAAATCAGGACAACTGGTAACACTTTCAATGAATGTCATCTCTATAAGACTCATACAACATATTCATAACCGTTATAATGCATTCATAAGGCATTATAAACATGGCTATACATATTTATTAAAAAAAAATGTGTAATGCATTAATAGCTGTGTTTATAACATGTTGTACATCAATACCAAGAAACTCAGTCCCAGCCAGTGAACATCGCCCAGCCAAATATTCAAACAAAAAGCAATCCAGACTGTTTTCCTACATAGCTCCTAACTGTCTTCAAGTAACTCTTGAAGACAGAGTTTTTAATCTTGGACTTTTATGTCCTCTATTACTCTATAATGTCCTCCATTATTTGTAAGTCGCTTTGGACAAAAACTTCCTCTAAATGCAATGTAATGTAAAGATGCCGTCAATTCACGATTATCAGAGTTCTAGAGTTGCTGATTGAAGATTGTCGAACTTCGAGAGAACTTCGGTAGAAGAATACCAGAGTTTGAGAGTTGCTTATACAAAAAGTCAAAGATTATCAGAGTTTGAGCATTGCTGATAGAAGATTATCTAAGTTTCAAGAGTTGCTGACTTTTTGGGCCATCTTCAGAGCCCACAACCTCTGTAGTGTCTCTCTAAGAAAGCTGGTGCTTGTGAAAATGTCCTACATAGTTCTATAGAGCAGCATTGTCTCTTGTAGAGATGGTAAAGTTCTTCTGGTGAGTAAATTATTTTGTGCTGTTTTTGTACTTATGTGATTACTCACTGTTTAAATGTGCACAAGGCTAGACCTAATAATTAAAAACTTTGATGCCAAATTAGGTCACTATTCTATCAGGATTCATCAAATTAGTTCATATCAAGATCTTGTCCACATTTAAGGAATGCCATTTAAACTGATTGTTTGTTACATTATGAAAAAAAAAAAGTTAATATATTCCTGCTTAAAGTGTGTAAAATGCATGTAAAATCTAATCAGAATATAATACAGGGAGCTTTTGACACAGTTGGTGCCAAAGATTGAGACTGAGTGTTGACCTTTTTACTTCACAAACCATGATTTAATCAAATAAACTTGATGAAATAAAGTGTTCTTACTTGAAAAAAAATGAAATAAATAAAAATAAGCCCTTACATTTCCTTCTTGGTTAGAGTGCTGGATGGACAACAGGTCTCAATCCGTGTTATGTGCAACAAAACTTAAAAAAATAAATAAAAAAAAGGACACAACATGACGTCCACTGTAAGTATGAAAGGGTTAAGACATTTTTTTTCCAATGAAATTTAGAAACTTCGAAACATCTACAGATTTTATAGCATGTATCCTGGCCTCAGTTTGTACCAGAGGCACAAAAACAACACCCACCAATCAAAACCCTCCTCTCATCAGTACAGCTGAGAGAACAGATGCAGTAAACCAGCCCCATCCACCCAACGCCACATACCGTGTGCTCGGGATCAATCGGGGGGTTTCAGAGTGTTTATCAAAGAAATTACTGATCATAACATCATCCTTATTGGTCTCTAAAGGGACTCCAGACCCATCTTGCAGATTATTGCTTGATGAGAAAAAATGCAATTAAAATGTCAACTACTTTTTATTAGAAGCCGCCCGCCCTGCCGAGCCGAGCGTCCCCCAGAGCCAGCGAGAGAGAGAGAGAGACAGAGAGACAGAGAGACAGAGAGAGACAGAGAGAGAGAGCAGGAAATGGATGGCGAAGGCAGAAGCCTGGAGATGGAATTAGAGAGAGTTGCAGTTTAGAGGAAAACAACAAACCTGCCTCGGTTTGGGAACTGTTTCCTCCACTGCCTGTCCTCAAAATTCCCATCGTTCCTCATCCCTTACTGCTGAGTGGTATCTATTGGCATCAATGTTGAGTTGACAATGAGGGAACCAGTCAGTGATGGTCTTTCTGAGGTCTAGGGGAGGTTCTCATACACTGGAAAAATGATGAGTATTGTGGCGTAAAGGATTGAGTTGAAGTTACTTAAATTTACCTGAAATTAAACTTACTTAAATAAAGCAAATGCAGAAAGTTGCAAAACTTTTTTTTAAAGTAAATTTTATACATCATTTTTTTTTTGTGTATATTGCTTATCCAACAAAAGAACTCTGGTTCTTGAACCAGATCCATTCGGGCTTGTAACTACCATGGTGCTTAAAATGGAACCATCAAAACTTCACATTATACCTCATCAACAGGGGGCGTTGGACAGCGGTGGTCCTCTACCAGTCTTACACACTGTTGAGTACTATCCTATTATTCCCAAGTGAAAGGTTGGGACCTACAGGATGTTGACCAATTTTTTTATTAGAGAACTTTCAGAAGGATCTACAGTTGGGTAGTGTACCCTGGTCCCTGAACTAATGTTGGGACCTACAGAATGTAGATTAAGCTACAGTATATGAACAAGTTTCAAGTTTCAACCTGTTCCAGACTTCCAGAATTGTTGCATAACCCAGGACCAAGCTTAGATTGGAACCTTAAGGATGTTGGACAACCTATATCAGGTGGATCCAGAGTTGCCCAAGCCCAGGTAGAGCTTTAAAAGTCTGGTACAAGCTTTCATGAAGTTTCTGCTCTTCTGGCTCCAGAGTTTAGTATTAGTATTAACCCATAGAACCCTACGGACGGATCAGGGCATGTGTCTGTCTGATATAATTACTGTGTTATAAGACCTGAAAGAGGAACTGAAAACAAAAACGTAGACTAAAAAAACACAACAAAACAGCCTAGAGTTCAAAGGGTTAAGGCTGGGATAGAATCAAGCAATAGAATCAATCATGGCCGCCTCCATAACCAGGAAATCAATAACCAAGTGAAAGTTATTGGCATCCAATTTGAGTTTCAAAACAAATCTGAGGGAAATAAAATATGAAGGGAAGTAAAGTAAGTTACAGGTTGAAACCTTCTAGTCTTTAAGCCAGACAACCAATGGTAAGTGAGATAACTGGCTGTAGGTCGAGTTGAAGCTGAACAAGTCTCAGTTTTTTAAGAACAGAAGGAGCAGTGGATGTTTTCTTGCACTTGCACCATTCCTTGCTATTAATTAAGGCGGCGGATCCGAAACGTATCTAATTAACAAAATTTTCTTGAACGAGTCGGCATTGCTTCCGTTTCTCCTCATCTCCCTCTCTTTCATATGTGTCGGTTTAAGTTGGGTAATGAATTCATTCATCCATAATTAATAATTTACTCTGGAAATGTTGACAGCGTGATGACCTTTAAAAGCTGAATTTGTTGTGTTGGGCCTGATAAGATGACACGGGCGTGGAGGGAAGCAACGGAAACAAAGGAGAAAAGGATAGAACTTTTTTTTTAATGGATTTTAACAATAGGTCCCTGGTGTGTTCATTAGCATGACCGGTTTGACTTATTTTACAGCCATTTGTAATTAGTATCCGCGAGAGTTATTGCCGTAATCAGCCTCAAGTTCTCCCGATTCCTTTGGTTAGCCATTAAACTTTGCTGTTCTTTTACTTGCCGTGGGAGACGGACATTCGTAAAAGCCCGCAATTGTAAAACTAATAAAACTGTAGGGTTCCTTTAGGAGAAGTTTGATCATTTCATAGTTATGAGATTTTGTTGAAACTTCAAAGCAGCCCTTAATAAGGCTATTGCAGCGAGCATCGCTGAGACACAGGAGCTAAATAATGCCAACATAACGGATTACTGACCGCCGAGCCCCGCGGCTAACTAGCGCACTGTACCTACCTGTTTAAATACATTACAGTACACAATATAATACAGGTGTATTACTTTATATAATATATAATATACACAGTACAGTACAGTACAGTGCAATACCTGTATAACTAATTCAGAGAAAAACACTAAATATTCAATATACACATATAATGTCCAAATGTATCCAAATGTTTGTGGACACCCCTTCTAATGAATGCATATATATATTTTCAGCCACTTAAAGTTGCAGCCATTGCTGACACAAACAAACACACACACACACACACACACACACACTCAGAACTACTGCCAATAGAATAGGACTCTTCAGAGCAGATACTGTATTTAAACATGAACCTTCAGGCTATGGCTAAAGCAAGGCATTAGCTAGAAGAACTGTGTTCCCTGAAACGATAGAGTTAAAGATGAGGTGGGGAGTTAGGGATGAGTTGGGGATGAGTTGGGGATTAGTTAGGGATGAGCTGGGAATGAGTTGGGGATGAGTAGGGGAGGTAGGGATGAGTTGGGGATGAGTAGGGGATGAGTAGAGGAGTTAAAGGTGAGTTGGGGAGTTAGGGATGGGTTGGGGATAAGTTGGGGATAAGTAGGGGAGTTGGGGATGAGTTTGGGAGATAGGGATAAGCTGGGGATGAGTTGGGGGTGAGTAGGGGTGTTAGGGATGAGCTGGGGATGAGTTGGGGATGAGTAGGGGAGTTGGGGATGAGTAGGGGAGTTGGGGATGAGTTGGGGATGAGTAGGGGAGTCTATGGAACCCAGAAGATCCAGTAGGTGTAGACGGTGTGGACATGGTGGAGTGTATCAGTGCACAGTTAACAGTGTGAGTATAGTGGAGGAGGAGGTGGAGGAGATGGAGGAGGTGGAGGAGGTGGAGGAGGAGGAGGTGGAGAGGAGTGCTCAGGAACAGGGATGGACCATGCTTACCCCAGGGCCTCCGTCCTCCTCATCACACCACATCAGTCTTTGAGCCGGGGCCAATCTCTCTCCCGGCCCGGCGCTGCTTTATTTCCTGCTCCTTTAGTGCCCGTCTAATGGCTTATTTATTACATCCATACTTTATAAGGAGGATCCTGTGTGGCCTAATTAAGGGCCGCACTTCTTTTGGATTTCTATGATAATTACGGCTCCGTTGTTTTAATATTAGACCTTGCCGGGCTGGAACTCCGGTACGCTCTCCTCGCTCCCGGAGGGGATTTTTTTATGTATGGCTGAGGAGCGGCGGAGTGATGGTGGATGTTTATACGACTGCAGTGAAAGTTGAGTCATCTCCAGTCCCTTTGTTTCTGAAAGTCCTTCAGCTGTACTGCTGTACTACTATACACTCGCTTTTCCAATACAGGGCCAAATGAGTGATTACTAAAGCTGTGCTGCATCGTACCATGAGGACCAGAGTAGAGCAGGTAGCCTGGTTACACGTCCTTTAACCCTAGAACACTAACGCCAGGTGATTTTCACTCACACAATTTATTCCTTTCATGTGATTTTCATTGTGTTGCTGCTGTCTGAGTTGTATGGGACTTTGTTTGGGGAGCTTCAGGGTGATCATTTATGTTTTTTTAAGAAGCATGCATTTGAGTGATTTTCAGAGAGTAAGATATTTTACATGTTCCAGGAATGGGTGGACCAAAGACCAACTTCCCAGCAGCATTAATATTTTTTTTTTTGTTAAGACACTACCTGTTAAGGATTACCTGATTTTCCAATCATTTTTCTGCTTTTTTTATAGGCTCATCCATGGTACCTTTTTTATTTTATGTGATGATGTATGTTAAAATTAAAATTAAAAAAGGGTCCCAAAACTTGTCATACAGTGTAAACCCAACGTTAGTGATGGTGTAACTAATTTTAACATTAATATTCCAGGGTTAACAGCAAACACACTTCCAGCATCGTCCAATACCAGTAACGGCATGCTAGCAATGCTGGCAACCAGCCTCATCCAACCTAGCATACGACTTCCATAGACAGCATTTGCTTGGGTTCAGATGGTTGGCTTCAAAGTTAGCCCGCCCAATTTCTGCCCGAGCCCAACCCCCCGAATAAACTGTCATAATGAGCCCGAGCCTGATTTAAACCCTACATTTTGTTTAGTAAGTAAAGTGTTAAAACTGATCCTTCTAAAACATTTTGGGCTTTTTAAATGAGCAAAATCTGTTCAGGATGATGTTAAATAACATTGCAACACTGAAGAAGCCTAGACCAAGTATTTAATGATTTATTAAAAATGTTTATTAAGAGCAGATCTCCGAAAGATTAAAACGCGAACTAAGCAAACAATGATCCACAGTCCTAAACATCAGTTAATTAGGCTACAAAAAATGATGTCTCAATTTCCTCTTATGTAATATAAATAAACATGGTTTAAGAATATAAAATACTTTTCTAACTAAACTAACTTTTTTTATTTTGAGCTTATAGCCAAGGGCAAAAATACCAAAAATGACAATGATTTACCTCTAATAAAATTAACAAGGTTTAAGAATATAAAACACTGCCTGAACAAACAAATAGTTTAGTATTTAGCATCTACCCTACATTTAAAAACACACAAAAACAGCAATAAAGCTATGCACTGTCAAGTCAAATGTGTGTTGCGGATACGTGCGTGAGCCCCGGAGCAGCGTGATTATAACTATATACCTATATAACTATAACTATATACAACTCGTGCAACTTATATACTTTTAAACACGGTTTGATTTGTTACTTTCCTATATAGTGATAGTGAACGTCATATCGTTATATACAATTAAAATATACAATAAAAAAAACAGAGACCCCAAATCTAATCTCTATTAAGGTTACAGCAATGCTAGTGGGCGGGGTTTAAACATAACGCTATTTAAACCACTTCTGACACCAATCTTTACATCCAAACTTGTAATTTAAGATTAGTACTGAAATGTTTAAATAAAAATGTAAATATCACACAATGTAACAATAATATATATTTTTTGATATTACAGTATTTTAACCATCAAATTTACTGGAATGTTTGAGTCCAAAAAATACAATGATACATTACGAAGTTATGCTATGTTGTTTTTAGGATTTCATTTTTTGGAAGGATTTTTTTTTTTATGGAAATGTTCAAAGTTGAGCTTCTGTATCTCCATCTGTTTCCGAAATTCTATCAGACTGTAGGTGAAGGGCGTACTGGTGGCGTAGGGATTTGAGAACATGATACTGTGTTCACTGTGAGCTTTAACAGTTAGCACAGCGCTCGCTTAGCATTAGCGTTCAGAGTTCAGCTGCTGTATAAACATTTACAATCAGGCGGGAAAGCTCCCAAAGGATTATGAGTCCCTGTGGAGCTCGTTCTACCAGGAGAAAAAAATCTCGGAGGCAGAAACACACACTTTACTGCATGTTCTTACATCTTACACACTGCTTTATCTTTATCTAATATATAATTACTGCACTTTCTACTGTTTGTGTTGCATTAATGTCTCACTGTAACAATAGTAATCATATATACATAAATACATACAGGGTTTTTATACTGTTGCTTTCCAGACGGTCTGTGTTTATTTTATTTTTTCCTTCTTTGTGGAGTCGTTGGCATATAGCCATTATATACACTCATTATATACACTCAGAAAAATAAAATAAATAAAACAGCTGCACCCAGAAGGAAGTGTTGGATTGCTTTGTTATTAAAAAGAGTATTAAATATTACCAGGAATAATACATTAAATAATACATTAAATATTTAGACTGATTGAAATGTGTTTTTAATCATGTGTAACACTGCAACATGACAGGTGTCTCTGCATAGATAGATAGATAGATAGATAGATAGATAGATAGATAGATAGATAGATAGATAGATAGATAGATAGATAGATAGATAGATAGACAGATCAGTCTTCGTGATGCATCAAGAGCTACGGTATCCAGGGTAATGTCAGCATACCACCAAGAAGGACCAACCACATCCAACAGGATTAACTGTGGACGCTGTAAGAGGAAGCTGTCTGAAAGGGATGTTCGGGTGCTAACCCGGATTGTATCCAAAAAACATAAAACCACGGCTGATCAAATCACGCAGAATTCAATGTGCACCTCAACTCTCCTGTTTCCACCAGAACTGTCAAAGAAGCCATTGAAACAGTTTTATTGTTATTATTACAGTACACACTTCAGCCCAGTCAGTATTTGGACCAGTTTATCAGCAGTATTAATACTGGAGAGTGATGGAGGTAATGGAGGCTGTAGTTTATGTAGTTTATTATGGGATGTGAGTTGTTAATGGTTGTGGCAGCGTTAGCTTGAACAGAAGTGTGTCTGAAGTTCACCCATCGCCTCGCGTGAACCCGATTCACAGCCAGCCACAATACACACAACCTCCAAAAACCCAACTCTGAGAGATGTTGCTGAAATTCATGAAGCTCCTCCAAAGCTCTGAAGCAAGAGAGCACTTCCCAAACCAAACCAACAGCTGTGCTTCATACCTGAAGCTCTGCCACGACGATTGCATGAACCAACAACTGTTAAAGGGTCATTTATGCAATAAATTTTCATTTCATGTGGGGAACAGCCAGTGAGTTTAGAGTTTTCCTGGCCAAGGAGACTTTCTAAGGAGATGTTCTAAGTCATGTTGTTACAGCAGATTACATTGGTATTGGTTTTAAAAACAAAATAATAAGATATTTTCCAACTAAATATATCAAAACATTGTTTAAAAAAATGGAAAGTGATCAGCAAAAATAGGCTACTGTGCCAAAATGTCTCTTTAGACTTTTAGACAAGCTATGCAATCCCAATTCATGACACTACCTCCACTGTGTTTCACAGATAAGCCTGGTATTCCCGTTCTTCTCTTCTTAATTAGTGGTTTTCATTTTCTGGTGAAGCTTCTGTACTTTTGTTCATTAAGTCATCTGCAAAAACTAGATTATGATTCCTTTACTCCTGTCCTCTGGAGGTTGCTGGTGATGTCACTAAAAGTTGTTTTAGGGATTTTCTTTAAATAATTCACAATCTTGTTTTTGTGTCACCAACTGATATTGTTTCCCTTGGTCTACCTGTTTATCAATTGTTACGTAGTACACCAGTGACGACTTTCTTCTTCAGGAAAATGTAAAAAGTTTGTACTGGCTATGGCTGATATTTAAACATTGGCTCGGATTAATAATCTGAAACTGAGTGTTCATACATTCATTGCCATTTATTATTATTATTATTATTATTATTATTATTATTATATATAAAATCAGGACTGATATTAAAGCCCTATCTGGACAGGATTAGTTTCTGAGGGGGTTCTGGGGTAATTTTCTCTGTTATGAGATGGGTTTTTTTATCCTCTGTGATTTTATTCCCGTCCAGAACGATCATGTATGTGTTTTTCTCAGACGTCCTCTGAGATAAATAAATTACAGGCTGAATTATCTACTGTTTTTCTCTGAACTCCGTGCTCCTCCGGTAATTTTAGTCCCGTCCAGACGCACATCTCTGAGTTTCATCTCCTCAAGTTTAATAAAATAGATATTTGTCCACTGCCGTGCTCCGTAATTACATTTTGGGCGTACGTCTCTACGGAGATCCAAGTAAAAGAAACACAACTGCGAGTGGAAATGGAGGAGCTACTGAACGCGATGTCATGTGACTGAGAACGCAATAAAAAAACTTGTTTTTTTTTTTTTCAATTGCTGTCCGGATGCAGGAGTTTTATCACTGAAATATTTTTTACAGACGTCCCCCTGAGAAACTTCTCTCGGACAATTATAGCCAGAAGCCGCCAGTCACCATCATTACCACCCACTACACTGTCCACTGTGGATGGTGATATTAGCCTTATTAGCATTCTTTGGTAAAGACTTTCTCCTAAAATTTGTACGCCTCCATTTCTATAACAGAAGACCTTTAAGAAAAATATGAATTAATGCAGTTTTATTCTTTATATTTTACATCATTTAGCTCAATCTGGCACCCTGATCTTTAAAGAGGCTGATGTGTTTCACAGTCTCAGTGCTGAATGATCCGGTTAAATAATCCCACATCTTCAGATCCGGCGGCGCCGCGAGCCCCGAGCTTTACGATCTGCTGTTCCCGCTATCCTGACATGTTTCTCCGGGTCCTGAGGAAGCTCCGCTCTGTTCTGTGAGTCCTGTAATCCTGCCAGAGAACACGGGAGCTCCTCTGCCACGACCGCCAGCGCCCTGCCAGCGCCCCTGTCACCACTCCTGCCAAAGCCGGACCTGGCTGCTGCCAGTGCTGCTGCTGGCAGGTGGCTGGAGCTCATGTCTGCTCATTCCATCAGAGACATTACATACTTTACATCCTCCTCATCCTCTTCTTCTCATCCAGTTTCTCATCTTTCTCACGTCTCTTTTCTTCTCTTTCCCTCAAGTACTGTATCATCTTCTTTTATTATTCTCTTCTTTTCTCATTTATTCTTTACTCCTCTTCTCCCTGTTTCTTATTTTTATCTCCTCAGTGCTGCTCTTCTTTCCTTCCATTCTCCTTCATCAGATTTAGATATATACTCTTTCTTTTATTTTCTCTTCTCTTTACTTGTCTTCTATTTTATTTTCTCATCTGGTGTTTTTGTGTTTTTCTTCTCTTTTCTCATCTTTTCTCATCTTTTCTCCTCTGAACTTTTCTTCTTTCATTTTTTTATAATTTGATTTTAGACTTAATTAGCCATCTTATCTTCTCTTCTCTTCTTTTCTCTTCTCTCTTCTCTTTTCTTCTCTTCGATTCTCTCTTTTCTTCTTTTCTCTTCTCTTCTCACATTTTTCCCGTAGTTCTCATCCTTTTAATTTATTTGCCTAATATTTCCTTTTCTCCCAACTTTTCTTTTCTCATTTCTTCCCTTCTATCTTTCTTGCTTCATTTTTTATTTTCTCATGTCTTCTCTTCTCCTTTCTTTGCATCTCTTCTCTTCTCTTCTCTTCTCTTCTCGTCTCTTTGTTTCTCATTTGTCTTATTCTGATCTTCTTTCTCTCCTTAGTGCTCCACTCTTCGTCTTTCTTCTGTTCTCTTCCATTATTTGGGATCAGAATTGGACATATTCTCTATCTTTTTCTTTTATTTTCTCTGATCTTCTCTCCCCCTTAGTTATCTTTTCTTTTCTTCCAATGTTTTTCTTTTATTTTTATCTATTATCTCCCCCTCTTCTCGTTCTTTTCTCTCTCTCGGCTCGCTCCGTCTCTCCTCCCGCTGATTAGGTATGCAGGATGCATTAGTTAGAGTGTGAGCTGAGGGATGCAGTGTGTGAACGCTCTCAGCTCTGCATTGATTTATTAGCTCTGATTTGGACCTGGGAGATGATCATGGTGTCTACTGCTCATTGAATTTCAATAGGCGAGCTCTTCTCCTGCGTTTGGCTGAGAAAACCTCCCCGGTGCCCTCGTCCTCGCCAGCCGTGACTCCACCGCTCCGGCTCCGGCTCCGGCTCCACGCCGGCTCCGCCACGCAACGAAACACAGCAGACCTTGAAAAGTTCCCGACCCGAGCAGCCGGGATCTACGACTGCAAATTAGCCAGCTGTGATATCGGCTCTTCATCCAACCGCCGGAACCCTGAGACGTCCTCTGGGTTATTATTATTATTTTATTATTTTATTTATTTAACTTTATTAATGTAATTAATTACATTACCCTTCACCATTCATTACGTTCTACAACACAGCAGTAATTATATAGTAATAATATGATAGTATGTGAATAACCACAGCAACCACTTGGCAAAACCTGAGCAACCACCTGAAACAATGTAGAAACCATCTGGTATTCTACAGCAAGATTCCAAGCAACCACCTGGCAACACCCCATGAACCCCCTATTAACCACGTAGCACCACCATAGCAAACATCTGGATACACCATAGCACTTACCTAGCAATCACTTAGTAAACACTTAGTAACCACTGAACAACATTAAATCAGCTGGAATACAATAGCACACAACCAGCCTCGCCATAGCAACCAGCAAGCAATCACTCATCAACACCATAGCAACCACTTAGGATACCATAGGAGCACATTAGCAACACCAGCTCAACCATTTAGGAAACTACAACAACCACCAAAGGCACCACCAAAGTTCCCACCAACGTTACACAACAACACTCATAGCAACCACTCAGAAACACAATAGCAATGACCTAGCAACCCCATCACATACACTTGCAAACCACTTAGCAACACCACAGCAACAACCTATAGTAACCAGCTAGCATCTGCTTAACATCATCATAGCATTCACATAAAATACCATAGCAACCACCTAGCAACACCACAGTAATCATATTATGACCATCTGGCAATTCCACAAATTCCAAAACCTCCCAATTGGAAACCTCTGGAATATAATCGAGAGGAAGATGGATGATCACAAACCATCAAACCACCAAACTGAACTGCTTGAATTAATTTTTGGACCAGGAGTAAAGCAGCATAAAGTTATCCAAAAGCAGTGTGTAAGACTGGTGGAGGAGGAGAACATGATGCCAAGATACATGGAACAAAATCTGTGATTAAAATATTCATTTCTGAACTGAATTAAAACTTTATGAATATAAACTTGTTTTCTTGCATTATTTGAGGTCTTTTTGTTATTTCAGTCATTTCTCATTTTTTGCATATAATAAATAAATGCTCTAAATAACAATATTTTTGTTTGGAATTGTGAAATTTGGGAGAAACGTTGTCTGTAGTTTTTTAGAATGAAAAGAACATTGTTCATTTTACTCAAACATAAAAGAAAACATATTTTTTGTCCTTGTCTTAGTTGCATGGTTGTGGACGTGCATTATTGAACGCGTAACTGTGGAGTCTGGATGAGCTACGATGGAGAAATAACTCAAATAAAACGGCACCCAGCTTGTGTTTTCGCTGGCAGCGCCGCGCTCTTCTCTTCTCAGGCCGTTCGGAGGAGTGATGGGGTCGGCCTCTCCGGGACGGGTTCTGATGAATCTGCATATTTGCGCGTCCCGCGGGAGACGGGCGTTATTGGGAAGCCCTCGCTCGCTCTCCGCCTCCACTTCCTCTCCAGCTTAATCACTTCCAGGTGAGTGGCGCTGCGGCGGCCGGTGAGCCGAGCGGCTATTAGAGCTGTTTTCCTACCGATACCGCCGGTTTGATTCTCACCAGAACTGACAAAGTAAAGATCTCATGTTTGGCGTAATATTACAAGAGAAACATAAGTGAATTATTTGGCTCGGCCGGCTGGAAATTTGACGTTGTTAAAGCGGGGGATCCAGAAACTCAATCCTCGCATTTGGTTTTCATTATTTTCGCTGGAGAAATTTAACAATAGCACCCAGGGATTAAGTCATGGGGCAGGACTCCGCCAAGCCAAACATCCTGCCTCCCCCAGAAAAATGGAGACAGATGAAAAAGGGAAACAGGTGTAAAGAGAGAGAGTGTGTGTGTAGTGTAGTGTGTGTGTGTGTGTGTAGTGTAGTGTGTGTGTGTGTGTGTTCTCGCCGAGGTTTTCCACGCAGCGCTCGTCTTCGAGTGAAGAAGCACTTTTGGCAGCTCTGCGAAAAACGAGGGAAAAAGAGTGAAAGAACGAGTACAAAAAAATAAATTAAATAAGGGATGTTTTTCTTCACTCTGCACACACACACACACACACACACACACACATACACACACATTTATACACACACTCTGCAGCTCCACTGCGGCCTGCAGGCTGTGTGGTTCTCAACCTCAGGGCTCGAACACACTGATCCCACCCAGAACACAGCGCTGTAACATCAACCCCAACACACACACACACTATCAAGCACACACACACACACACACACACACACACTATCAAGCACACACACACACACACACTATCAAGCACACACACATGCAAACATACATATTTGATTCAATTGTATTTGCTATTAGAAAGATTGATAAAAGTCAGCATGAACATTTAATGATTATATTAATGATTATAATATCACTAATATTGGTGATATTGGTATTATTTATTGATATTTTTATTAAACCTAGGTAAGCTCCTGACCCGACAGCAGTATGTGGACGAGCATTGTGCTTTTTGAAAAAGGCATGATATAAAAAAAATGACCTGTCAAAGGCTACGTTCACATTACAAAGCTGAAGTGACTTAAATCTGATTTATTGCTCAATGTGGCTCAGATCTGAGAAAAACTAGTAAAAACGATCAAAAACTAAATGTTTGGAGGACATGAACTGTTTGATTTGTATTCAGGAAAATATTGATTTTAAAATTAAGTTCAGGAAAGAGACATTTTTCCAACTTTATAATTTTGTTTGTTATATTTTGACATTTGCAGTTGAAATTAACAAAATTCCTGGCCTGTTAAAGGGTTAAATGTTTAATTTCTCTGTAAAATCGGCCAAATTTCTCTCTCTTTTTCTCTCTCTCTCTATTTCTCTCTCCCTCTATCTCTCTCTCTTTCTCTCTCTATTTCTCTCTCTCTCTATCTCTCTCTATCTCTCTCTGTTTCTCTCTCTATATATCTCTATTTCTCTCTCTCTCTCTCTCTATCTCTATCTCTATATATTTCTATTTATCTCTCTCTATCTCTCTCTCTATTTCTCTCTATTTCTCTCTCTATATATATCTCTATTTCTCTCTCTATCTCTCTCTATATATCTCTATTTCTCTATCTCTCTCTATTTCTTTCTCTATGTATATATATATATATATATATTTCTCTCTTTCTCTCTCTCTGTCTGTCTCTCTCTATCTCTCTCTATCTCTCTCTATTTCTCTCTCTATATATATCTATTTCTCTCTCTCTCTCTCTCTCTCTGTCTCCCTCTCTTTCTTCACCTCCTCCTGGACGGTGTTTCCACAGAGAAAAGGATAATATTTCCTCAGCTGACAGAGTGTAAAGGCAGTGAGGAGTGGAGACGTGTTAATGCAGAGAGATGGAGAGATGGAGAGATGGAAAGATGGAGAGATGGAGAGATGATGGTGCCTCTACAAATTTTCTTTTCTCCATTTTGCGTTAACTTGCCATGATCTCGTATTACACATTAAACATTAAACAAGTTTTGCGATCCAAATCATGAACAGTGAGAAAACACTGAGAAGATCCGCGTGTCTCAACGTGACATACAGCACGACCGGCATGCTGACACTGCTGCTGGACGACAGAGATGTTGGACAAGTCCATTAACTGGCAGGAAAAAAAAATCACAGATCTGTATTTGATAATTGAATAGGTTCATTTGCTCTGTTTTAAAAGTTAGCATGAAGAACAATGTGGATTTTTTGTTCTGTAGTGTAAAAGCAGCTATAGTATTGTTTTCACTATTGTTCACCCAGAACTTTCTTTTTCTTCATGTTCTTTACGCTCTTTATGTCCTTTACAGTACGTTTCTCTGCTCGTTCTCATGTTTGCAGCTCCTAAATAAAACTCTTATGTTGAATAAATAAATCACTCCTAAAATAGTGGTGTTTGGGGGCGGATCCTGACAGGTGACAGCTTCCTCACCTGTGCTGTGAAAGCACTTTTAAAGCAGCGATTTCAGAGATGACTCCGTAACACCTGTCACGCCTGCAGAGAGGCGCCGAGCCTCACCTCCAAACCGCCGCCGCCACCATCATCCTCATCATCATCATCCTCATCCAGTCCGACTCCATCAGCCCCCGCGGCGCCGGGGGAGGAGGAACCCGATCCGGAGGTGTTGCCGCGAGACCCCGACCTCTGACCCCTCGTGTCCGTCAAGACAGTTTTACGGTATCTGGCCATCGCGCGGCTGATGGGCTCTGACACGGATGATGGATCACTCAGAAATAATAAACACCTGCTGAGGAGCTTCACGCTCTGCAGAGCCGTAACTGGAGAAACACATGAGAAACATGAGAAACACATACGGTACTGAGTCCTAATATATGTGGACTCCTTTTCTAATATAAATAAGTTTATTCAGTCAATTTAATGAAGTTAAAACAAGTCATCTTTTCTAAAAATCATGAGTTGAAAAAAATTATGCTTGTTCTTACAGCCTACAACACAGTTTACCTAAAGTAGCCCATGGGGGAATGACTACACACTGATGGTAAATGTCAGAAAATAGGGGACACACCCAGTATGCTAATAGATTGTGCCAGAAGCCAATGGAAAAGAAGCTGCCAATAGCAAAACTCAGACTATACTCCTTTGTAATAAGTTGGTTCAAATCAAAGATCTGCATTTTTCGCACATATGTTCATGCAAAATATTGGAGTAATGTTTAGAAATATTCACTCTTATATAAAACCGAGTTACCTAATTTGAGTTCAAACAACATTTGGGTTTACAATGTAGACAAAAAAAAATTATTACACAAATACAGCAATTTCTTTACTATATACACCCAACAGTTCAGCAACAGTTCACCAATAGTTCACCATAAGTAGCATTGAAGGTTAAATATTAATTCACAAATTGCTGGAAAAAAAATACAGCACCATGGATTGCTTCAAAACTCGGCATGCAGTTATATCTCGCGCAGATATGTAAATTATGGGCGTGGTTTCGCATAGCATGAAATAAACCAATCAGTGTGCCAGTTGCCATTCCTTTTAAGAAATAGGTGTGCACTGACTGGCGCATTTGTATTTTGAAAGTATGGTGCTTTTGTGCATCTCAGCTGAGATTTCAGCTGACTGTTTACTGGAGACTGTTGTCAGGGTTTTATCAGTCAGTGGCGCACCAGTATTTCCCAGAAATTTACCTGAAAAATCCTTACTTCCAGACCACCACGTCCATCATTGTAGATTTATTCAGAAGCTTCTGTGCTATTTTGATGGTACAAGACGCTAATGGTGAAAATAGACTGTTGACAGGGTGTAAGATAGCAATGAGAACAACCACAAGAGGGATATAAAAGTGCTTCATCTGATGCCCTTAAAAAGTTTAAACTCTATCCCTGTATCTAGATTTAGTGACTGGTTATGTTTTCCTAGAATAGATTGCGTTTCACACCAAACCCATTCCCATTTTTAATGAGTTAGCTTTTGAATGCCATAATTCCTGAAATTATGAACAAAAAAAAAGCAAAATTATGGTGGAATTCCCCTTTTTAAATGTTTTGTCCAGTATAGCCAGTAAAGAAAACAATCCTGTTGCTGGACCTTCCCAAAGAAAGTGCTGGAAACTCATTCAAACACAGGTTTATGATTTATGAGCTCGCTGAACCATGTCAGAACCTGAGCACTCCATTGTCTCACACACACACACACACACACACACACACACACTCTGAGGCCCCTGGACCGTTTCCTGTGGACGATGGCTTGTAGCTCTCCGGGGGTCCTGAAGGGGCCGCAGAGCTACAGGGCCCCCAGATTTCATCAGCTCACAGGAAACCGTCACAATCTGATCTGATCTCCAACACTGACATCACAGCACTGAGTTCTACCTGCAGTGGAAACCAAGACTCGCTGGATACGGATTATATAAGGTGGACCTTAATGGTGAAGGTGGTTGAGAAGCTGGTTGAGAAGCTGGTCATCCCAGAGATTTATTCCAGGTTAATGGTTCAGCCAATAGTCATATTAATAGATCAGTGTGGTGGTCACCTAGCTTGGTCATGTTGTTTGTCAACCATTAGGGTCATTCTGGTAATGTTGATGGACCAGCATTGAACCAGATTGGTCATGGATGATGGTGGATCAGTTCACCAGTTTGCTGGTGCTCAACTACATTGGTTATCCTGGTCATGTTGGTTAAATAGCTTGGTCATGTTTTGCTCAAAAAGCTGTCATGCTGGTAATACTGGTCAACCAGCATGGTCTTGGTGGATTTACTGGTAAATCAACTCGGCCTTGTTGATTAATTACCGTAGTCATGTATGTCAACCAGTCATGCTGTTTTTACTATTGAACCAGTTTGGTGAGCTTTCTTTAACCAAAATTTCTTTCTTGGATATGTTTTTTAACCATTTTTGTTAATGCTGGTCATAATGATTATCTAGATTGACCAGTAGATTACCCATAATGGTCACTTATCTTTGTCATGATGGCCAAGATAATAGTGGTCAACCAATAATAATAGTTGGTCAAATAAATTAATCATGCTGGTCAACCAGATTGGTCATGCTGGTCAAATCAGGTCAGTTATACAGGTCATTCTGGTCAACCTGCTTGGCCATGATGTTCATTTGATTAACCACCTTGGTCATGCCAGTTTTACTATTGGACCAGTTTGGTCAGTTTTCTTCAACTATTTTTTTTTTCTTGGAAATGTTCATTATGATCACCATGGCCAAAATGTTTATTTTAGCCATGGTGGTCAAAATGATCATCAAGCTTGACCCATGTTGGTCACTTATCTTGGTCATGATGACCATGATAATAGTGGTCAACCACTTTGGTCACAGTGGCCATATGCTGGTCAATCCTGGAAATGCGGTTCAGTTACTTTTGGGCATGCTGGTCATGATGGAGAACTAACTTGTTCTAATCTGTTTAGGTTGTTCCTGCTGGTAAACTACTATTAAATCGTCAATGAAACTCAATTTAAAACAGCATATTCTGGTCAACCTCCTTACTCAGCTTGTCCAGCTTGCTGTGTTCAGTAGGCTTTATTTTTTTTACACTCACTATCCACATAATATCCACACACACACACACACACACACACACACATACACACACCTGGAGTGGAATCCATCTCTTGGCAGCTGGGTTCTCCTCCTTTCCCCCTAATTTAAAACTATTTCAGCTATTATTTGGAGATATTAAGGGCTTTGGCTGCTCCAGGCTCGTTCTGATCCCATAAAAGCACGCAGGAATTTGCCTGAATAGTCTATTTGCACTGTTTCCTCTTCGCCCGAGAGCCAAGCATGCTGTGTGCGAGGGCTAAGCGTCCGAGGAAGGGTTTTTCCCAGTTAGGAAACTGTGGAAAGCGTTTCTGTGGCTTAAACTGGGCCGATTTCCTCCGTAGCGTACACACACTCACACGCCCACTCTCCGCTACATCACTGCGCTGTGTGTGTTTTTAGCTAAACCACCCGTAAACCGACTCGGCCTCCCCCTCTTACTCTGTCACCACACAGCCCTTTTACCCCCGTTTTACATTAGAACCTTTTTTTCCACGTTCCTCATGAAATCTTAACCCTCAAACTTGCATTATTGAGTGTGAACCGGGCGGCCGGCACCGACCTCGGCCTCCCAGAGCCACTAATGGACATCAGCCCCATGTTTTACTCGCTCGCATCGGCGAAACTCGCAGCTGGACCGAGGCCGGGCCGTGGGAACGGCGCAATAATACCCAGAGGCCCACATTCATCATGCCTCTTACAATAAGAAAACTGATCTAGAATCAACTTCCCCCTGTTCAGAGATGGACCGGGACCAAAAAACTGGCCCCAAAAATGGGCCAATCTGACTTTTGATCGAATTGGACCACCACAATCAGCTGGACACCAATCATCCATGTCGCCTCTTCAGTTTACACAAACTGGCTCCGTGTTTAGATTGGAATAAAGCAGATTATTTGTTAGCAGGCTGTTTAACAGGCAGGAAGGCTTAGCGTTTAGATGTTGACACTGGAAGAAGATGCAGAACCATCGCTACTAGATACAGGCCTTCATTTCATGCCATTTTCAGGCCATAAATATGAAAACTAAGAACATATATATACAATAAAAACAAAGCAAATTTCTGGAATCTCTGGTACAGCCCTATAGACATGTATATGAGTAAGTTAGCATCAAGCTAATACTGGTGAATATGATGATTTTGGGCCGATTATGTTAATTTATCAGGGACAGCAATGGTGTTCCCAGGTCAATTTGACCTGGGGCATGTTTAATTATCCAAAATATGTCTTTAACCAAATAAATGACTATTTATTCTATCAATATTTAGTGCAATGGTGTTCCTTACCTCTAACAGGTAAGGACAGTGTTCAGGACGTCATGTTCTGGTGTGTGTGTGCCGGGCTCGGGTTTTTGGCAGCCGTGTGTGTGTGTGTGTGTGTGTGTGTGTGTGTACGGTAGCGTGGGCTGGGAGATAGACAGCGCTCTGATACACTCCCACACACTCCTGGCAGATAACAGACAGGCTTCCTGAGTGCCAGACCCGTCCTGATAGCAGCCCGGTATCTACAGGATCAAAGCTTCAGTGACGGACATGGAGTTCAAACGGATCACTGATTGGCTGTTCGGAGGCTCGTGCAGAACAGCGCGGTGAACTGAACTGGTTCTGATTGGAGTGAATGGGATTGTTCTACAGTGTCCTGGTATCTACTGAAGAACACATTAATGGAGAAAGGAAAAAAAACTGTGCTTTAAAACAATGTACTGTATCGTCATGTCAACTTTAAAAAATACAGATTGTGAAGTTCAGTGTTCAATTTACAATGTTTTGCAACTAAAAATCAGAAAACAAATTGAAAATGCAAATAAAATGAGTAATAAAATAAAAAAGGCATTTACTTTGACATACTTTGACACTGTCAGACTGCCAGCTCTGGACTCCAATTCCCAGCATGCTCTCACTTGATCAGGTGACTCTACACACTCTCTTCACACTCTCCGAGCTTCTGATTGCTTACATCTGGTTTGTCTTGTATAAATATCACCCTGTGTCTGTTGTTCCCTCACCTGGTATTGAATCTAGGTTTTTAGCTCTTTTTCTAAGCGTTTCCTTTGTACATTTCCTCTTGTTACCAACCTATTTTTTGTGTGTTTCGATCAATTTCTTGACTTGCTCTTTCCATCATTTGTTTGCCATTGCCTACACTTATTTTTCTATTTATATAGGCTTATTTTTCTATTTACCCTTTTACCCGACCACTCTTCCTGGTATGTTTTTTTTTTTTTTTTTACTGCCATTTTTATGTTAACCATGCATGTAGTGTGTTTTTTTGAATATGTTTATAATAGATATGATATTCATAGAAAGGGGAATAATTTTGTGAACATTATAATATATATATTTTTATTTTTTTATTCATTCATTTTTGAAGCTGAAAAACTGTCAAAAATAAAGTGAGATTAATATTGTGGAATATTGTGGTGATTAATCTGATCTTTTTTATATCGATTGATACTACTGGTGTTTACACATGGCATCATTTAAGTTTTCTGTAATTTGAAGTTTTTTTTTCAGTGTTTTCATCACTCCTGATGTAAATCCTCAGTGTGGACTCCATCTGAATGCTCTTCTACTGAAAGAGAGAGAGACAGAGAGAAAGAGAGAGAGATGGAGGGAGACAGACGGAGAGACGGAGAGGTTATTGATCATGATCTGCAGTCGATACGACTGAAAGCAGGTTCTGCGTGGCTCTGAAGGCCAGAACTCTCAGAACCGGAGAAAAATGTGGGTTTTGTGAGTTTGAGAATGATGTTCCATCAGCTGAGGAGCGCTGGCAGCCGGTCCGAACCAAAAGGTCGAAACCTTGGACGGATGGAGACGCTGGAAAGTTCTGGAGCGGTTCTGAGCCTCCGCTGGACCCATGCTGAGAAACACAGCTTATAAAGAGCGACTGTTTTATCTCTGTCAAACGCACACACACACTGTACACTGCACAGACATACTGCACACACACACACACACACTGCACATACACTGCTCTCACACACTCATGAAAAAGAAGCAGGGGGGATGTTTTAATCTAATTTAATCTGCTTGCACAAATTCTGCCTCAAGAACTCCAAGAAAAAGTAAAGTTTCCAAAACTGTCTGATTTTAAAGAATCAGAGACGAGGGACCCCTAACCACCACGCAAGACCTGAGAGACCACCAGCACTACAGCTCAGACGATAGTCTGTGAAGTAGGCGTCTGTTTTTAATGATATTTTTGTTTTATATTAAGCTATGGCGTGATAATCACAACATAGCAAAGTAAGCAAAGTAATAAATAAACCTGTGTTCTTAAATAGGTTGAACAAGTTGCATTTATTTATTCATTTATTCATGATACACGTACAGCACTTAAAAATGATGAGTTTCTTTGATTTTACCAAATTAAAAACCTCTGGAATATAATCAAGAGGAAGATGGATGATCACAAACCATCAAACCACCAAACTGAACTGCTTGAATTTTTGCACCAGGAGTAAAGCAGCATAAAGTTATCCAAAAGCAGTGTGTAAGACTGGTGGAGGAGAAGAACATGATGCCAAGATGCATGAACAAAAAAAAAAAAAACTGTGATTAAAAACCATCAGGGTTATTCCACCAAATATTCTGAGATTTATGAACTAAACCTAAAACTTGATGAATATGAATTTCTTTTCTTAAATAAATAATGTTTATAAATAAATAATGTTAACTTTACTCAAACTTATACCTATAAACAGCAAAATCAGAGAAACTGATTCAGAAACTGAAGTGATCTCTTCATTTATTCATTTATTTGTTTGCAGAGCTGTATTTTAGAATGTTTAGAATGCAATTGTGCTAGCTGTTATTGTCTGTAATTAGTAGATACGTACCAGTTAAATACTGAGTATTTACTTCATTTTAAAATATTAATTATTAAAAATACCTTCTGCTCTAGTACATAAATAATTAATTAATTATCATACATAAAAAAATCATCCAGCGAGAGACAGTTTTCAAGCCAAATGTAATCTTTATTTGTCTGTTTCTGTACAAAAAGCACGTTATCACAGAAAAAAAAAGGAAACGGAAAAAACGGAAAAAACGGAGGGAAATAAAATAATAAGAATAAGAACATGCAGTATGTACAGCACGGTGAGAGAGTGAGCGCCAAGAGTCTCACCTTCAATCCTAAAGACATGAAATAACATTGTGCTTTGATATACTTTCAATATATTTCATATTTCACAAAGATCAAAAAAGCAGTACCTCTAGCCCCGCCCACCCCCGAGCCCCGCCTTACAAAAGAACCGAGTACGAAACCAGCGCTAAAGACCAAGCCACGCCCAGTATCTCACACCCTATCGAAAAGTTGCCGCCGCGCTGACGGACTGTGTGTGTGTGTGTATATATATGTGTGTGTGTGTGTATAAGTGAGTGTGTGTGTGTGTGTGTGTGTGTGTGTATAGGGAATTTACATGTATTTTTGTACAGTGGGTCTCCCGCTGCTCTCCTCACCTGCGCTTCTCCACAACCAGCGACCACGTTAGTATTTTTTCACATTTACAGAGTATTTTCTTCATCTACAAAACACACAATCACACACTCACACACTCTCTCTCACACACACACACACTTCCTCACACACACCCGCACAGGGAACATAAATAATGTAGTGAGGATTTTTCAGCTCCAACAGTTAAAGTCGTCTAAGTCGTTTTCGTCCCCACAGTGTTTCAGAGCCGCTGGGTTTAAAGGCGTTTTCTATTTTTCTTCTTTTTCTTCCTAATCCTTATATATGACTTTACTCCTAAAACTGACCTCTACATATATTTATTTAGACCTGCACCAACAGGGTCCACTCTAAAACCTCGGGAGACGCCTTCACTCTGCCTTTAAACCTACTGCCAGAACTTATACAAAACATATCTGTCCTACAAATAATATAATTAGACAATAAATCCAATTAAATCAGTGTAACAAACAGAAATCTCCCAAACACCACACACACACACTTAACCCAGAGCGATAAACTCAAATAAAACCATTGGGATGGTTTGAAATGTGCACCAATCAGCCATTACATTAAAAACACTCAATTTGTTTTCTGATGCGAAGCCATTTATCTGGTTTCTTTTTCTATTTGTTGTGTCGCTAAATAAACGCAAATCCCCACTCTTATATCACAGAGCTAGCAAGTTAGCATGCTAATTTGGAAATGAAGCATGCTAACTAAATGCAAAGTAGAGAATCATGAGTTTCAACATCACTACCCCAGTGTTACTGCAGCGGATAGCAAAAAAAAATATTGGTAGCACGCTGGCTATAGTGCCGGTCCCACACTGCTACCAATGTCTGAAGAGATCCAGACACCAAAGCACTGGACACACATCTTGGCACAATGGGGACATATAATATATTAGATTTAACAGGTGTTTTTAATGCTATGGCTGATTGGTGTATGTAGAGTGTTGGAGCACTGCATATTGTAAGGCATTAATCATACTATACTATTATTTTACCTTATTCCACAGTCAGTCATCATCATATCAAAACCTCATAAGTCCCAAATTAAAAGGGTCATAAAAGAAACATTAAACATTAAAAAAATGTTATTCTACTGCATCACTTACTGTAAAATACCTGATTAAGAAACATTTGGATGCTTGAAATGTTTGGTTTTCACTGTAATCGACATCTTTTGTTCATATTTCATTGGAGGAAAAAATGTATCATATAAAACCAGAAGAGTCACAGAGCTCTATTTTTGGTCCCAATTTAAAATTAATGTTTCTAATAATTGTGTAATTACACATTAATAATCAAGGTAATAACATAGTAACTACATTGTGAAGTCATCAATGTTACAGATTAATTAACTACAGTTTTACAGGTTGTGTAAATGAAATATACTATTTTCAAATGTAGATATTTAAGTACTTAGGCAACATAAGTAACTTACACTCTAAGAAATATAAGTACAGATTTGTACTTAAAAGAGTACAAAGCTTGTCGCTGGGGCTGTACCTTATATTGAGGCACAAAAAAGTACCTTTCAGTGAAAGTCCTTTTTTGTACCCATGGTTTTTGTGGCAGTAAAGATCATAAAGATTATAAACATTATCATCAACTGAATATGGCTCAAAAACTTGATGATACAAAATTGTCTGGCTTTCAAATAAAAAAATGTGCAATTTAAATATATATTGTTCATTAGTACAGTGATGCAGAATACTGAATGTACCCTTTGGCTGGTTAAATGGTACAAATTTGTACTTATTGCTGTTAGAAATGACTTTGTACTTCAGAGGGAACAAATCTGACCCTGTAAAGACCAGTATTGTACCTTTGAGGGTACAATTATGAAGAATGTACCTTTGAGTACAAAAAAGTACTCATATCGTACCTCTGTTTTTTAGAGTGTAGTGTACCTATAAGTTTTTACAAATTGCCAATTGAAGAAATTGAGAAACTTGTTTTAAGGAACCAAAAATCTATTTGCACCAATATAAACAGAACTTGTAAAAGCGTTGCTCTCACTATAACGTTGTTTTACCGTGGTTCTTCAGAATTTTCTCTTTAAGAGATTTTAAGAGGTTTTGTTATGATACTGACCAACGATGCAGATTGTAAATATCATATTTTTTTCTGCAGCCCCTACAACTATCCATCAGACTGAAACCACACCCCAGCGGCTCCAACCAAACCTCAGGACAGGAAATGATCTCAGAACAGAAAATCACATGACGAACGATGGCTCAACACAAAGGCTAATCCCACAAACCGGTGCATATTATTAATTAGACCTATTTTTTAATTTTACGTTTTTTTCCTCACTCGCTTTCTCTCTCTCTCTCTCTCCCTTTTTTAAGTGCCCCAACGGAAATAGTGCAGAAATAACTATGGTCATACACGTTTCACGAGAACTCACGAGAAACACAAATGCAGTTTAGAAAAAAGGAAAAGAAAAGAAAAAGAGAAAAAAAACGTTAAATATATATTTATATATATATATTTATATATGATTGGAAAAGCAAACTTTTTTGTTCTTTACAAAAAGTGGTAGAGCGTACGTCCTGCTTTATTTGCTTGAGAACTATACAAACAAACAATTCAACAAACAAACAAACAAACAAATGAAAAAAGAAAAACAGGTCAACCCGACACGTCCATACTTCCGTACTTCCGCATTTCTCTTCTTTTCTTTTTTTTTCAGAATTTTTAGCAAAAAAAGTGTACTCCCTTTGACTGTTCACTCTTTTTACAATATCTAAAAGGTATTAAGACATCAATTGTGTTTACATAGATATTCCCTTACTATTATTCAGGCCTAAATTCACCAAAGAAACCCCCAAAACTTACTTTTTTTTTTTCTCCCATATAAATACATACAAAAAAATCACGAGAAGAAGTTTCAACCACAAGTCTGGTCCCTAAATGTGATTAAAACTGCAAGAAAGCATTCCTGGTTTAGCTCTATCAAATCCACACACCTGCGACTCTACTGTATCTAATCAGACGGTACAAAAAAAGAAAACATATGACACCCTAAACGACGTCCATCTTTCCATCTTTCCATCATTTCATCTTTCCATCTTTCGTCTCCTCGCGCTCAGACAGCCTGGGTTCAATTCTCTGGAGGACAGTTCTGCAGTTGTGCATTTTTCTCCGGTTTGAAACTCGTTTAACTTTGAGTTTGATGAGAAACGAAAAGGAAAAAAAGTAAATTTAAACACAATTTCACTTAGTAAAGGAACAAAAAACAATCCATTTCAGGGAATAAAGACGTTTAAAGCAATAAAAACATTATAGCATGGACCCCTCGACCTTTGACCCCGCAGTACGAGTCTATACCCCTCCTTCCTTTTGATCTGTCCTTAAAAAAAACGAGATAAACAGAAAGGAGCTCATCCAGGGACCCAATGGAGCTCCATAGAAAAACCCATGGGAAACCCAATGGAGCTCCAATAGCCAAGCAAGGTGGTCCTCAGGTCCTGTAGTCCTCAAGTACTGTACATCTCCACTCCTCTATCTGCAGGGCATGCTGGGATATTCTGGACTAGCGTCCGTCCACCGTCCAACCAGAGAGTTCCAGAGGACGAAGTGCTGGACGAAGTGCTGGATGAGGGACCAGAAGAAGGACCAGAAAAACACGCAAACCAACATAAATATAATCTAGAAACGTTTCAGGCTGAAGGACGTTTTACGTAATTTTGACTCTGTCCAGCTCGTCCAGATGCTCTCGTAGGAAATCGTCCGCTGCAGGATCATAAAGACGACGATGATGATGATGAAGAAGATGAAGAAGATGGTGAAGATGATGAAGATGATGATGTTCGCCAAGCAACTGTCAGGTGGACGTCAGGAGATGGGAGGAGTTCTGAAGCTCCAGGACGATCAGCTCCTGCTCCCATTGGTCCAACTGCTGCTTCACATGGGCGGGACGATGAGACCAGCCATGGCTGCGGGACGAGAGACAAACAGAGAAAGAGAGAGAGAGACAGAAAGAGAGAGAGAGAGAGATGAATATATAGAGTGTAACACTGACAAACAGAGAGAACAAAGAATTCTATATATTCTAAAATAAATATTATAAATGATAAATTAAATTATTTTTGACTTACTTTGCATTTAATCTGTTTTATTATTTTATGTATACATTTCTATTATTTGTATTTTTTTATGTTTTCCTATAAGAGTCAATATCTTCTTATCAAAACAGAAAAAATCGTATCTTCTTTTTTTTACTAATTTATTTTGTTAAAAATCATGAATATTTATCGATTTATCCACCTTTTGATATGATTAAATAATTTATATTTCATGATAAATAAAACAACAGAAATGCTTCCGGATTGAACTCTTAAATACTGGATTGGTTTATTGGTTGATTTATTCTTTATGTATTTATTTATTTAAATATGTAATTCAAAGCACAAAATAGCAGTGGTGCAGCAGTAGTCTCCATGGTCACATGACTGATGGGGAAGGTAAAGAACACTCTGGGGCGGTCCTGATAAGGGCCAGTTTCATCATCATAACTTTTTGATGGTCTTTGCGATGGCCGCACTTGGGGATACATTCTTAAAATATTGTACATTTGTGTCGGTAGTGCTATTCTAATCATACATTTACCTTAGTAATGCTATGACTAGGTTAAATCTCTTCCCATTAAATATGGCACTGTAATGTTCATATTAAGCACCAAAAGCGAAATTTGTCCGTAATACATGATCACAGATTAGATGTGCAATTCTTATCATACATTATGTCAGTAGTGCTATTCTATTCATGCATTTACCTCAGCAGTGCTATTCTATTCATACATTTACCTCAGAAGTGCTATTCTTTTCACAAATTTACCTCAGTAATGTTATGACTAGGCGAAATATCTGTCCATGAAATGGTCCTGTAATGTTCAGATTAAGCACCAAAAGTGATTTTTTTTTTTCCGTGATACGTGATCACAGATTAGAGGATTAGAGGGTAAAATACAATCAACCGCACAGTTATGGATCAACTTTGACCGTGAACATCCCGCCGTGGGGTTGATTTACTCATGCTGCACTTTAGGCCTAGTGCTGTGTCTGATTGGCTGAGAAGCAGGAGAGGGGTGGGGTGCTCACCCTGTAGGCTGCTCCCATTGGTGCTGGTGCAGGTGGGGGGCGGGGAGGTCTGTGGCCGGACCACGGGGGCGAAGGCGCTCTTCTGTTTGACTGCGGAGATCATATGAACAGGAGAGAATGAGGACGAGCAGCGGACAGACGGACAGAGGGAATGAGGACAGACGGAAAGGAGGACGGGCGGGTGAGGTGAGGTGAGGTGAGGTGAGGGGGTGGGGCAAAGCTCCGGGAGGGAGGGGCTTCTGAAGGTGAAAGTGACTGAACACACACACACTCATTCAATCATACAATCATACAATCATGCATGCAAACACACACTCTCACACACTCTCACACACATGCACACACACACACACACTCAGGCGAGCGAGGGAGGTGATTGTGAGGGCAGCCATGCTGGTTATTAGGGCTGAGATGGAGGCCAGAGGGATTATGGGTAGGAGGGATGGGGATGCGAAGGTACGCCACCTGAATGGCAAAGTTGATCCATAACTTTGACCTTTCAATACAGGGGTCAAAACAGCAAAAGCAGCACTGAAAAGCTCCATTTAGCACTGATGCATCCAAACCACTGTCCCACACACTCTTATAATAAAGATAATTAAAGGAAAAGTACACCAAATTTCCACTGGTTGAGAAATTAATACTAATTCAACTTGAATTTGGTGTAAAATGTTCCGTTACAGAGAAACTTACCCACCCAGATTTCTTTACAATGCTAGTGAATGGAAAACAAATGCTAGAGATGCACACAAATTAAATATTTTAAAACATTTAACCAATTGCTAAATATGTTTTTTTTTTCCAACAGTTAAATTTTATTTCATATATGTATGCCAGTAGTGCTATTTTAATAATAAAGTCACCTCAGCAGTGCTGTTCTGATCATAAATTCAGCCCTGAAGTGCAATTATAACCACAAATTTACCTCAGAAGTGCGATTGTAATCATGAATTTACCTCAGCAACGCTGTTCTAATCATGAATTTACCTCTAATTACAAATTGACCTAAGCAGTGCTTAGCCTAACAGTGTTTTTCTAATTATAACTTTAAATCAGAAGTGCAATTCTAATTATACATTAACATCAGTAGTGCTTTTCCACTCATTAATTTATCTCAGTAGTGCTATTCTAATCATGAATTTACTTCAGCGACACTAAACTAATTGTAAGTATATCTCAGCAGTGCTATTCTAATTTCTACATTTTTCTTCAGCAGTGCTATTCTAATCATACATTTACCTCAGCAGTGCTATTCTATTCTTACATGTACCTCAGCAGTGCTATTCTAATCATATAGTTTTTAGTGCTTTAGATATCTGCTTCCATTCACCACCATTATTATTATTATATATGTGAAAAAACTTTCAAATGTTCCTAGAAAGACCAATGTTACTCTGTTACAAAGTAATGACAGGATTAGTTGACTATATGAAATACTGGAATGCAATGCATGCTGGGAGTTAGATAGGTAGTTAGATGAGATACTGATGACAAAAGAAAACATGAAATATTGAAATGAAACTTTCTGTCAAAAATATTGAAACTGAGGGACGCAAAACTGTACCACAGAAGTCTGTAGAGTACGCTAAATAATATATCATTATTATTATATAAACTACAGACAACATTTCATATTCATAAAGTTTTCAGAGTTCAGAATAATCCTCGTTTTTATTCACAGTTTTTTTTTCATGCATCTTGGCATCATGTTCTCCTCCACCAGTCTTACACACTGCTTTTGGATAACTTTATGCTGCTTTACTCCTGGTGCAGAAATTTGATGGCTTGTAATCATGCAGCTTTCTCTTGATTATATTCTAGAGGTTTTCAATTGGTAAAATTAAAACCCTGGGTTGGATTTTTACTTTCTGGACCCGGGTCACGCACTACTAATTGTTCATTTCAGTGATTTCCAGATTTCAATGTAGGCAAAGTGTCAAAAGTGTCCCAAACTTACGATGGGCAGTGAATAATATCGTAAAGAAGAGTAGCTAGCGAGGAAATGGCGCTAAAAACCCACCGGCAGGATCGTGTACACTTTGGCAGCAGCTCAGAGGAAGGGTGGGCTCTTTTTTCGGAGAATGAAAAACTACTTTGCGGCTTAAACTCGCGCTCTCAGCACAGCAATCCAAACACCCGCCTCTCTTCAATGAAAATTCCACCCTGAAATGCTAACTCCCTAGCATTGAAAAGCCAAATGAAAACCTGTCACAGAGCGGCTCAGGTCGGCGTTCGACCCGCCAAACATCTGCCAATCAAATGAAACGGGAATACTGAATATATGACTGAGTTAGAACAGCACGAGAAAGCCTGTACGCTAAAGCTAGAACCCTGGAGACGGTTCTCCGCTAAAAATAATGTTTTTTAATGGCACAAATCAGCATAGTGAAGGTCCAGTCGGCACTGGCACCTGCCGCTCAGTCTACAGTAGCTTGCAAAAGTATTCAGTTTTTGTCACCTTTGGTTGATGGAGTGCTGTGGATCTCTGCAGCTCGTCCAGAGTGACCATGGTACTTTTTGCTGCTTTTCTGACCATAGCTTTCTTTGCTCAATCTGTCAGTTTGGGTGGACCATGGCCATTTCTTGGTAGTTTAAAGCTGTAAAATACTATTTTCCTTCATTTTTGGATGATGGATTGTGGAACAGTGTTCTTTGGGATGATCAAAGCTTGGGATATGTTTTTTATAACTTAACTCTGCTGGTCTGGTGAGTTCTTTCTTGGTTCTCATGATGCTGTTTGTTCACTAGTGTTCTCTAACAAGCCACCAGAAGCGAAGGGGGCTCAATACTTTTGCACATCACACTTTTTAGATTTTTATTTTATAAAAAAACAAAAAAAATGTATAATTTTCATTTCACTTCAAACTTACATGCTACTTTGTGTTGGTTTATCACTTAAAATCTCTATAAAATACTTTAAATTTTGTGGTTGTATGGTGACAAAATGTAAAAAAAAAGTTTGGGGTATTATTACTTTTGCAAGCCACTGACCAATCAGAATGGGTGAGAAAAAGAGAGAGAGAGAGAGCGTATGTCAATGTTATGTTAGTGTGTTAGTAGCTGATGATGATGATGAGGGTCATGAATGAGGAAGATGAGTGCGAGTCTCATAGAGTAATCATAGCCGGTGAAATGATGTTTGTTTAGAATCAAACAAACACAATCTAAAACCAATCTAAGCTAATAATAAAGCCACGCCCACCAATTAGCAGCCATAATTAATTCCGTATGCTAAAATATTCGTAAAGTTTGCAGTTATTCACTCTAATAAACCTGAGCAACACAATTACGCAACAATCAGCAGCAGAAATCAGGAATGTCATCAGGTTCAGATCCAATCAGATATTTCAATTTTAGGATACAGGCACACCTGTACAGGTATATTTTAAAACACCTGTGTGTTTTGTTTATAGATGCATTTGTATATTTGCATAGACTCTGGTAACACCTGTACAGGTAGATTAGGTACAGATCATTTACAGGTATACTATGCTACTATAGACACCTACCTGCACAGGTAGACTAAAGCCACATACCTGTACAGGTAGCATATGGCCACACCTGTATTTTTAATCTATAGATGCACCTGCATGTATACAATTTGGCAACACCTGTCTCAGTAGACTACAGATGCATAGGTAGACCCATCTACTAGTAACATCGGAAAATGTAGACTACACCTGTAGGGGTAAACCATAGACACACCTGCACAGGTAGGTTAAGGCCAAACACCTGTACAAGTAGACTATGAGCACACACCTACATTTGTTGAATTTGCCACAATGGGTAGACTGCCGTGTATCTGAAAATGAATCTACAGCTACACCTGTGCAGGTAGACTACAGGTAGACCTGTAAAAGTTGCACCTGTATTGAACACTCCATTTCCATCTGTACAGTTCAACTATAGTCTACAGATTATATAGTCACAGGATATAGACTATATAGTCACACCTGCACAGGTAGACTAAATCTACACACCTGCACAGGTAGCCTGTCTGTACGTAAACTCAGGGTTACTCACTTGCGTAGGGGGAGTTGGCGGTGGATCCGTTGAGGAAGCTGGGGGAGCCAGGTACTCCCAGGTTGGTCATGCCTGCAGCTCCATATCCGTTCATGGTGGAGGTGATGGTGTTGTAGTTGGACTGCTGAGGCGTGGAGCTCGGCACGTATCCACGAGGAGACACGCTGTTGGAGTTACGGGAGTAACCTGCGGCAGGTAGAGAGACGGCAGGTTAAGAGCATTCCAAACAATCAAGCCACACCTGTACAGGTAGATTACTACTGTATTACTAGATTACACTATACACTTGTAGGAGGTCTGGCCACCACAGCAGGTAAACACTTAGCTACACCTGTACAAGATGACTACAGACATACAGGTAGATTTTGTTCACCTGTGCAGGTAGACTATAGTCACACCTGCACAGGTAAATTAGAGCCAAGCTTGTACAGGAAGAGTGTTGACTCTGGCCTCAATAGTAAAATTAGGATACAGTCACATGAGTTGACTATATCCACACCAGTACAGGTAGGTAGACTTTGGCAAAGGTAGGCTAAAGCCACACACCTGTACATGTAGCCTATGGCCACACCTATATTTTTAGTCTATAGATGTGCCTGCATTGATAGAATTTGGCAACACCTGTCTCAGTAGACTACAGGTGCATAGGTAGACCATAATAACCTCTGGAAATGTAGACTACAGGTTCACCTGTAGAGGCAGATTATAGACACAACTGTAGAGGTAGGCTAAAGCCACACACCTGTACAGGAAGAGTGTTGACTCTGGTCTTAATAGTACAATTAAACACATGAGTTGACAATATCCACACCAGTACAGGTAGGTAGACTTTGGCCACACCTGTACAGGTAGACTACAGTCTGACAGATGTACTGTAGACTATGGGCAAAGGTGTGTAAGAGTTTACCTGTACAGGTGTGCTGATATTTAGACTGAATGGACCAGTAGAGTATAACCAATACAAAATTGCTTAATACTGAAGAACAGAACATCTTACATTACTGAACATTAAAACGTCCATTGTGTGAGAGTTTGTGTGTGTGTGTGTGTGTGTTTTTGTGTTACAGAGGACAGGAAATAGGGAGATGTCAATGCTGTCCGTACACTCATCATGCTCACATGTGTTTCCCATTCTCTCTCTCACTCTCTCTCTCTCTCTCTCTCTCTCTCTCTCTCTCTCTCTCTCTCTCTCTCTTTCTCTTTCTCTCTCTCATTCTCTCTCTCTCTCTCTTTCTCTTTCTCTCTCTGTTTCTCTCTCTCTCTGTTGATGGAGTGCTGGGCTGCTGGCTGGGTATCAGGGGGAGGAAAGGGAGCAGTAGGTGAAGGTTGCTCACAAACTGAACGTTTCTACACACTTACAAAACATTTCTAATAAAAACAAGGTTCTTATGGAACCAAAAATGAAGGTGTGTCTGCAAATTCTTTAAGTAAGTCTCTTAAGTAAGAGAATATGAAATAAATATAAATAAAGGAGAAAGCAAGGGAGAAATAAGGGAGCGAGAAAAGACAAATAAAAAGGTAAGCAACAGTAAAAAAAGGGGTGAGCAAGATTAAGAAGTAAAAAAGGGTGGAGTAAAAGTGAAAAATAAAGGAGAGCTATAGAAATATAAGTGCAAGCGAGTGAAAGAATGAGAATGATAAATAAAAGAAAATGAGTGAGAGAGTGAGAAATAAAGGGCAGTGAAAGGAGAAAGAGAAAGAGAAAGAGAGAGGAAAAGAGAGAGAGAGAGAGGGCGAGAGAGAGGGCGAGAGAGATGTGTTATGAATGGTGTAATCAGTGTATATAAATATAACACACACAAAGAGCTGCATCATGGGACACTGTGGGGAGCAGTTAGAGTAATAACCCTAACCCTGTGTGTGTGTGTGTGTGTGTGTGTGTGTGTGTGCGTGCGTGTGTGTGTGTGTGCGTGTGTGCATGTGTGTGTGTTCATGAAGGCCAAGGCCCGTTTCCCATGACCTCATGGGGTTCTGTAGGTGTTCTTTCTTTCACGAATGAGGAAAGCAGATGAGTGGAGAGGAGGATGAGCCAGAGAGAGAAAGAGAGAGAGAGAGAAAGAGAGAGTGGGGGGATTCCCCTCCATCTCTTCTCTACTCCTCCGTCACAAGCAGCTGATCTGTTCATCTCTCTTTCTCTCTCTCTCTCTTCCTGTCAGTGAGGGATGGAGCTGCTGGATGAAGAGAAGCATGGCTTTTACCATCGGATATTAACACACACACACACACACACACACACACTTATCCATCATCTGTGTGTGTGTGTGTATCAGATGGAGTGTGTAAACACGGTGTGTTTTATTCATGCAGCGTCGTTCTCCTACATCCCTCCACTCATTAACAGCTTCTGTCACTCACACACACTCTAACACTCACACACACACTCTGTTACACACATACACACACACACACACTCTCTCTCTCACACACACACCCCAACATGAACGTGACACAGCCTGCAAACAGATCTGTGTGAGTGTTTCAGCAAAGCCGGGTGCAGTGAGTGACAGTTCCGAAGCGTGTGTGTGACAGGCATGCCAAAACACACTTGTATGATGTGTGTGTGTGTGTGTGTGTGTTTTATGGTGGAATAAGATGTTGGAGCTGTGACTGTAAGTGCGAGTGAGTTTAAAACCCGCCTCCTCTGAATATTACACACACACACACACACACACACACACACTTAGACTGAGTGCAGGGGGATGCAGCTTCCACTGCATTATTAAATTATAACACTGCAGCACAAAATTTGTAATGTTTTCAGTCCAATATAGAATATAATAATATGAAAAAAAAAAAAAAAAATATATATATATATATATATATATATATATATATAATAACTTTCACAATTACCCACAACTGATCTATACAAACTTCTGAAAAAAATAAATTTGCCAATCATAATGTAATCCACCTTATGATGAACCTCGATAAGTAATAATAATCTCTAACCATTAATAGCAAAGATTTTAGTTAGATTTTCTATGTAACTTTAATTAAAAACTATTAAAAACTGAATATAAATTATATAACAATTATAATAACTAATAACTCAAAAGAGCCCATAGAGATGTATGTGTGTCACAGACCTTTTAAAAGCTGTGTAAAGTTCTTTAGCATACAGCATAGAATCTGTGAATCTGTCTTCATTCATCTGATCTCATTTTAATAATGTAGTTTTTTTTAAACTTGATTCAATTCAGTTTAGTTCAATTTGATTTAGTTAAATGTGATATTGAAGCTCACTTTACTGCAATTTAATTAATGTTATTGTTTAATGTTTAATTAATGTTTTTTTATGTAATTAATTTGTGTTTAATTCAGTTCAACACAATGCAATTTAATTTGTGTTTGAATCATTTTTTTAAATTTAAATTCAAGTAGTGTGATTTAATTTAAAGTTGATTTGATTCAATTCGGTTAAATTGATTTGATTCAATTGTCTCCAAATTTATTGTTAAATAAGATCCAGTTAATCCTGATTTGATTTTTTAGCTTTTTTATGAACTTTTATGAACTATTCATTAATTAACTACATTAAAAAAAATGTATCTTTAACTGACTTACTGAAATACATGTAAATATATCTGATGCTGGTTTGCTGGTAGATCAGGTAAGCTGCTGGGGGCGGAGCTTCTGTATTTGCTGTGTGTTTACCTGTATCTGTATCTGTAATGTGATCTGGAGTGTTTTTACTGTGATTTTATTGTGATTAACTGTGATTAATAACAGCAGGCTCGTACCCTGGTCCCCCTGTGAAGCCTCGGAGATGTTGACGGCCAGCTGGCTGCTGAAGGAGTTGACCCCCATCATGCCGGAGTGAGCGCCGGAGCCGGTGAGGGAGGGGAGCTGGTTGTGGCTGCGGGGGACGCTGTACAGAGCCTCGGTCAGATCCGCCGCCCGCTTCAGAATGATCTCCTACAGGAGGAGAAAACGCTGTTAATTCACTTCAATTCACTTCAATTCACTTTAATTCATGAAGCTCTGCTTTAGTTTAATTCAATCTGATTTAGGTACATGTGTTTTAACTTGATTCAATACATTTTGATTCAATTTGATTCAGTTAAAGGTGTTTTTAAAGTGATTCAATACAGTTTAATTTAATCTGATCCAGTTAAATGTGATAATGAGTTGATTCATTTCCGTTTGATTCAATTTGATTCAGTTAAATGTTTTTTCAACTTGATTCAATTTAGTTTGATTAAAATTTATTCAGTTAAATGTGGTTTTTAACTTAATGCAATTCAGTTTTATTCAATCTGGTTCAGATAAAGGTGTTTTTAACTTAACTCTATATAGTTTGATTTAAATTGATTTAGTTTAATGTGTTTTTAACTTGATTCAATTAAGTTTGATTCTATTTGATTCAGTTAAATGTGACATTGTGTTGATTCAACTCAGTTTATTTAATTTTATTTAATCTTATTTTGGTGCAATTCAATTAATGTCAGTTCGATTTTATTTGTTTAATGTGATTAATTAACGTTTAGTTCAATTTAGTTCAGTTTTAGTTCAGTTTAACTCAACACAGTTAAATAAAAAATTCAGTTAGTGTGATTTAATTTTGACTTGATTTGATTTAATTCAGTTAAATTGCTTAATTCTATTGAATCCAATGTTGTTGTTTGATTTGATCCAGTTCATCTTGATTTGATTCTATTGTAATCTCTTCTATTACCTTTTTATTAACCATTCATTAATAAACTACATTAAAAAAACATATGTATCTTTAACTGACTTTCAAAATAATTATATATTATACACTACCTATTATATCAGGTTTTTATAGAATGTATGTTTTTCCTTAATGCTTAATTGTTTTCAGCAATTTGGGCTTTTTTAACCAACAATACGGCCTTAATTAGGCAACAATACGCGTCCCTTTAAAACAAAGTGCTCCCACATACGGTAATTAATTTTGCAATAATTTATGTAAATAAATTTAAATTACATTTAATTTACATTCTGAGTTGAGAGGTTTGAGTCTGACCCACCTGATTATTGTGAGGCATTCCATAAAGAGCTTCCACCAGATCAGCTGCTCTCTTCAACAGCACCTCCTACACACACACACACACACACACACAGAGAGTAGATACATGAGTATATAAATAAATACTGCTTATATTTATGCAATACATCTCAACATACATCTCTAAATATATATATATTTTTTCCCCATTTTTACACAGTCAATTACCCAACCCACTTATTAGGACTTCCCCTATTACTAGTGATGCTCCAACACCAGGAGGGTTGAAAAGACCAGCGCACGCCTCCTCCGATACATGTGAAGTCAGACTCCGCCTCTTTTTGAGCTGCTGCTTATGCTGCAGCATTGCTGGGAAATCACAGCGACTCGGTTCTGATACATCAGCTCACAGACGCATATCACCTTGTGCTGATCCACATCACCCTAGGAGTGATGAGGGGAAAGAGAGAGCGCCATCTACTGTACTGTACACACCCAGAGAGAGAGCAAAGCCAACTGAACTGTGCTCTCTCAGGGCTCCGGCAGCTTATGGCAAGCTGCATAGACTGGAATCGAACTGACAATCTCCCAATCTTTTTTATTCCTTCCTCTATTTTACATTTTTCTTTCTTTCTTTTGTTTCATCTCCTTTTTCTCCTCGAATCATCTCTTTCTTCTGTTCCCCATGCACTCTCCCTCCATTCTTCCTCTTTTGCTCTCTCTTTATATCTTTCTTCATTTATTTATTTCCCCCTCTTTCCTCTCTTTCTCTCTCTCTCTCTCTCTCTATTCGTCTCAGTCTCCCCCTCCTCTCTCGCCCCGAGGCTGTTTCCTCTCCTCTCTAAAAGAGGAAAGATCCAATCACAGCTCCCGATCTGGCCCAGCGGGTTGCCGCGGCGATCCCCTTTTAATAACAATAACACTGCTAATAAATAGATAAATACAGCCTGGCGCTCAGAGTGTGGGCCACGGCCAGAGAGGCTAAACGGGGCAGACACACACTCACACACACACACACACACACACACTCACACACACACACACACACACACACTCACACACACACACACACACACACACACACACACACACACACACACACACACACACACACACACACACACACACACACACACACACTCAGAAACACCCTCTCCCACACCTCCCCTCTATAGCTGGTATTATGGCAGCCTCTGCTGGAGGTCTCTGGGGTATTGCACTGAGGTGGGGCATAGACACACATTTACACACACACACACACACACACACATAGTAACACACACAGACTTGAACATACATGTATTGTAAAAATATATATTTTTAAATATTGTGTATTATGTAGGAACTGACCCATCTGAACTCCGCCCACAAATTATATATTTATATTAGGTGTGTGAATCACAGGGTATCTCACAATACAATATTATCACGATATATCATTGCCCACGATATAAAATAAAGATATTGGGATCTGCAATTCTCTCTCTCTATATGTATACATATATATATTTATATATATATATATATATATATATATATATATATATATATATATATATATAGTGGTAGGCCCCTGGGGTTAGGGGCGTGACCACTGTGACCCGGAAGGAGGAAGCTCACAGAGATACACAGACACGGGGATTAAATGAACTCAAATCATACCTTTATTGGCTTGAAAATGCCCTCCACCACACCCAGAATAAACTAAAAACATAACTCAGCCCAATGGGGCTCTAGAGTCCGTAGAATTACTTAGTTTTGAAGTGTTCATACGAGTCCGCGCAGCCTCAGCCCCCAGCTCCTCAGTGAGAGTTCTCCAAAATGATGGCGGAGGCTGAGTATATATGCCTGTCTCAACTGGCGGCTCAATCAGCCCTCATGCGGGCCAGCTGAGACAGGCATGGCTTTGCGCTCTGGCGTGGGGCGGACCCACAACTCCCCCGCCTCCTCACGCCACAATATATATATATATATATATATACAGTACATCTCAACAATAATCAACAATTCTCAGTACGATACTTTACAAGAAAAAATACTCTAAATACTACTCAATAATCAAATACCTGAAATTATTATTAATTTATTGATGGCAGTTTCACATAATTTAACATCCCTACCAATAATATTCTTCACCGCAAGTTTATTTCCCCTATCTATTTGATCACAGCGCCACCGTGTAAAGTAAAGTAATGAACAGTAACTTTATAGTAGTGCTTTGGTGTGCTGTGGTGGGTGTGGTGAGTGGATAACACCACTACCTGCCAGGGAGCAGGTGGCACCCCATCATGTGGATGTTGGAAAGAGACTGGGGTTCAATTCCCGCTCTGGGTAAGACTCCTATATAACAGTATATAGGCAAACCTCTGTTACTGGAATAACCTTGTGAGTCGATCTGGATAAGAGCTTCAGATAAATATATGTATGTATAAATTAAATGTAGGAAATTAGAAAAGTCTAATTAAGGGTCTATGTTGCAATAAATATATCCATATTTGATGCTACATCTTTATTGTAAGTGGCTTTGGCACAATCTGGTGTCTTCTGCTCGATTCTACAGATTGTTGGAGTCCCAGATGTTACACTAACTCAACTGTTAGAGAAGAAGAAACTCTGTTATGTAAAGAATTGATGAAAGATAAAAGAGATAAAGGAGATAAAGGAGATAAAAGAGATAAAGAAGATGTACAGAACAGTAGAGTTGTACATTTCTACACTGAGAACAGAAGGAGAAAAACCTAGAGAGAGAGCGGTGGTGACAGACGAGCGAGAGGAGAGAGAGAGAGAGAGAGAGAGAGAGAGAGAGAGAGAGAGAGGTGGAGGAAAACAAAAAGGAAAGAGGCAGAAGGGAGAGAGGGAAAAGGAAAAGAGAGAGAGAGAAAAAGAGAGAATGGATTTCTCAGGAGAAGGGGCGTCAGGACCAGCTGGAGCTTCTACAGGCCTGTCATTACTGCAGTGTGTGAACTACAGCTTCATACTGTACTCACTGAGCTTCAGATTACACACACACACACACACACACTGCACACACACACACACACTGCACACACACACACACACACACACTGCACACACACACACACACTGCACACACACACACACACACACATAGATATATAAGTGTAAAAAAACAATGTAGTAACATATGTACTAAACATGGATCCATATCTAGATATGATAAAAAAAAATAATAACAATAGGCCCAATGTGTTTTTTTTAATGTAAAAGTATTTATACTGTATATAGAAATAATATGGCTGATATGTTACATTATGGTATATATGTTAGCTCTTATATGTCATAATAATGAGTGCTTATAAATATGTACTATATAGTAAGCATTTGTTTTCAATAGCAATGTTTCATAGTATTAAATATGTATAGTATCTATATATATATATATATATATATACGTACTATGATATTAATTTTATTTTAAGTTTATTACTATTACAGGTGGGGACTGGGGGCTGGTGTGGGAAAAGAGAGAGAGAGAGAATGAAAGAGAGAGAGAGAGAGAGAGAGAAAGAGGGAAAGAGAACGAGTGTGAAGTCACTGAGCTTCCTCTTCCTCCTCCTCTTCCTCCTCCCACTCGTACATTTGTACATTTCCCACGACAGAGTCTGACCTCAAGCCAAACAGCCAATCAGCTCGCTGCATCCAGCACTAACGATCCCACAGATGGTCTCAGTCAATGACAGAGAGAGAAAGAGAAAAAGAGAGAGAGAGAGAAAGAGAGAGAGAGAGACCTGCCTCTAACTGTTCTAATGCTGACTGTTTCATATCAAACATATACCTCATATCATATATAATATATATTATTCAGTATATCCCACCTGCATTATAATATGAGTATAATAACCATGTTTGCTCATGTTTGCTGACCTCACACTGTTAATAGAACATGGGCAGAGGTGACTGTGTACTGCTGGCTCCTGAGGAACATTGAGGATCTCTGAAAAACCAATGAGGAACACTGAGGAACTTTGAAAATCCAATAAGGAACCAATGAGGAACATTGAGGAACTCTAAGAAACCAATAAAAAAAACACTGAGAAACTTTGAGAGACCAATAAGGAACCAAAGAGGAACATTGAGGAACTCTAAGAAACCAATAAAAAAAACACTGAGGAACTTTGAGGAACCAACAAGGAACACTGAGGAACCAATGAGAAACCAATGAGGAACATTGAGCAACTTTGAGGAAACAATGAGAAACATTGAGAAACTCTGAGAAACCGACAAGGAACATTGAAGTACACTGAGAAACACTGGGGAACCAATGGGGAACTCTGAGAAACCAATGGGGAACACTGTGGAATGGCAAGGAACACTAAGGAAAACTGAGGAGAAGATGACTGAGGAACACCAATGAACTTTGACAAATGAACAATAGAGGAACACTGAGGAACAATGAGGAATGGACACCTGAAGAACTTGTGGAAATGGAGCTTTGCTTTCAGTAGAGTGAGACGGTTTGACCAGTCTCTCTCTCTCTCTCTCTCTCTCTCTCTCTCTCTCTCTCTCTCTCTCTCTCTCTCTCTCTCTCTCAGCCGCCCACTCCCTCCTCACCCCTCTGGCGTTCCTTCACTTCATTAATCTCCATTATAAAGCAGAAGTTAGTTAATGTCTCTGACGCTTGGCGGGCGACACCCTGCCACAGACCCCCTGGCACGTGCCTGAACACACACACACACTAACACACACACACGCACTTATACTGACACACAAACACAGTCATTACGACAGTTTGTACACACATACTCTACAAACACTCATGCTCCCATACATTTACAAATATGCCCCCCCCCACACACACGCAGATACACACACAGAATGCTAATGTGTGTTTGCGTTGCACGCAGTGGGTCTGCAGTTATTCTGTTTTCATTAGGCACTGACAGATAAGACCCTGTATGACTATGTGTGTGTGTGTGTGTGTGTATGTGTTTATGTAAGAAAAGCAAGCATATAAACTAAGGAGTATAGAACCCACAACCCTGTGAGCAATGAATGTTCTACCACTGAACAACCGTTAGGCCATGGCTACCCACAGTTTCAGCCATGCTATTGTTCTCCAAAACAGAAAGAATAAGGGGTCTTGAACCTACAGCCTTATGAACAATTAGTGTTCTGACCAATAAGCAACTTTAAGCCATGGTTCCCCACAAGTTCAGGAAACCTATGCTGTTCCAAAAAAGAAAAAATAAGGGGTCTTGAACCTACAGCCTTATGAACAATTAGTGTTCTGACCAATAAGCAACTTTAAGCCATGGTTCCCCACAAGTTCAGGAAACCTATGCTGTTCCAAAAAAGAAAAAATAAGGGGTCTTGAACCCACAACCTTGTGAGCAATGCGTGTTCTACCCACTGAGCAAACTTTAAGCCATGGTTGCCTACAGGGTCAGCCATGCTACATTGCACCTGAGCAAACAAAATAAGGGGTATTGAACTCACAACCTTGTGAGCAGAGCTTAGTAATCAGTGATCAACCTTTTGGCCATGGCTCCCCACAAGTAGCTCAGCCATACTATGTTGCTCCAGAGTGGAAACAGTAAGGGGTATTACACCCACAACCTTGTGAGCAGTGCATAGTAATCACTGAGCAACATTTAGGCCATAGCTGCCCGCACAGTTATTTAAGGATTATTGAACTCACAACCTTGTGAGCAATACATATTTTAAACAATGTGGTTCAGCCATGCTATGGTGCTCCAAATCAGAAAGAATAAAGGGTCTCGAACCCACAACCTTGTGAAAAAATAGTGTTCTAACCAGTTAAAAACCTTGTGAGAGTGCCACAGCCAAGAATGTAGAGGGAAGATTGAACACTGTTCCTTCACACCCTTCGTTCGCACTTCTTGCAAGTTAAAAAAAAAAAAGAACCAGCAACCTTCTGGCCCCAAGGCCAACCGGAGCCTGAACATGCTCTGGAGATGCCAGATTACACACCTTTTCTTAATTAATGAGAACATTTGTCATACTTGTGTGGGTTTTTGGTGGTAGTGTGTGTGTGTGTGTGTGTGGTAGTGTGTGTGTGTGTGTGTGTGTGTGTGTGGAACAGAAGCCCCCAGAGTTTCTATAGATTCATCATTAATTAGAAAAGGCTACTAAGTCTACAGAGCACAGCAGTACAACCTGCTGCCCTCAGGGCTGTTTGTAGTCACTTTATACATGTCTCTCTCTCTCTCTCTCTCTCTCTCTCTCTCTCTCTTTCTTTCTCTCTCTCTCTCACTCTCACACACCCTCTCTCTCTCTCTCTTTCTCAGATCAGTGGGCAATCAGTGTGTGGAGAGCTGAGCGGAAGTGTGACACAGATAAGCGATGATGATGAAGATGATGAAGACAGTACATTAGGATATCGATCAGAACGGACATTAAAGTGGGCACTATTCTGATTACACACCCTCATACTGACAGGAATCCAATCAGAGAGAGAGAGAGAGAGAGAAAGAGAGAGATACAGTGAGAGAGAGAAAGAGAGAGAGAGAGAGAGAGAGAGAAAGAAAGCTACAGTAATTTATATGTTGTCATATTAATCGTATGGCTGGATGTTATGGAGATGGTGTTGGGGTTTAAAACCACATTTGATGTTTCTACAGAAGACGTCTCAAGAAGTTCTAAAGAAGTATTCAAGTACAATTTCTGGATAGAGTTCTAGAGAAGTTATTAGAGAAGAATATTTGGCTTAAAAATGCTTAAAAGAACATTGGCGAAGACTTGTGGAGAAGTTAATCAACATTCATGGTCTCTACCAAGAGATTTCTATCTGGAAGAGCATTGGATAAGTTGAGTATGTCACATACGGTAAAAATGAGATGAGGCTTTAATTTGAGAGAAAAAATCATAAAGCGTAATCACTATGCAGGCGATGAGGAAGATTAATCCTGAGCCAAAAGATAGAGTTGGAAAACCGGAAGAGCACTATGTGAACAAAGCTGAAAGGGTGAGACAAAAAAACATAAAAATGGGTCAAAAACGGAAATACAAACAGAGAAAGAATGCTCGGTATGTCGCTGGATAACAGAGGCAATATTTTGTTAAAAAAAGCATATGAAATAGATCGGCTTATATACCCAAAATTAATTATACACAGCTGAAAACAATCTCAGAATTCTGGCAGTGAGGAAAAAGAGAAACAGTGCTGATTGGACGAGTCTGGACATGTGTTGTAGACAGATGCATTCTGGGGGCTGGAGTCCTGAGATGGAGACAGAGTAAGATCTCTGGAAGAGTTTAGAAGGTGCTAGAGAAGATAAGGAGCAATTCTAAAGGAGTTTAAGACTTGACATTTCAAGAATAAGAGGTCTTGAACACACAACCATGTGATCAATTAGTGTTTTAAACAATAAGCAATTTTTAGCCACAGTTGCCAACAAGTTCATCAATGCTATGGTGCTCCAAAACAGAAACAATAAGGGGTCTTGAACCCACAACCTTGTGATCAAGTGGTGTAGAGTCCAAACACGTGTTAGAGACAGATGCATTCTGGGAGTTGTAGTCCTGAGGTGGAGATGGTCCATTGACAGAAACGTAGAAGTCTGGGTTTTGGATTACTTTTTGATTGGGATCAATTCTGAAGGAGTTTAAGACTTAAGATTTCTAGATATATCCAAGACAATTTGCAGAGGAGTTACAATAGAAGTTCTGGACTTGGAGTTGTGGACTCAAGGTCAGTTCCCACCGACCGGTTTCAGCCAGCTACGACTGTAAGACCAATTGCCAAAGCACGTCTACGCTCTAGAGCATCCAGCTTTTATTTCCATCATCTCCACACCACCATCAGGAAGTGTAGCACCTGGTCTATCTCTGTCCAGACTTCCCCTCGTCCAAGAACTGTCTCTCACTCTTTATTCTGATGCTCCAGACGTTTAAACCCGTCCAGAAACGCTGTGAGTTTGGCTGAGACATACATGATGTTTTTGGCTGAGTGGACTGCTTGCAGTCAATTTGCATCCTGTTGTTAGTTTTTTATTTCATTCCTGGCTGGACGCACTTTCTGGATATAAATATGGCATTTTAATCTGTAGGAAGCTTGGAGACTGCTTTCTTTTGTGTTCATCAAAATTTCCACTTATCTCCAGAATAATCCTGCAGTTCTAGATCAACCAGACCAAAACTCAGCTACACTGACCTCTAGAATAATTCCATATCCTGTATCCACTGGATCAAATCCCTAGTATATAATCTCCAACATTATCTTACGGTTCTATATCAACTAGATATAGAGATATACAACTATATAAACTTGTCTTTATATTCTCCAAAATAATTTCATATTCTCAACAAAATAATCCCATTGTTCAAGACAAACCAGCCATAAACACAGCTATATTACTCAACAAAGATAATTCTATTGTTCTATAAAAAAACAGCCCTAAACACAGCTTTATTACTCAAAAAAGATAATTCTATTGTTCTATAAAAACAGCCCTAAACACAGCTTTATTACTCAAAAAAGATAATTCTATTGTTCTATAAAAACCAGCCCTAAACACAGCTTTATTACTCAACAAAAATAATTCTATTTTTTAATACAAACCAGACCTAAAAAAAAGCTGTATTACTCAACAAAATAAACCCATTGTTTAATACCAACAAGACCTAAAACAGCTTTATTACTTGATAAAATAAACCCATTGTTCAATAGAAACCAGGCCTAAACACAGCTTTATTACTCAACAAAATAATCCCATTGTTCTAGGCCAACCAAAACTATAATAATAATCCCAGCTTAATTACCCAACAAACCAATCCCATTGTTTAATACACACCAGCCCTAAACACAGCTTTATTACACGCGACAAACCAATCCAATTGTTTAATCGAATATTTTTGGAGCCTTAATTTGTATACCTGGTAATAATCCATTCCAACTTCTTCTTGTATCACTTTGATTACAGGTGGTTTTTGATCTTTTTATCTATAAATAAATGAAGATACAGTGTAGCAGTGTTAGAAGTAGTGAGGGTGATGGTGATTATTACAGGTGTTGGTGAGCTGGGTGTACTGTACTGGTGAACTCAGGAGTGTGTTTTTACTGACCCTCAGTTTACAGACCACTGAGTCCAGACTGACTCCTCTATACCGAGCTCTGCAGCTTCCTGAGCATCTCCAGACACATCCCTGCTTCTTCCCTCCGTGTGTGTGTGTGTGTGTGTGTGTGTGTGTGTGAGTGTTTTCTCTCACTAACCCCCCCACCACCCCCCATTCTTTCTTTCCAGGGGCTCAATTACAGGAGCATGGCTCCCCGGTTCCGCAGCCCAGGGCAAGACAGCATCAGCTGACCCGCGAGGAGGAGCTATCCGACAGGTCCCTTAACAATGATAAATCACACACACACACACACACACACACAGTAACATGGGCACGAGAGCATGCATACACACAGCACAAGAACCCACTGATCACAACATCACATCAAAGAGGAAGAGAAAAAAGAGCGAAAACAAGACTTGCAAAATATTAATGTTAAGAAAATGCATAATTCATACTGGATTTACAGGAGGAGCAGGAGTCTTATACATCACTATACTGCTCTTTTTAATACTAACTCTGTTCAAACAAAGGCTATAAACTAGTTTTTAACATTGTTATAAGATACTGGAGATAATAGATATTCAGTCATGAGTTATATTTGGCTGATATACAGTATTTTTATGTTTTATGTTTTATGTTGACGATGGATTAAATATGCTGCAGCCTTTTAAAAAATATTGTATATCTTGTTTTGTCATTGAAACTAATGTTTCATAAGATCATAACTCATTACATAACAAGCAAAATACCTGCTATTAAAGTTATTATATATTAAATATATAACGATATATTATTGGTACTGTCAGAACAAAATCTGTTTTGTTTTTCTGTAGGATAAAAATCTGATTATGTCCTATTAAATAATGATAAAAAAGTAATAAAACATAAAAAGCTATTATAAAAATTATTTTATATTCCCGAAAACAGATTCCACCTTTTCAATACATTCAATATTGTACACATTATTATTTATACAATTTTATTTTATGTTTTTTACAACTGTGTGGAATTGTACACTTTTATAATTGAACGTAATAATAATTAAAACAGTAAAGTACTTATATATTACGAATGTATTGCAGTATGAATGTTGCAGTATTCATTCAGTATATTAATATGATCTATGATCTTTGAGAATATGAATATACAGCAGTGTAACAAACTTGATTTAATCGAGTTATAATAATAATTCAATAAAATTAATGGTTAATAAATAAGGCATATTATAATAAATGCAGAAAATAACATTATTTCTTCACTTTCAATTAGTAAATCAACAAAATAATTGAAACCTCAATTTATACAGTCAAAATTATAGTTAAAATATTAATTTAGTTCATTAAATTAATCATTTAGTTTACTCTAAAATAAGTTTTATAGTAAATGTGGCTCTATAGGAGCAATATGGTATTCTGTATGTGTATGCACTCCAGGAAAACTCCACACACACACACACACACACACACACACACACACACACACACACACACACAGCAGGGTCTGCTGTATCCAATTCACAGTAAATATTTCAGCATTCAGACACAAACAACACCCGGCTTCTTCCTGACCTGTGCACAAAACACATGCTGCACTTCTCAGCCATTTATGGGTCACGTCCTAGTGCAGGTGTGTGTGTGTGTGTGTGTGTGTGTGTGTGTGTGTGTGTGTGTGTGTGTGTTTTGGAGAGGGCACTCACACACACCGTTAAACTCACCACGACCCCCAAGCGCCCGTGAGCGGGTGGCCCGAGCTGAGCCTCCTGAACCATCGCCATATTCCTGAGTAAGCAAGACGTGTGTGTGTGTGTGTGTGTTTATGCATGCCTGCATGTGTGTGTGTGTGTGTGTGTGTGTGTACCTGTGTGTGTGTGTGTACCTGTGTGTGTGTGTGTGTAGCTGTGTGTGTGTGTGTGTGTGTGTGTGTGATATTGCAGCCAAAACCACAACTGGAAATGAGATTATGGATAAACTCAGAATGCACAGAACAGGCATGAGCTAAAACACGGCTGATTAACACAGACCGAACACACACACACACACACACATACACACACACACACACAAACACACACAGCTTTATATATATATATATATATATATATATATATATATATATATATATATATATATATATATATATATATATATATAATCTCTGGAATATAATTAAGAGGAAGATGGATGATCACAAACCATCAAACCACCAAACTGAACTGCTTGAATTTTTGCACCAGGAGTAAAGCAGCATAAAGTTATCCAAAAGCAGTGTGTAAGACTGGTGGAGGAGAACATGATGCCAAGATGCATGAAAAAAAGTGAAAGTTTTTAACTTTCTTAAAACTTTATGAATATGAACTTGTTTTCTTTGTATTATTTGAGGTCTGAAAGCTCTGCATCTTTTTTTGTTATTTCAGTCATTTCTCATTTTCTGTAAATAAATGCTCTAAATGAGAATATTTTTATTTGGAATTTGGGAGAAATGTTGTCTGTAGTTTATAGAATAAAACAACAATGTTCATTTTACTCAAACATAAACCTATAAATAGCAAAATCAGAGAAACTGATTCAGAAACTGAAGTGTTTATAAGCTATATATAAGCTCTAGTGACCTGTTGGAGGCATACAGGTTCATATATACATCTTAAATGCAAATAAAAGTAATTAGTAATTAAATAAAACACCAAATAATGTAGAAAACATAAACATCAGTGACTAAAGCTTCAGAAATCAGAAATCACAGTGTGACCCTGGGCATTAATGGGTTAAACTCATTGTTCTCACATTGTCAAAACCACTGGTAGACCAGACGGATTCATTTTAATATGAGCTCAAACAGCAATATCACATCTTTTTCCATCATTTACAGAGATGTAGAGCTTTCTAATGAGACCCCCAACACACAAACTACCCCCCCCCCCCCTAACACACACACACTCTACCCAACACACACACACACACTCTACCCAACACACACACACTCCTGAACAGCGGCAGCAGTGGCCCGGGCTCGGGGCTTTCATGCTGGAGTTGAAACGGCCGGCGTATTTACACACTTAAGTGTTTATTAGTTTATTTATTTATCTGCGTGCTCGCTGCGTACTTACGTATTCACTTAGTTATTTATTTACCTCGCGTCGGCCGGCGCACACGCGGATTTACTCGCTTATTTATTTATGGGAGCGCGTCTTAAAACCCTGCTGCCGGTAGGAGCTGTGGGTTTAGTAGGGTGGGGGTTGGTTGTTGGTTGGAGGGGTTTGTTGTTGGGGGGAGTGGAGGGGGGTGGGGGGGGGGTATCTGCATTCTTATTGAGTTTTCTGTTGAATAAATAAATAAATCTCGCGGAGGTGATGGCGTGAGCGTGTCGCGGCGGCGGCGCTGTGTAAATCGCTGCAGGAGGAAACGGCCTCTTGCTATTAGTATCAATTTACAAACAAACCGCTTTTTTGGCGACTGGATCTCAGATGTCAGATTTTGATAAATGGTTTCAATTTGGCAGCTGTTTTAAGGTGTCAGTCCGCATCAGGTCGGACCCGGGCGGAACAGGCCTCCTCTGCCCGAAAGAATCTCTCTCACTTAGCCTCCTGCCTTTTTAGGGCAAAATAATCTTTTCATACTAACCAGGCGGCAAACCGCCCGCAGCACCTGACGGAGCACTGCTTTATTTATCGCCTTTGCGATAGTTTAACCCTTACAGCTCTGGAAGACGCTCACAGCTCCTTTTCTTCCATGTAATTCAATTATTATACCACATTACAGAGCATGGCTTAAGTATGACGTAATAATAACCAATATATAATGCATTTCTACGTATATATATATATATATACATTAAGGGCCCTATTTTAGTCTTTGCTATCGTAACGACAGGAAAAGCACGCAGTACCTTGCGCAGCTCGAAATGCAGCAAAAAAGGCATGGGTGTGGTTACTCTTGGGTGTAACTTGAAATAAACCAATGAGAGTGTCACTTGCTCATCATTGCGACTTTGGTGGATTACTATTGTAACGGTGCAGCTACCTGGACGTGTTCAACAAACTCTTCTCAGCAGAGGAAACTGAGCTGCTGGTTGACGCTGTGAAGGAGCTCCTGCAGCTCATTAATTACGGGAACAGCAATGTTATTTTATTTATTTTTCTGTTTATTTTTAATGTAAAAAAAGTTGGGTTTGTGCTGCTGTGCACCTGCGTTGCCAAGATAGCAATGAACGTCTGACTCAGTCAGTGATTTGATGTATTACTAGTTTTGATTTTTTACAATAATTTGAGCACTTAATGGAAAATGCACCATTTTCTGATTGCCGTTTCCTTTCTTTCCCTGCTGAAGTTCTACACCAAGTTCTCCCACCACCAGGTCCTCTATTCCCTCGTCTCTGAGGTCACCACCACACCATCACACATCCCCCCGCTGACCCCGGAACAGCCAGTCTAACACATGGGTTCAAATACAGCATCACACAAAGACTCGTTTCATTCACAGGCCTGTACGTGGTGTTTTTACACACACACACACACACTCATACACACACTCATACACACTATCAAACACGGCACCCTCAGGCTCTTGACCTGGTCCTTCACTCACACAGCTCCAACACTTCTGACAAACACATCAGTGTGTTTCAGCTCTCAGAGAACACAGGCAAAGATCTCACATGTCAGACTGTAATTACCTAAAAACAGACTTTAGAAAGGTCTTAGAACAGCTAGAGAACTACTGCACACCACACAGAGTACTTACTGGAATGATCTTTAGACTTTATTAATGATAAGCAGGAGCAATAAACACTATTTAAAGTGGCAGTCCGTATTATTTAGTTTCTAAACTGAAAGCAGAAGCATTTCTGAGTGGAGAAGAATATTTTGCTATTTTAACGGCTAAAAGCCTAATACTGTAAATTCATTCTTAAAACTTACATCACACGTACAGCCTCTAAAAGAGGATCTGGCTCAGTTTTACTGAATGTGAGCGGCTGGTGGAGCAACGGGGACTTCAGAAGAGGAAACTCAGAGCTCAGTAGCTCCTCCATTCACTCATAGTAAAACCAAAGAAACGAAGGAGTGAAGTTTCTGACTGAGCTCTCTCTCTCCCTCTGGGACTGAACATAACCTGGAATCGGATTCATCCGCTCTAAAAAAAGGAGACCGCATCACACCCGCCCAGTTTAAAATTATTCTTCTGCATACTCCAGAGAGGGCCCTAAATCCCCTAAAAACCCAAAACTTACGCACAACAGTCCCACTATTTTTTTGACAGTTTTTTGAGTATCTGAGAGCATGACGCTTACCTTGGGTAACCTCTCGGGGTCTCCGGGGTGCCGGGGGATGACCTTCTGTAGCCTCTGGAAGCCATAGTCAATGGTGGGTTCATTGAGAGCTGAGGGCCAGAGAGCAGAGAGACAGTTTCAGCACTAAACTGATATAATGAACACTGAAACAAGTAGGGCAGAATAGAGGATAACATCTGGAAATGCACTTATGTTAATTTACATTCACATTTTGGGCACACTGACCATTGGTTGACCAACCTCTCTAATAAGATAGCACCTCAAAACGTATACAGGTGAGTTTGTTCCCAAGTCGTCTCCTAAAGTAACACTTCATGATGAAACGACACTTTTATTTCAGTCAGTTTGTACTGTTTGTAGTTTTTAAACTGAATAATGGAGGAATTTATAAATTGTGGTGGAATTCCTCTTTCAGTTCTTTATTAAGGGATAAAGTTTGGGTCAGTCTGTCAGAAGCGGCTTGCGAAACGTCAGATCACTCAGAGTCGTGCAAGCTGGTGTTTATGAAGTGCACGGCCGAACCCCGTGGCCTACCTGTCCCCTATTCACGCTCACATCTCCGCCCTGCCTAATTCAATTCCACCCCCTTCACTCTCCCCCCTCTGCACTTTTGATTTCACTCGCCCCCGTTTCCCCATCTTCAGCTGCTAAACGGCGGGAGGAGTGAGAGGGGGAAACACCCGGAAAAGCAGTTAGGGAGATATTTCTCCATAATCAAGCCCATTAATCATAAAAGGCTGTCAAATTTGACTTTGGGGACAATTTGTCAGCCTTCTTTGCCCACTTCGCTTTTGTCACTGTTGCCTCTTGTATTGGGTAAGGATGATTGACACTCCAAATGCTGGCGAGTAGAATAGCTAGTTTGCGCTAATATGCATAACCGGCGCTTTCATGAATAAGAATAAGGTTGCGGCGCCGGAGCAGGGCCCTCTTTTCAAAGGGGCCTCCGTCGCCGTTTGTCGCGCGAGGCAAATAGATGTTATTACCATTATAACAATATTTGTTTTCTTTCGGCGGGAATGGGCCCCGGCGAGCTGCTAAATCAAATTTGTTTGAGACAGTTTCACAGAGAGAAGGAGCAAGAAAAGAGCCAGCGCTCTGACAGCGGTTTCAGGATGTGTGTGTGTGTGTGTGACCAGGAGGCAACAGTTTTGTTGTGTTGTCTGTAATAAAGAAGCCATTTCTGATACACTGCACTCATATCAGCAGAACTAGCTCAGTGATCCGGTGTGTAATTAACTATATTGATATTGATATATAGTATATATAGTATAGTAGTGCTTCTCTTGAGTCTTAGTAACTTTCGCCAGATTGGAAACGCAGATTTACAGGCAAAGTAACTCTATTGTTTGGAGGAAACGAGGTACAAAGAAAACTGCCTAAAACATAAGAGATGTTGTGGTAATAAGGTAATAAGGTGGGAGTAACAAGATTAAAAGTATCCTAGTAACTCAGAAGTAGTGTTGAGGTTAAAAGTAACATGGTTTTTAAAGGGTTACAAAGTACAAAGTAATTCAGTTTAACCTGTAAAACAATGTAACCTGTTTATTTGGTAGGAAAAACGAGTAAGAAAGTAATCTTAAGGTTTCTTAACTTAAGGTCAAAATAATCCCAATTACTAGGAAACAGAGTTGGGGTACCAAGGAACAAGATATCTCAGTTATTTGGTATTAGCAAAGTACATGCAACAAGGTACAACATAACCCTCCTACTTTGGAGATAACGGGGTTAAAAGAACCTGTAAATTGGAAGCAACTTTTGAGAGATCAGGATACAAAGTAATCCAGTTTTAGGGAAAAAAAAGAAACAATGTAATCCAGTTACCTCAGAACTAATCCAACTCCTTAAATGCAACATTGGAGGAATGGGGTACAAAGTAACTTTGGTACTTAACTTTGCAACATTGCTTATTTAAGAACAGAGTTACAAGGTTATGAGGAACAATGGATCCCAGCTACTTGGAAGAAACAAGGTACAATGCAACCTGTTACTGATAACAATGTACAAAGTAGCAAAGTTACATTACAAGTAATTTTGTGCAAAGTAACTAAGTTACATTACAAGTAACCAAGTACAAAGTAACTAAGTTACATTATGAGTAACCATCTACAAAGTAATTAAATTACATTACTGGTAACAATGTAAAAAGTAACAAAGTTACATTACAGGTAACCAAGTTATATTACGGGTAGCCATGAACAAAGTAATCAAGTTACTGAAGAGCAGTATTGTGGGTAATAGGTTACAAAGTTACAGTGCCTGGATACAAGAAATATAGAGATGAAACAAAAAGGGGCGGAGCCTCCTTGCATACATGTTTGTGCATAATGAACTTATGAAATAGAATAAGGTTTATTAAAGCTAAGATACAGAATGTTGTAGAAGTTTGTGCGAGTGTGTGTTGAATATATGTGAATGTGTCTATATATATATATGTGTGTGTGTGTGTGTATATATATGTGTGTGTGTGTGTGTGTGTATTGCTGGCACCTTCTCCCTCTATCAGACCCCGAAGAAATTAAGCCCATTACTTCTCTTATTAAAATCCCCCTGACCTGTGACCCCGGTGCCCCATTGGCTGCCTTCAGGGCCCCCTGTCCTCTCAGCCAATCGATACGCGAGCCTGGCGGTCATGCGCAGGAGTAATTGGAGTGCGCGGGAGTGCGAGCGCGGGCCGCACTCTGACCCCGTCCGCATCAGCGTGGCCGTATGAAGATAGATTGCCTGATTTAGTGTAAACATATGCTGCAATTCCAGCCATCAGCGCCACTTTCTCCATCGTAATTCGTATTGATTTTTCTTCCACTCCTTCGCCGGGGTTTGACGCGCGACTGCGAGCGAGAGACAGCGAGAGAGAGAGAGCGAGAGAGAGCGATAATGCGCTTCGCGGGCGAAGAAGAGGAGGCTGGAGTGAAAGAGAAGAGAAGAGATGAGAGAGGGAGCTAGAGAGAGAGAGAGAGAGAGGTAAAAGGAGAATATGAGAACGAGAGAGGTATTTATTATTTATTAGATCATTCTTTTATTGCTCTTACTGTGAGCCCATGTCTCTCTCTCTTCTCTCTCTTTTACTCTCTCTCTTTTATTTTACATCAATTCTCTCCTGTCCAAAAGCATGATTTAACTCATTTTGAGTTGTGTGGACATCAAACATGAGCCCATAAGGAAGAAGAAAGACCTAAAACTGCTTTAGTGAGAAAAATAATTCTATACAAACTGAACCCAGTTCACACACAAGTGAATTAATTCACATATTTACTGAATAAGATATCATATAAACTATTTCTAGTTAACATTTATCGTTTAAAGCCTCCTACTGTCACTTCCTAGGAGAGCCTGGTTGCCCTCGGGGCAGCAGATCTCTTCTGGAGTCTACAATAAAATAAAATATACATTAACTTAAATGTTCATAATGTATGTTTTGTTATCACTCTTCATCGTTCTTAAATGAAACGTGCAAAGCCAAACAGTGCTTAAATAGTGATCTGATAAATGTTAAAAACATATAGTGTGCTATTTTAGAGCCTTGATTTAGGGCGTGTCAGTGTGTCTTTGCTATCGTAACGATGGGAAAAGTTCTGTACGTCTTTCGAAGCTCAAAACATCACGCAAAAGTGACGTGCAATCAACCAATTAGCGTGTCACTTCCTTTAAGAGCCAGGTGCGCTCTGGCTGAATCTGGTGGATTGCTATTTTAACGGTGCAGCTACCTGGACTACCAACGCTCCTGTAAAGTTGATCCAGCAGCTCGTTTACAGGAACAGCAATGTTATTTTATTCTTTATTCTTCGCACCATTCTGAGCTTATCTAAGACAGGAATTGATGTCTGACTGAAGACTGGTGTCAGGGTTTTTTAAGTCAGTGGCGTACCTGTGTTTTCTGTTGCTGAGATAACAACACTCCACAAACCGTTGCTATTTAAACGAGTCAGGTGGAAGCTGTGAAAATAAACTGTTGGTGTGGTGTGAGATAGCGATAAGCATCACAATGTGCCTTGTATAGGGTGTAAGACATATTTTATACACCTCTATACTCCTATCCAACATATATAAACATACAGTAAAGTAGACTGTTTTATTTCGTATTATATAACATAGTAACTATGATGTTTTGTAACATAAATACTATACATCTTACAACATAAAATATAGCGACATATATCTTTATTACTCTTGGAGTCCGGTTGCCAGATTCTGCTTCTGGATCCACACTTCTTATGTCATAAGGTTGCCTGATATCCAAAGGATCAAGCCTAAATCCCCCTAATTCGGCCTAAACACGTCCGACAGCCAGCCTCAGACTCGCCACAGCAGCTCCGGAGTTATCTGATCTGTAATAGTGCGTTAACCCGCAAAGGCTAACCTCCGCTAGCGCGATTAGATTTCAGCAGACGTGCCCCCCCACCCCACCACCCCTCCACCCCGCCATCTAGCTAGCAAATGAGGGGCGGCGTACACACCTCGAAAAATCAATCCCCGCCCAGCTCCCAGTGCTTATTACACACGCCACAGGGGTCAGGGGTCAAATGGGGCAAAACGGGAGAGCACTCAGCAGCATGATGAAAGGCCCTCATAGACACACACACACACTTATACTCACACACACTCATATACACACTCATAAGCACTTTACTGTATGTGTGGCCAGTAGAGAAAGTGACCACAGCAATTGTTTTACCCCTAGTAGTGATACAAAGGACATGTTTAATCCCTTTACATCCTATACAAGGCGCATTGTGATGCTTATTGCTATCTCACACCCCACCAACAGTCTATTTTCACAGATTCCACCTGACTCGTTTAAATAGCAATGGTGCTTCTGAATATATCAATGCCGATGGGCGTTCCTGGAGTATTGCTATCTTGGCAACAGAAAACACAGGTGCACTACTGACTGTATAAATCCCTGACAGCAGTCACCAGTCAGACATCCATTCCTATCTTAGCTACACTGCTGTTCCTGTAAATGAGCTTCTGGAGCTCAGTTTCCTCTGCTGAGAAGAGTTTATTGGACACGTCCAGGTAGCTGCGCTGTTAAAATATCAATCCACCGAAGTCAGTGCGCACCTGAATGATGAGCAAGATATAACATCGTATGACCACATGTGTTTCTGCCTCTATTACATGTATAAAGTACAAGAACCTCAGATTATGTTCACTTACTAAAAAAAAAGTGAGTTAAGTAGAAGTTGAAATGATCTTTAAGCTCCACACTTAAGTAGAAGTAATGAAGTGTTCAACATTTTCTCTACTTAAGTACTGCTTAAGTAGTTTATAGTAAAATGTAGTAGTGAAGTACTGAAAGTAAAAGTATAGTACTGTATCTCTTGATTCACATAATGTACAGTTATTTAGTACTTAAGTACAGTAGAGAAGTAAAAAAGAATGATACTTCAGTAGATACAGATACAGCATTTTAGTACTTAAGTAAACATAATACTCCAGTAGATACAGATACAGTATTGTAGTACCTAAGTACTTAAGTAGTAAAGTGATAATAATAATACAGTAGAGTACAGATACAGCATTATTTCCAGGAACATATTGCAATATTTCCCTGGCCTGCCCGCTGCCTGGTTGCCAGATTTATCATGAACATTTATGGGAGCAGCTGATGATAACGATGCTTAAATAATATATTGTGCAGACCTCAATTGAAGGAAAGCTTTGCATGTAAACACAGCACGGGCGCAAGGTGTGAAAGTAGACTGTTGATGGGGTATAAGATAGCAAGGGGCATCTCGGCACGCCTTGTATCGTACAGGGGGTACATGATAGGGACCAACATCTATAATTAAGCTCAATTCTGGTCTGAAAAACTCTCCCTAGATGTTTTTTAAAGACATTATTGGAACAAATATTGGATTAATTCGCTTTATAATCTGAAAGCGAGTGTTGTGTTGTTTTGTTGTGGCTGATCTTTGCTGTGTTTAGAGTCGTGATGACTGATGAATGACTGATGGTGATTGCGCGTCGTTACGTGTGAGGTCTCTCACGTTTTTTTTTTTTTACATCGTTTATGACTTCAAATATCCGCTGGTGTGGGCCAGACGCACTCTCGCTCTTACTCTCACTCTCGCGCCTGGATCTGAACGGAGGCTGTAATCTGAGCGTAACCGGCGTAACCTAACCCTGCTTTGAGGGAGCGAAGAAGAAGAAGAAGAAGAAGAAGAAGAAGAAGAGAAGGAGGAGGAGGAGGAGTGGAGCGACGGAATCAATAGCGCGCAACAAGGGGGTTTTAGACGTTTGTCAACAGGCCACTTCAGCCGCCTCACACACCTCACCGCACACACACTCTCAGACAGACTGGAACGGGAAAACAAATCACTTCCTGTCGTCTCTCGCGCTCCTCGCGACGTCTGGAATTGTCACCCCCTCCTCCTCCTCTTCCTCCTCCTCCTCTTTCGCCTCCTAACTGGTGGACGAGCTGAGCCTCAGACACACTTTACTTAGCCTGGGGCTAGCGCCGCGACGGCTGCTGTAGCTCTGATCAATATGCCGACGCATGGAAATGCGGGAACGGAAGATTGAGGCTTGTTTTGTTGCACAGGAATCCAAACTAATCCCCCTTCCATTCCCATTCCATCAGAGCGCAGGGTTTTGATGGAGTGGTCTATATAGATCCAACATGGTCCAACGTGGTGAAGCAATTCGGACCAGGTTAGCGGACAAACCAAAATAGCAGCTGCGTGAATGGGCAGGATGCTCAGCTGGGATTGTGGCCGGCGGGGGCATGACCGTGCCTTCAATCCACCAATCAGGTGGTATACAGGGATAAAGGGGAATGAAGAGGAAGGCCGAATATGCGGAGGAGAAATGTAAATGCTGGCAGGAAATAGGTAAAGTAAATAGGTAAAGTCTCTGGAGAACACACGGTAAACACACACACACGCACAAGAGTGTGTTGAACATATTTATATATATATAAATACTATATATATAGATAGATATAAACCGTAGCTTACATTTCACATGGCTGAAGCTTTTTTCAAATGTCTAAAATACAACACAAAAACTGGTTAGCCCTGAAATGGAAAAATATACTTCAATAGTCAACTGCAATATTCAACACATTCAACTCAAATATATACAGTATTTTAACAGCTTAGCTAGGATGACCTTTCAAAAATCTCATATGTTTCTTGGACAAATCCTTGTTTCAGGATGTAAAAAAAAAACGCATCTGGCAAGAGAATATCCATGATTCTTCATCAATTGGTTAATTTTCATTTTCAATAGATTGCTGAAATTAAGTTTATTTTCACGCCTTGCACTGCGGCGTTAAAATAGCCCCTATATTTATATATAGTTTAAGCCTCGTCATCGCGATGTGCGCATGTGCAGTAGTCACATCGGGACTTAGGACGTGCAATGTCAATTAAGGCAATTAAATCAAACAGCAAACCTCATGTTGCGATGTTTTGTTTCTTGACAGAAAAAGTAGATACACAGCTCTGTCTCTGTGCCTGTGTGAGTGACTGGCTGGTGCTGCCTGAGAAGTGGGAGGGGGAGGGGGATTCTAAGAAAATCAGCTAATTGACCAACCAACATATGGTTAGTTGTTTGTATTTGTTAGCATTTCTATCAAGAATTAAGCTCTTTAAAAAACAACACATGCTCTGCTGTAGACCCTGTGTTGACTCGACGAAATCAAAGTATAATTCAGCTTTTAGAAAAAAAAAATCACGGTTGTTTTGTAGTGTTAAAACTGTAGTTTAATGCGATACTAGGCCACTGAAATTCAATCCAGTTTATTCACTGTTCACATAATGCGACACCCGACTGTATGCCCTGCCAAACAAGCAACGCCAATTCAGTTAGCGTGTGCTAACTGATCTACACTCAATTAAATAAGAAGGAGTGGAATTCAGAAGCATGAGGCTTCTTGTGTTGATCAATCGCCCCCAGCTTACCCACGACCAGGTCACCCAGACCCCTCCTCCCCCCCCCCCCCCCCTTCTCCAAAGATCAATTCTCATAGAAATTTCATGAACTTTAAACTGTGACTGACAGTCGAGACCCAGCTAAAGCAGAGAGCCACCAGGGGAGATGAGAAAGAGCCCACCACAGACCAAACACACACACACACATTTACACACACACGCATTTATACACACACACACACACATTTACACACACACACGGCAGCACACAGACCGAGCTCTGACCTCTGTTTACCTCCAGCATGCAGACGAAAACACACAGATAACCCGTCTGGCTTTCTGGGGGGTACATTTGGGTTTGATCAGATGCAGCCGCTACATTCAGGAGGTTTTAATATCTATGTGTGTGTGTGTGTGTGTATGTGTTGTGGGGGAAACTTTGCGGCGAACTGCTGCAGATGTGGAGTGTGAGAGAACCCAACACTGGCTAATGAGGAGCTTTAGGAGCTTTAGGAGCTTCAGGAGCTTCAGGAGGAAACTCTGTGTGGTTTTTAGCTAGTTTTGCTCTTGCTCATGATCCAAAACATCATATTTTTTCATGTTTATTCAACTTATTAGCCGGTATTGCATGTATTTTAAACAGTGTAGTCATTAAAAAAGCTATTTACACACATACTGGAGGTTCTTCATTTAAAAAAATGTACATGAACACTCTTAAGGTGAGCAATAAAATGCTATTTTACTAGAGTATATAAAATGTATAAGAGTATATTAGAGAAAACACATAGGGCATCTGTGTCATTTAAATAGCAACAGTGCTTCTGAATATACTGTATCTACACTGATGGTCTGGAAATGAGGTGTGTTCAGGTAAATTTCTGTAGTTTTGCTTGTTTATCTTGGTAACAGAAAACAAAGGTGCACCACTGGCTGAATAAATCCTAGACAGACGCCAACAGTCAACAGTCAAGACATTCATGGCTATCTTATGCACACATAAACAAGCGTGGGACACGTCCAGGTAGCTGTGCCGTTAAAATGACAATCCACCAAGTCAGAGCTCAAGGAAACAATGAGTAAGAGACACTCTGATTGGTTTATTTTTTACGTTACGCTCAAAATTAACCACACCCATGATTAATTAAGATAATTAGTACATGCCTTTTCCATGTTTTGAGCCACACAAGGGTTACTTTTCCTGTCATTATGATAGCAAAGACACACTGATTTGCCCTAAATCAACCTGCATGGTGCTCGGATAGTGCCTCGCATACAGATCACTAAAATAATGGCCAACGTTTTTCAGTTGTAGGCATAGGTCCAAATCCAGATGAGGCTTCTAGTTTTGATTGTGCTTCAGCTACAAATTTTGCCTTTATCCTATTGTTTGTTATAGTAGCATGTTCAGCTAACCCGTGTTTTAACTAAAAGGTTCCACAAGTTAGAATGCACTTCTCTGCACTTGACTTGCAGCGCTGTGTGTAGCTGTCTCTTAATAAACATTATTCTTAAATAACAGGTCTATGCTTCTTCAGTGTTGCAATATTATTTAACTTTATTCTGAACAGCCCAAACATGTTCTTTAAAAGCTGAGTTTTAGCACTCTACTTAGTAAAAAATGTGGGGTTTAAATAGGGCTCAGGCTCATAATGACAGTTTATGGGGCGAGTCGGGCCGAGCTCAGGCAGAACGCCGACTGTAGGTTAGTATAATCTAAGGAGTTGTTGCTGCGCTTCGTTTTATAGCAGGTAAAATCTGATGGGATCTTTAACAAAGAGCTAATCCTGTCCCAGCAGTGCTCACTTTCGCTAATTGCCGAAAAACCACCTGCAAACGCAAACAAGTGGCGGATAAGATCGGGTGAGACGAGGATCTCTCGCAGCGTTCGAGCGCCAGAAGGCAGGTTTAGTTAAAAATATCATGCGGCTCACGTGGGGGAGAGGGCTTTTGAGGAGCACTTCCTGTAGGTGTCACTCAGCTTAATCAAGGCGGTGCTGAGGCAATTAGCGGACGGATGATTAGCACATCTAGCCGACGAGGAGGACGGATGCTGGAGTAATCAGGAGGGCTGCAACACTGCAAACACGGTGCAGTCTCGCCGGGAAGAGAGAGAGAAAGAGAGAGCATGTGAGAGAGAGAGAGAGAGAGTGAGGAAAGGGAACAGAAGGCAGTGGGTGTGTTACTGTCACCTCCACTTTACGTAAACTGTGTGTGTGTGTGTGTGTGTCTTTGTGTGTGTGTGTGTGTGTGTGTGTGTGTGTGTGTTATGGACCACTGTTTCAATCTACAGGGCTTTACACTCCTGACGTTAACACAGATCTTGTTACATACACCACACTTGCTGACACAGTGTGTGTGTGTGTGTGTTTGTGTGTGGGCTAACCAATAAAACGCTGATTAGCTCTTGACACAAAGTTAAAGTGATATAGCGACGGTGCAGCATTCAACACTGTTGACTCATATGCAACTCTACTACAGTGTATGTACTGTATATAAATGTTTATTTTTAATTCTGAATGTGCTTTTAAAGCTTTTTTTGTGCTACAATGCACTTTTTTTATTCTTTTTCTAGTGAAATACTTTACAGTAGGTTTCTCTGAGTTGTATATGATGCTGCACAACAACTGTTTCTCAGCCTCCATTGTCTAGTAAAAGTAGCTAGTAAAAGAAAATCCTCAGAAATACGAGTTGACCAGAGAGAGATGTAAAATGTTGACGTCAACCACAGGCGGAGCTTACAGCTTTTCTTTCCAAAGCTAGTTAATGTTAGCAATCTTGTGTAAGTAACTATAGGTTTATATCGGATCTCCGGTTGAAACAATAGTTGGGTTCAGGTGGTGAAAATCCAACACTCTGACTTCTCTAATTCACTCAACGCAACCAAATCCTCACAGCAATGCTTCCAAATCTACTTATAAGCCTTCCCTGCACAGTAGGAACTATTTTTTTGCACTTTTGCCATGAAACAAGGAGCTCTTTTGTTTTCCTCACTGTCTGATTAAGTTGAGGAGAGGTGTTCCAACACCCTGGGTTGCCAGTCTGGGCTCTAGAAATGCTGCCGAACTCCAAAAACCTCCATTTGGAGCTGCCTGTCAAGACATAGGGGACTTTTAAAGAACCTGGCAGGTCCCTTTCACATTTACACACACATATGCCAGCTCTAATCAGGCCTTTCTTTTTTGTCCTGGCATGTTTGGAATAAGAACCAGTTCCAGTCTTGTACAGGTTCCCAAAAGACTGTTCTTTTTTACCCTAAGATAAAGTTGTATAGCTACGTTATTTTTTTTTTTTTTGCTGTCTAAAGTTTTCTTCTGTGGTTTTATTTTCCCCACTTACTCCCAAGGAAATCCCTTATCTCATGATGCTACAAGTGCTAAAAAAAAATGAGAATAGCAAATACTTCCTCTAAGTCTCATATTATATTCAGCCTAAAACAATTAATGCTAACAAAATGCCATTGGCACTCAACACACTTGGAGGAGAACACTAACTCCAAATGATGCTCTCTAAAGTTTTCTTCTGTAGATTTCCTACTTATTAACTATGGAATCCCTTATCTCAATATGCTTTAAATGCTAGAAAAGTTAAGGTAGGTCAAAATACTTTCTCCAAATAACATTTTACCAAATTGAAAACCTCTGTAATATAACCAAGAAGAAGATGGATGATCACAAGCCATCAAACCACCAAACTGAACTGCTTGAATTTTTGCACCAGGAGTAAAGCAGCATAAAGTTATCCAAAAGCAGTGTGTAAGACTGGTGGAGGAGAACATGATGCCAAGATGCATGATGAAAACTGTGATTAAAAACCATCAGGGTTATTCCACCAAATATTGATTATTTCTGAACTCTTAAAACTTTATGAATATGAACTTGTTTTCTTTGCATTACTTGAGGTCTGAAAGCTCTACACTAAAACTAGCCTGAAAAAATAAAGCAAGCGGCTGTATTTTAATGTTCTCTTCATATAAACTGAGCAAGCCCTCCTTTGTTCAGTCAAAGAACAGGACTAATAGAGGTGCCCCAGGGGTCCAATAAGACCACGCCCCTATGTGACTTCCTGTTTCCCATTGTCTTTGTTGCAGTAATGCTGCTGGGACCCTCTGAGCCCCCACTACCTGAGTCTATAATCTTCTGCTTGTGTGAGCAGGTGGTTTGGGAGAAAAGACCCCATCTGTTTCCACCACAACCCAAGCCCTGTGTTTGGTACCTCGCCCAACATCTTCCAGACAAAAGGTCTACATCAACCTGACTTCTACACCTCATCCAATGCCCAACATCTTCAATACAAAGAGCCTAATTATACAGTTTTTCTAGATCTTGCAAAACCTACAAGACATCTTTCAAACAAAGGAACCAAACATGGCTCCAATGTTCTGAAGCTCTTGGTCCTTTTAGGCTTATTTAGGTGTACTTTCGGTCCAACAAAACCTACTACTACAAACTAATCCCAACATCTTTCATATAAAGAACCCTAACATATGCCACTCTTCTAGCCCACAGCCTGCCAAACAAAGACCTGGTCAAATACTACCTTTCCATCTCACCTACAGGAGTTGGAGAATGAAACTGAAACACCTGGTTTTAGAGCACAGTAATTGATTGTTGTGACGGACAGTTCTGGTGGAAACAGGAGAGTTGAGGTGCACATTGAATTCTGCCGTGATTTGATCAGCTGTGGTTTTACGTTTTTTGGATACAATCCGGGTTAGAACCCGAACATCCCTTTCAGACAGTTTCCTCTTACAGGGTCCACAGTTAGTCCTGTTGGATGTGGTTGGTCCTTCTTGGTGGTATGCTGACATTACCCTGGATACCGTGGATCTTGATGCATCACAAAGACTTGCTTTCTTGGTCAAAGATGCTCCAGCAAGACGTGCACCAACAATTTGTCCAACAAAATTGAGTAAAACTGTGCTCTTACTCTGCTAATTGAACCTTCACACTCTTACAGCTCTTACTGGTGCAATGTGCAATTAATGAAGATTGAACACCGGGCTGCTCCAATTTAGCAATGAAACCTCCCACACTAAACCCCTGTACCTCCCTACCTTCCTTAAAACATAAAGCAAAAAGCCAGAGGTGCCCAATCCTGGTCCTGAAGATCTACCAACCTAAAGAACTGAGATCCATTAAACGGTTGGCTCTTATGTTTCGAAGCTCTTCTCATTTCTTAGATTGGTTAGTTGTTTGATGAAGATTTAATCTACATTACATATCGAGGATGTACATCACTAGAAGCTAGACTGGGCACTCCTGGTATAGTCCATCTCTACACCAAAGCCAGCCTCCTTTAAACCTAAGGTTAAGGCTAAGGTTATGACCTACGTCATACGTTAATGATACCTCAAAAAGCCCAATCCAAAAGTCTACAAGTCTTCTTCTCTATCAGACTCATGTCCTAACCCAACCATGCTAACCCTCTGCATGAATCTCGCCACCGTAGGGTCTGACCCAACAGTTCTGCCCATCTTCAGTCCTCTCAGCACCTCCATCACGAAGGGTCTAACCCAGCGTTTCCTCCTGTTTGCAGTCTGTGAGGCTGTAGACATGCCTGAACCTGCAGGGTGGAGCCCAGGAGAACCACATGCCTCCCAGCTCATCCATCTCCCAGCTGTGGTGTTTATTACTGCCAATGGAGCGTATCCTGATACACTGCTGTCAACCAGGCTTTCCTACGCTACTGTACTACTGTAATTAGCTGTTGCAAATATTGTTCAGAGGCTGCAGATGATTTAGAGAGAGAGAGACTTTAGTTTTTATAAGTCATGATTACTCTAGTGAAAAAAAAAATTGATTAAAAAGTATAATAAGCATTATTATGCTATAGTGATAAAATTGAACAACTTTTTATTTATTATTATTATTATTATTATTATTATTATTATTATTATTATTATTATTATTATTATTATATTATTTTCAGGCCCCGCAGCAGAGGCAGTAATTTATTCCTGATTGGAAGTGCTGTTTCAGAGCAGGCAGGATCTGTGCTGCCAGTCTGAGGGCTTGTAATGTGTGGATCAATGTGACCGTGGAGGGAAGTAGGATCAATGACGGCTGAGTTATTGCAGTATTTGGCTACTGATTTTTTTTCGAGAGATGTTTTCCCAGGAAAGTCAATACCCTCAGGCTCGTCTCACTCTTCTCTGCCTGCTTCCCTCCCTCCAGCGTTCACCTGAGGGTATTCAGGCCTCCGGAGAGGAGAGGAAGGGGCTGGAGGTTGAGGGGTTGAGGGGGGAAGACAGGTAGGGAGGAATAAAGTGAAAGAGAGAGAGAGAGAGAGAGAGAGAGAGAGGATAGTGGGATAGAGAGAGTGGGGTTTGATGGAGGCTGTAACGATCTGTCCTGTGGCGAGAGGAAACTGGCATTCTGGCTTTGCTAGAGGCTTTGAAGCGGTGCTAAGGCCTTTCTGTATTGCTTTATGGACAGATGGGAAGTTCACACCGGATTATAAAAACATTATATCGTGTTGTACAGTTGTATTAGACAGATTTATCCATTTACGCAAAAACATATGTTCCATAAAACTGTAGTCTATTTACTCTATCCTTAGAAATTGGCTATTTTTAAATAGTTTTCCAATTTTTGAGGCTATTTGAACCCATTTTTTTAATTGATCATTCCTGTTCACTATCAGTGCTGGAAGAAAAGCTTCTTTCAAACATGCATAACAACTTCCATTCCTTCAATTAACTGGAAGAGCGGTACATGTGAACATTGCAAATCTACCCTCTCATAAAAGTGCAGTATGATCATATAAACTAGATCTAGCTGGGTCCCTTAAAAATGTGAGAATAAGAGAAAAACAACCACAAATGAGTATTGAAGAAATACTATTATTCTCTTAGACTCCATGGCTGCAGCATCATAGAACCTTAAATTTGCAGAACTGCAATGATATAGTTTGACCAATCATGAGTGGAAAAAATAATACCTTCTTTCCAATATACGGTTTAAAATGCATCTATAAATAGGAACTTCAAAGCTTTTCTATGCAAAATTATCTAGATCATTTCCATTAAAAGCTGAAATGTGAGACTTTGAAGTTTCCAAACCTTTAAAAAACGTTTTTTTGTTGTTTTTTTTTTTGTCGTCAATTTTACCTCTGCATTGTCCCCACATATTCAACTGTTGCAAATCAGTCAATCAATTATACTGCCCCCTCTGGTGACGTCCAACCATCTGCATCTCATCACTAACAGAGGTACACCTTTGTTCAGTCCAATCAGCTCTTCCTTCTGCACCACTTCTAAACCCATACATCATCCAGTGCCCCAGTGCCCAAACTACCCCTTCAATTTTAGCTAAAATAACAAGGTTTAGTTACCCTTTAAAGGTTAACTGCTGTCTGATGCTCTACACAACCTCCTATCTCCAACGTGCAAATGCTACTGTCTGATCGCTTCACTTATCCTGAGATAAGTGCTGATCCCTCCACTGTCTCTCTAACCTGTAGCGAAGCCTGCGTCTGATGTGTCTGATCTCTGCACTCGTTCTCTGTTACAGTAATGGAAGTGCAATCTGCCGGATGAGGGTATGCGCCATCTTTGATGCCTTTCTGTGGCCCATTATCGTTAGTGAACGACAGATAAAAGGAGAGCGATAAGGAAATGATTTGAATTTGCACAAGAAGGCCAATATCGTTTGCCAATGTTATGCTGTTCTCTCTCTCTCTCTTTCTCTATTTCTCTTTCTCTATCTCTCTCTTTTTCCTCCCTGTGACTCGAAACCCTTAATTTTCTAATGACCTAAATGTCTTCCAAAACATGTCAAGCTGGCTAGTTTTCATTTGGAAGCAGTTGGCTGAAAGCGAGGCTGAGAGAGGAGCACAGCGGGACGGTGGGGAAATTCCCTGGCGAGAGAATTTTGGATGCACTGTGTATCTCTCGCGCCTTGTATCTCCGCGAGGCCTTTCGCTGCTTCAGTATTTAAAAGCCTGCTTCACGTTTCACATCCAAGAAAACGCTCGTCGCACGTTCCTGGAGCTGCAATTACGATGCAGTGATGTCAAAAAATGAGCTAAAGCTCATCTGCTGCCTGAAATATGGATGGAGGCGTCTGATTGGCTGGGCACAGTGACATCCCGTTCTGGAAGGTGGTGCAACTGAACTGGACAAGTTTATTATATTATCTTTCTGGACTATATCTGATATCATTGCTTTCATAACCTTGACTTTATAACTGGACTCAGTTCACCCACATAGACAATACTGTAGCCTATTATCCAGGATATGCTTGATGTCAAAATTGATCAATATAGTGCACACTGGTCAATTGCAAATTGTGCAGTTTGATTTAGTGCATATTAATGTGTCCTTGTGCATCTTGAAATGTACATAAGGCAAGAACTAATTCTTTTAATTAATCATGTGTTTTTATTCATTTTGGGCATAATGTAAATTGGCTTCATAAACCAAACAGCATGCAAGTTGTCATTCCCTTTAAGAGCCAGATGAGCCCTGACTTTGCCACGTTCATATCTTAACAGCGCTGAGCTTTTTGACTGTTGACTGTTGTCAGGGTTTTAATGAGTCAGTGGCGCACCAAGATACGAAGATGCAGAAATGTACCTGAACACACCTCACTTCCAGACCACCACCCTTATCAGTGTAGATGTGTTCCTCAACTCTGTCGCTATTATATATATATATATATATATATATATATATATATATATATATATATATATATATATATATATATATATATATATATATATGTTACTATTGACGGGGTGTAAGATGGCAATAAGCATCATGCATTTAACTAATGCTCTTTTCCAGAGCAAATTACAAGGTTATTTCTGTTACAAAGTTGGGCCAATGTAGTGATGTACTCTTACTGGTCTAGCAATTGGAATTGAACCACAGTCTCCCACATGGTAGCTCACTAACAGGTGGTGGTGTTATCCACTCCACCACACCAAAATGTTCTTTTTTTTTTAAGAATGTTAGTGGGCACCATTAACTAAACACTGTATGGCTTTATTATACCATTCCAGCCCATACCCACAGCATTAGACATGTCGTATGCCAAGAGATTGATGCCTAGAAAGTCTTATTCTATTGAAAATACTTTTTTACAGGAACTAGAGAATCTGTGTGTGCATTTGCACATCTGTCTCAGCAACATATGCATTAGAAATGATGTCCACCATTCAGAGTTTTATGGTGTTCCAGACTGCCTTATCACAAATAGACCTTTACAGGATAAAATATTAGCATCCATACAGTGATGCTCTCTAAAGAACCACGATAAGCCAGTCAGTTGTCATCATGATCAGTTGTCAGCCAATCATATGTTCATATGTTGAGCTCAGGCACCGCATTTAGATCATTGTCTCCGACACAAAAAGCGCTCTGTTCCACAGGTGCATTCCATTCAGTCTTTTACCGTCAGCACCGCGTTTTCCTTTTCCGCCGCTGCTTTTGAAGTAAGATCTATTCACGTCGTACGCCGAAGCATAAACTCGCCGTCCTGCTGTCAGTCAAATCATGCACTCGTCCGTCTGAGCGGACATTAGCATTGCAAAGGAACGGTCCGAGCTAAGACAGGACCGGGCCGGCCCATTGTAACGCCGTCTTTCTCCGGAGCCCGAAAACGCGCCATGCCTGCGAATGAAGCGCTGTTGAACAAAGACAGGAGGGAGATAAACCTCATGTTTAACAGAGAGCCTTAACACCGGCCCTCCTTTTAGGGCCGACGCCGTGACATTTCCTTATCACGCTAAACAGTCTTCCATCTGACCTTTCCACTACTTTGAATGGCATCCTGGATTATTCCAATGAATAATCGGCCGCTGAAAAGCAACGATTGTGCGGCGCGATACCGCGAGTCCGGCCCGACGGACGCTGGAGGACGTTCTGCTCCAGGGTGAATGATGTGAGGAATAAAAACTTGGGAAACATTGATGCTAAAAAAAAGCCTACGATTCAATCAATGATATGATAACAAGGACACAGTAGTGTGATTAATGTGAAGCTCCAGTCTTTCATTAGAACCCATTGAAGATGCTATGGTCATTTTCGCAGTCTCGACAACAGAGGCATGGTCTTGTGAATGGTTGGACATTTCTAATTTGCGTAAGCTTGTTAATAGTTGTCACACAACTATAGAATCAGTATTGCATGTACCAATCATTTGCAGACTGGCCTTCTATGATATACATATCCATTCAAAGGCTTGGAATTATATTTTATATTAATAACATTTGCCATGTTAATACATAGCATAATTGATTCTATTGCACAGGTTTAAATACTACCCTTCCATCCATCAATTTCTTTGGTCTGGAATCATTGGAATCATTGGAATTATTGGAATTATTGGTCAAAGTTTCCTTAGCTAAATAATTTTCTGGCTAAAAATTGTCGTTTTAGCAATGCACATTAAAGCTCTAAAGCTCTAAAGCTCTAGCGCCCCCTAGTGGGAAACCATGAGTAAGTGAGTGTTTGGTATAAAAGACTAAAAGTTCTATGAGAAAACCTCTAAGACGTCGTTTCCTCATCAAAACCATCATCCTGATAAACATAAATTGAAAACTGATCTAAAAACAAGCTTTGATAAACGATTTATTGCGATTTCAATAAAGCATGTAATAGCTACTAGAGCTCTATAGCTCCCTCTTGTGGAAAAAAAACCTCTTATCCAGATCAACAAAAGTGAAGAACTGTGTGAACGAGTGTTCGGGTGTTCGACAAAACAGTAAATCAATTTTATGAGAAGATTTATAAAGTCTAAAAAGGGTTGAGGAAGAAACTGGTTGAAGAAACATCTTTTTGTCCCCAGTTTGTCCCCAAGGGGGCGCTACTAAACTCGAGTTTAGTAGCTTTTATGTACATTATCGAAAGTCTTGACAGTATATAAAACTAATCTAAAAAGGAGTTTCAATAAGGAATTTCAATAAAGCATGTAACAGCTACTAGTAACAGTGCTATACTTTGAGCGCCCCCTTATGGAAAAGCCTCCAGTCAGATTAAAATTAGTCAGTGACTGAGTCTCAGGTGTTGTGGAAAAGTTGTGGAAGAGGAAGTACCTGTGTAGACGAAGCGTCCCGGCGCTCCTTTGCAGAACTGTTTGGACTTGTAGGAGAGGGTGACCTCCACGACCCCGGGGATGTGTCTGGGGGGCGTCTGCACTCGTATGGCGTGGGGCGTGATGAGCTAAAAAACATCAGGCAACACGTTTCACCACCTCCCACTCAATACACACATCGATCACACACACTGCCGGACCCTCGGGACTCCACTCTGACCCCTCGCTCCCAGAAATCAGCTGTACTTAACTAACTGTTCTAACGCTGGGTTAAGAGTTACAGTACCAACAAACACTGTGTGAATAGAGTACAGGGGTTCGGTCAGCAGACAATGCTATTTTAGGAATATTGTAAATAATATACAGCTCTGGAAAAAAGTAAGAGAGCACTTAAAAATGATGAGTTTCTTTGATTTGACCAAATTTAAAACCTCTGGAATATAATTAAGAGGAAGATTGATTGACCATCAAACCACCAAACTGAACTGCTTGAATTTTTACACCAGGAGTAAAGCAGCATAAAGTTATCCAAAAGCAGTGCGTAAGACTGGTGGAGGAGAACATGATGCCAATATCCATAAAGAAAACTGTGACTAAACACCAGGGTTATTCCACCAAATATTTATTTCTTGATTCATGAAGTTCTTAAAACTTTTTCCAGAGCTGTAATTCAGGCTTTTTATTGTGTTCTAAAGTATTTTTTTTTTTGCATTTACATTTTTTTGTTAACATTTTGGGATTGTTATACTTTCGCTTTACAGTTCAGTTACATTTAGACATTAGACATGCAGTTGAATGTAAGTCAAAGTATCTATCTCTGGACCATCAAAAATAAATAAATAAATAAAATAAAGTACAGAATCAGAACCAGCTTCAGAGTATGATATAAGCTATTGAATATCTATTGAATATAATTGAGTTTTTTTCTAAAGTAAATGTTTTCTAGATAGATAGATAGATAATTTATTGATTGATGATTTTTTTTTCCTACAATATTTTTCACCATGACAGGTTTTTATTGTGTTCTGAAGTAGATTTTTTTTTTTTTTGCGTTTAATTTTTGTGTTACTTTTGTGTGATTGTTGTAAATGTAAACCACCCACCTCACTCCACACTAGCATGGTGCCAAACACCACCTGAAGCCCGTCGAAGAAGTTGTCCCCGATGATGATGACGGTGGCTCCTCCGGTCGTCCAGCCCTCACTCGGGCTTATGGCCTTAATGCAGGGAGTGGCTGCTTCGAGCAAAAACACAAACACACACAAACACACAAAACAGAATTCAGAATCAGATGAGGAGTCCAACAAACAGGTCCATAGATACAGTTACCTGGTTCCAGGTACCAGGAATCTAATGGAAAACCAAAAAAGCCAAGAACCAATTGGAACTAAAAGATTTAATAGATATTCACTATACCGTTTAATGTGGTTGATATGGTGCAGTGGATAACACTGCTCCCTGCCAATTCCAGGCCTGAGTGACTGAATGCTGCACTACAACAATAAACCCAAAGTCCTTGGGCTATACTCCTAACACAGCATTGATTAGTCAGCTAAATGCCATAAATGCAATGTAATGTAAATATAATATTAGATGAATGTTAAGTGAGCATCTATGAAGCATCAAATGGGTCTAATAAAGAAAAGAAAAGACACCAATGGCTAATCAGCACTCTGCATGGTTTATGTGTCACGTTTTAGTCAAGACTTAAAAGCTTTAGTCAATATTTGGAACTACAAGTGAAAACACAGAAATTTGCCCAATGGAAAAGCCATTTAATGTTATGAACCATGCCAACTATAGGGCCGTTTCCAAGACAGGACAAGATTGGACAACACTGCCTTAATAAATTGGGATTTTTTTATTGAAAGGAAAATATACTGTAGTCCATGAATAGGATTAATTCCTATGAATGGTCTGGGAAACCAACCATATTGGTTGAGTTGAAAAGTAGAGCAGAACGAGGTCTAACTCCGAGCCATTAGTTTTCATATTTCATTCCCTGTAAGTATGATTGGTTTTTGCAGTTTGTTCAGCACTCAAACAAACACTTTACTTCATTTACCAGCATTTTACCCTTCAGCATCGCAGCATGGCGGGGAATAACAGGCTAAGTGGGAATGATTTGTAATAACTCTGATGATTATAAAAGCTCATTTCACATTCTGCACATCGCTCAGCTCAATAAAGCCATTAGAAGGTTGTTGGGAGTTTTTTTTTGTGTAGTTTATGGTAAAGTCGTCTTTGGCGAGGCGGCGTGGAGACAGGCAGGCTGACGGACGGACTGACTGGCTCGTGTCTCCGCTGGTTATGGAGGGGAATTGATTGTGCCGCTGGATGTGGGAGAAGGGCTTATTACCGTATGGAGGAACTGGCAGGAGGTTTTCCCCGAAACAACGAAATGGGCCGTAACATCTGAGCTCAACCTTCCAAAGTGTTCCTCAATAAACTCTATTGTAAATGGGTTTTTCGCTTTTGCAACTGATGAAGAAGCTTTACAGAATATTTTACAGACGATAATCAGATATCTTGATGGTCGTTGCTTTGAGTTCCAACATTTCTGGAACTGGGAACACGCCTATAAATTTGGTTCATCTTTAGTTACACTAAATTAAATAAGCTGATGACCCTCAGGAAGAACATATTCTAATCCATTGCATTGGGTATTAATCAGGTCATTTACATTAATGTTCCCATCAGAAATGTTGGAACTTAAAGAAACGACCATCAAGAAATCTGATTATCTTCTGTAAAATGTTCTATAAGACTTCTAGGAGGAATGGATTGAACAATAAAAACAATTATTAGGTGCCAAATTATTTTTTGGTTGGAATTTGTTTCATTTATTTTAACTTGGTTGATGCACTCAAGTGAGATCTCTTATTGGTTAGGTCTTCTAGAGCTGGACTGAAGGTTTTACACAAACAGAATAACCCCAAAAATCAGTAAGCGTCATTAAAAAAACAAAAACCCAATACTATGGGGGTAAGAAATGTTCCTCAGTGGTTCTCAATATTGTTTTCGGAGAACCACCTATTCTACTCATTTTAGTAGTTTCCCTAAGCAACGGGTTCTCCAGGACCAATGATGGCAACCACTCTTCTAGAAGTGGTAACCAATTGACTTCTGTCACTTGTTAGTTAAAAACCTCAATGATTATTACACTCTCCTGCTAATAAAATCCAGCTTTATACCAGCTTTTGTTGCTATCTTGAAAAACAATCCACAAATATTAATATAAAATATATAAAAAAAAATAATAAAACATCGGCGTTGCTTTAGTTTCCGCCTGTTCTTGTTTCTCCACCTGTTCTTGGGCTTCCTATCTCCTTTTAAGGGCGTTTTTTTATTTTATTTTTTAATTCCTTTCTTCTTGGGTTTGCCTGCTTTAAATTCTCTCTCTCTGCTTTAAACTTTTCTACAATTGGGTTCAACAACCCTCTGTGCTGGAGAGCTACTAGTCTGTAGCAGCACTCTATCATCCCATTACAATTTCCCAATACAATTTCCAAAACAGATTTTTTTTTTTTTTTTTTCGTAAACATAATGGCTTGGAAAATATCTGACCCACGGCCAAACTTAATTGCTGACCCCTGTTATAGATTATAATAGCAATAAATGAGCCATTTCAGCCGTGAGTTTTAGAGTTTACTAGTAATCACCAAAAAACTTCAGAATTGTTGGTGTTATTGGAGAACTGTGAAACTGTGGAACTCTGTAACTCTGGGTTTTTTTTTAAACTTTAAAAGTGTAATTGTGTCAGGAGTTGTTTTTTTGTTCTGAACTTCGATTCTCCCAGATGTCAGAGTTCTGGAGCTCTTGCTTTGGGCTCGATGGGTAGGAAATGCGTGTAACGGCTTGCTTTTTAAGTTTAGTTTTGTCACAGTAAACTTCAGTGTGATCGGGGGAATTTCTGACATGTGGATGAGTGTATTAAAAGAAAGCAGACATGAACAGAGATGATTGCTTTAGGTTCACCTGTTGGGGACTTTAAAGGAGGCTGGAGCAGCTGTTTACTTTGTGCCATTGTTCTGGAAAACATCCCAGCGCGTTCGAGATGAAAGCTAGCCGAGCGCCACCATTAGTGGCTCCGTCTTTGTGCTCCGGACCTGAGGGACGCGTTTTAGAGTCTTATCAGTGCAAGAACAATGGTGATTCTTCTGCACTGGCGGGAACAGGGAACGGTAGAGTGGGGGATTCCTCAGGGCTCGAGCAGAACCGAGTGCGAGGGAGTGCGCTGGAATTCACCGGTCCTTCAGGACCATCACGCCATACTGTGTACAGTTGATGGAACTCTTCAAAGCTTTGATAATTAGCTGGTAAGTTGAGTTGATGAATGATATATGCTGGAGAAACGCCTCGTAGTCTTCTAGGACTGTGTTTTTATTATAGTATGATCAGCTAATTGGAGGATATATGGACTTATATGGACACTGACACTGACAGTGCTTTAGCATTCATACATCGATTAGCCATAGTATTAGCACTGAATAAAAACTATATTTATTGCCTCAACTTAACTCAGTCAAGTCATTATTTTGCTTTGACTCAGTTAAGTTGTAAATATATACAATTTTAAGTTGATTAAACTTAACTAAATCAAAGCTAGATGATGACAAATCAAAGAAAAGTCAGAGAAAACTCTAAAAGTCTTTTAAAGTGCCAGACCTAATCTGATAGCGATCCAGATTTATTTTTCATAGTCTCGACAGCCAAAAACTACATTCAAAATCAGTTAATTTTGGCAAATTAGATCTAAACCACATTTGGAGGTGGTTTGAAATTAGATTCCAATCAGATTTGTACTGATTCATCTTAGTCTGGATGCTCTGATCTCTCAAATCAGATGAATTTGATGTGAATCTAAAAGTCCAAGAGTCCAAGAAGAGCACCAAAGGTTACTTACTTACTTACTGATCTCAATACCACAGTAACCCTAGCAGATACCAAAGAAACCCATGCAGACTGTCTGAGAAAAACTGTTATGTTATGGATAAACCTCCAGGTCAAAACATCTCTAAAACACGATGTAGGCCCAAGTATTTGGACGTTCCTAGCATGCAGTGGTCAGTATCTACCAAATTGGTTGATGCTTTCATTGATGCTAATTGAAGCCCCGCCCACTCTCACATCCTACAAACCTCTAAAGGCTCTGCTTTAACTACAATAGATGTCCAGATACAACAGTAGAACATTTCCAGAGGTCTTTTGGAGTCTATACCTCAAAAGGAAAGATTGGTTGTGTTTGCAGAAGGAAGTCTAAGCTATTTTTAACCAGGTGGTGCTAATGTTATGGCTAATCTATGATCTAAGAGGTCATGAAACTGGTCCAAATGATCCCACTGGGTACTGAATGCAGTGTCCTACCTTCAGAGGGGTCCAGGCGGCGAGCTCGTCTGCCATGTTTGGAGTTGTTGTGGACGAACATGTTGTCTGATACGGCCAAGACATGGCCGTCTACGTTCACCGTGGTGGAAATCACCACCTACCAGATATTAAAACAAGCACTTCATCAGTATTTTGGAAATATATAAATGAATTGAAGGAAATTCTGAAATTACAGGTGTTCTCACCTGAAAGCGTCTCATGTCTCTTGGGTTCCCTGCATTTTTCAGACAGTTCTGGTTACACTTGAGGAAGAACTTGAGGAAGAATCTGAAAAACAGAAACAGAAACGAAATAGAGAGTGAGGTCAGTATCAGAGTTGAGTTATTTGGGAACGTAAGGTAAGGAAACATTGAAGCTTTAGGAAATATTATCATTATTGTTGTTTTATTATTATCAGAGTTATTGATCCCAAACGGAGAGATTTTGAAGATAAAGATGAAGACGAGCTGCGATCACGCTGCCCCAGGTTCTACACCACCATACAAAATATATGGCCCTCTTAATGCATTAGAATGCCTCCACCTACTAATCTCTGAGTATCCATCTCCAGGACCATAAGTAACCACCCCATCTCATCCCTCCTCCCCAACTTCAGATTCCCCCCCCCCACGTGCCCCCGTTTTGATGGAGCGCTTTCGCTTTAATTGTCACATTATCGCAGTATTAATCCCAGCCGTTAACAACCGCCAAGGTTGCAGGCAGCCATGTCACATTAACCAGAGGATAACCTCATCCACGGACCCCTCCCACTTCAACCGGGGGGGCGAGCGAGAGAGGTTAAAAAAAGAAAATATGAGACATAAACGAGTGCCATCTGCACAGCGCATTGATTTCCCTGCTCTAATACGACAGTAACAATAAAAGAGAGAGAAAGAGAGAGAGAGAAAGACAGAAAGAGAGAACCCTAACCCTGCCCTAATAAGAGAGTAACAATATCTTTAAAAACACACAGGGCAATTTTTAAAAACCACACTTTACTGCATGACATAATCACGATATACGCCACTATCACGGGGCAATCAAGCCGTATAAGAGAGAGGGAGAGAGAGAGAGGGAGAGAGAGAAAGAGAAAAAGAAAGAGAGAGAGAGAGAGATATGAAGGGTGACTGAAAGGATGCCCTGTTGTTCAAGAAATATGGATGGGCATTTCGTAATCATCCCTGTAGAGAGATACAGCAGCAGAAGGGCGAGCGAGGTATAGAGATACTGGAAAAGACGGAAAGAGAGAAAGAGAGAGAGAGAGAAAGAGAGAGAGAGAGAGAGAGAGAGAGAGAAAGCCTTTGCTCTATTTAGCCTGTATCGACTGACACTTGATCTGGGGTGCTCTGAAGGCTGCTAATGCCCTTTATGGGCATGGAATACAATAATATGGGGGCCCATCCCCGAGCTCCATTCATATGATATTGGAGTCCTTGGGAGGAGAGATATGGATCAATAGGGATTGAATTAAAACGCAGCAGGAGACGAGGCGCTGGGTAAAGTGAAGCTGCTGCACTGATAGCACTGAGCTGCTGCTCGCCGGCTCCATCACACCAACCAGCCAACATCCCCGAAGAGCCAGAGCTCCTCAGACCAGGAGGCCCAACGGGAAGATTCACCCTGAGCCCTAGTTAGAGCTCACCATTGGTCATGGAGCTGCTGCATGTAAAACATTTGATTTTGCGAAAGATCTCTTGGACGAAAGCTGTTTCATGGGTTTTTTCATTTACAGTAGCACTGAAAACACAATACTCAATTCTTAGAGTCATGAAACCCTTGATACACTGGGGTTTAGTATCTAAAACGTGTTTTAATATGTACAGAAAAAGAGGTCTATACAGAACTTCTATACAAGACTTCATATGGCATTGAAAACTGGTTCTTTCAATTTCTAAAATTAAAAAAAGTCTAAAAGTAACCACATACTGTACATAGGTTTGAGTTAATATTGGGTTATGAAGTTTTTTTTTTTTTTTTGGAAAAGTACCTGTTTCTAAAAAGAACTTGTGTCATAAAGCATTGAAAAATTGTACTTTCTGGATTTTAACCCATTTAAAGTTTGTGTTATTATGCAATATAACACTTAGATAAGCTACTTTGGTTAATATAGCTGCACTAAAATTGTTTTACACAGAAGCTTTGCTTTTCAAAACCCTTAAAAAAAGTTTCAAATAGTGTTGAAAACTGAAGGTACTATTTCAGTGATGGATGGATGGAAGATGGATGATCACAAGCCATCAAACCACCAAACTGAACTGCTTGCATTTTTGCACCAGGAGTAAAGCAGCATAAAGTTATCCAAAAGCAGTGTGTAAGACTGGTGGAGGAGAACATGATGCCAAGATGCATGAAAAACAAACTGTGACTAAAAACCTTTAAACAGGGATTATTCCACCAAATATTGATTATTTCTGAACTCTTAAAACTTTATGAATATGAACTTGTTTTTTCTTTGCATTTTTTGAGATCTGAAAGCTCTGAGTGTTTTTTGTTATTTTGGCCATTTCTCATATTATTTAGGACAAATAAATGCTTTATAATTAATGACAATATTTTGATTTGGAATTTGAGAGAAATGTTTTCTGTATTTTTAGAATAAAACAACAATGTTCATTTTACTCAAAGTTACTACCAAGTGTGTGTTTGGATGTGTGTGTTTGGGTGTGTGTTTGTGTTTGGTATTGGGGGGTGTGGGTAGAGAGAGGTGTGTGTGTGTGTATGTGTGTGTGGAGAGGAGAACTCGTGATGCTCCAGTCTCCCAGGCCTCCTCCAGCTGCCACTGGGCAGGAGTTGACAAGGAATGCGAGATTCCTGATCTCATCATGGAAAAGCGGCCAGACTTCAAAGCTGGGTCCCTCCGGAGCGAGCCGGGGCTAACCCGGCGCTCACCCGGCGCTCACCGGCTCCTTTTAGAGCCACGAGGAGAGCAGATTTTAAACAGGAACATGGGGGCGAGAGGAGAAACCAGGCTGAGAAGGTCAAATCATCAAGTGTCCACCTGATCTTCCAGCGTATCTACAGAAATTAAGGGGTATTAATCTGTGAGTAGGCGACTTTCAGTCTTCTAAAAAAGGGATTTTTAAGAGATATTGGAAGGATTTGATTGTTTTAGGCCTAAAAAAAGAGGATTAGTGATGTCAGGAGATGAATCCTGATTTTCTATTGGTGGAGACGACCAGTTTAAAGGCATCAGTTTATGGAGGCACGGTCATGGTCAGCCCCTACATCGACAGTCATGGTGCGGAGTACAATGTTTTCTACAATGCCAAATTACCAATCTGCAGGAACTGAGTAAAACTATTGGATTATATCGGATAAAATTGGTGCTACATGGGATGGATTATCACAGGACTCCATTAGGAACCTCTACAACTCTACCGTCTGAAATATTGCCGTATTACACATGCATTACACATTACTACTGTATGTGTGGTTCAACAAATATGACCAAGAGTATTACTCAAATAATTTATGATACATAATATATTACCATTTATGACATTTAATAAAATTACTTAAAAAAAAGCAAATGCAGAAAGTTGTGAGTAAATTTTACTCATCTTTTTTTTCAGTGTGGAGTGCAGTTTCGTACAATGCCAAATTACCAGAAAATTGGATAAAATTGGAGCTACATGTGATGGATTTATCACAGGACTTCATTAGGAACCTCTACAACTCTACCTCCATCTAATGCTGAGACATCTGAAATATTGCAGCGTTACACATGCATTACACACTACTACTGTATGTGTAGCTCAACAAATATGGCCAAGGGTTGCCCATGTCAGGCTTTTAATTTTTATAATTTATTGTTCTTGGTAAATTGATGGTTCTTACACTTTTTAACCAAAAAATGTAATGATTTTTCATGACTCTTACATGCCTTCAAGGCAATTTTTACAACATCAGTGCAAAAAAATCTACAAAAACTATGATTAAAACAGATTTTAGTAGGTCTAAAATAAATCAGATAAAATGTTGACACACAATCATTAATAACAAAATGTGTGTGACATACTGAGAGATTTGTTAGCTCAAAATTAATTTTCTCCATTGATAAACTGAAACACGAAGATTTGTAGACCAAATTTCCATGATTTTTCCAAAGCTGTCTGTGTATTGTTATTTTTCCAAAACATAATTAGGCCTGGAAATTGCTATTTTCAAGACTGTATGAACCGTGTAAATAATATCTTCCTTAGAAATGACATAATAACAAATCCAACAACTATTTCTTTCACAATGAGTCAATGAGTGTTTAATATCATGCAGACCATATTTTATCAGACGTTCTGCATGTATCTGCGTGTCAATGTTCCTCTGTTAATTTTAATTACTCAGATTCATAATTAAGATCAGAAAAATAATTATCACTTTGAGAAACATCTCGAGCTATGACAGCTCTTTCACTGCATGTTCGGATTCTTCTCACCTCTCGTCATCTTTGTTGGGCGACACGACAGAAATGTGTCACTATGATTCTTGATGACATTTTCACGATTTCACCATATGCATTTAAAATATTATGGTGGGCTGGTGGGTTTTAGGTAGGCATGGGTTCTGAGTGGGTTCTACAGACCAGCATTTCCAAGACTGAGCATGGTGGTTGAAGAGCATGACCAACAAGACCAAGATGGTCAAGCTTGGTAATGCTGGTTGTTCAGCAAGGCTTGGTTGGTCATATTTGTGGAACCGACCAAGTTCTACAAGTTCTGATTGGGTTTTTCAAGTATGATGAACCAGATCATGCTAAACAACCGGTATTACCAAGCTTGAGCATGTTGGTTGAAGAGCATGATGGTCAAGCTTGGTAATGCTGGTTTTTCAGCATGGTCTGGTTGAACCTACTGAGTTCTACAAGTTCTGACTTCTGGTTTTTCATGTATATAACAAGCATTTCCAAGGTTGACCATGTTAGTTAAAGAGCATGACCAAGAAGCTTACAATAGTTGACCAGCATAACCAATGAGGCCATTATAGTTGGCCATCTTATCCAACAAAACACAATGGATGACCAGTTAGCTAATTAACAGGGCCATGATGATCAAACTGCATGACAAAGTAGATCAAGTTGGTTGGCCAACAAAACCAACAAGACCAAGAAGGTTGACCACCATGACTAGTGTGAACATGCCAGACTAAAGAGACCATAATGGTTGACCAACATGGTCAAAAAGATCCTTAAGGCCAACCAGTATGATCAAGAAGACCACACTGATCAATCAGCATGACCAAAATCAATTGCATCATACGTTATTCTGCTCAAGAACTGCTCAACCAGATAGCTAAGCAGTATATAGGGTTTGTTTTCATCTGAATGCCTAGATTTTAACCAACTTAAACCCAACAAAACTATCTAAAGCCAGTTACCAGAAGAAGCTGGTCTTAAAATGGATTTTACCCCAACAAAACCATCTAAAGGCATTTACCAACATGAACTGGTCTTGAAATGGACTTTTCATTTTTGAGAATTACAATTGTGCTTAAACCAGTAAAACACAAGTAAAACATCAGATTTTTATTCCAATACTGTACAGTAGAGTTGAGTAAAGTACAGTTATAGTATGTTATATTTACTGCATATTAGGTCTCAATCTGTCTTTTTTATGGTTTGTACAGATGTTCAATCTTCAACCACAGTCTATACCCAGCCCATACTCCTCAAAGCGTACTGACATACTGTAATATATCACAGTAATAATAATAATAACTATATACCCCGTCAGATTGCTCAACTCTATAGAGTAAATCATAATGCATCAGACCACACGAGCGATTTATTTATTATATACAAGGATACAGAGGAGAGTGTGGTGGGGAGAAATGGATGGAGAAGAAAATATAGCAAGATGGATAGAGATGGAGAGAGAGAGAGAGAGAGAGAGAGAGAGAGGCTGTGTTGAAAGTCTCCCTCCCCATCGAAAACTTATTAAAACAACATAAATTATTAATGTCCATCTAGAGCCAGGATTCAGTTATTAGTTTCATTGTGCCCTCTCTCTCTCTCTCTCTCCCTCTCTCTCTCTCTCCGTTGGTATAAAGGAGGAGGGGATAATGAGCTGAGAGGAGTCTCTGTTGTAAGCCGTCACCTCATTACACCGGCCCTGCCATCAATTACAAGAGGGGTGTGTGGCCCTGTCACTCCCCTAATGTGCCTCCGACACAGTGTCAGGAATTACTGCTGCCCCGGAACACTCCTCCACCTCTCTCTCTCTCTCTCTCTCCCTCTATACCTCCATCTCCATCCCTCCATCCCTGGTCCTGCTGTAGCCTTGCTCTAAAGAGATGCTGCTCTTCTCCTCCTCCTCTCCTGGACGTCCCTCATCCAACATCTACTACTACTATCTACTTTTATAGCTCCTTTTGTATTTTAAAATGTCCAAATGTGTTCTCACAGTTTATAAATGCTCGATTTTCCATGTGGATACTTTATTAAAATGCTCAATTTTTTAATACAACATTTTTTAAAAATGATAAAATTTTGTCCTCGCCATTTTTTCCCAAAGCTCCCAAAAGTCCAAGTGTTGAAGTCCAACCAAAAACAACAAGTTGTTTAAGTTTTATCCCAATTCTACTTTTACTGTTCAGATACAGAAGTGCACATTTTTGCTTCCACTTTTTTAAAAAAATGCAAAGTATATATTTTTTGATCCCATGCTTTTTGAAAATGTTCAAAAATTTCATCACCACACCTTTTATGATGCTGTTTGTACATGTCTTGTTTTGGTCCTCACAGCTTTTTTCTTATAAATGAATATTTTTATCCTCACAGCTTTCGTAAATTGCTTTCTGATTTTCTCTCTGTTACTTTTTGATCTTTACTACCCTTTTCAAAAAGGCTTATTTTTGTCCCTACATTTTTTATGAATGTACATTTTTGTCCCACTTTAAGAAGTTCCTAGTATTAAAAGAATTAAACTACTTTTTAGTAGTTTTTTTTTCATATGACTTCTTTAAAATGCCTGAATTTTGTCCTCACAACACAAAAACATGAACTCAACCTAACCATGGTACAGATGGGAATTGACGTGGTTTGTTTTGTGTTTAAAAGATTCATAAAACTGAATAAAAGTTTTAAAATGAATAAATTACCCATTTTTGGTCTTTTTTGACCCTTCCACTTTCTATTTTCCAAACGCCAAATATTTGTCTCATCTTTAAATGTCTTTAAATGACTTTTGTTTGCACAACTTTTTGGACTGTCGTTTTATTGAGCTCACCACTTGATTTCACAAGTTGTTTTTGATAAGGCTTGTTTTTTTAGTCTCCACCACAGTTTAAAATGTGTCATCACTGTTCAAAAATGCCTGATTTTTATCTCTGCAACTTGTGGAAAAACAGGATTTGGTTTGTCATACTGATTTTAACCATGCAACTTTTTCAAATGCTTTATTTTTGTTGTTTTGTAGAGTTTTAGAAAAGCCTGTTTTTGTCCCTGCTACTTTTAAAAAACCTTTTTTCGCTTTTTGAACCCAGGAGTGTTTTTTTATTTATTTATTTATTTTGCAGCACTGCCAGGATCATTCTGCTTTACGCTTCGCTTTTGGCCTTGAAGAAACCGGAGCCTTGAGTCAACACTACAGAGCCAATCTTGGTTTTTGTGAGTTTAGCTAATTAGCGCAAGTTACGCAAACGGCAAGTTAAGAGTCTCTAAAACTACCGGAGGAATCCTGAGCCCCTGGTTCTTCAGGGAGGGAGTGAAGCAGCAGGTTCAGGCCGAGTAAACTGCGTCCGATTCCATTACGGCTGGACGTCGTGAGCGAGTTCGGAGGCTAAAGTGAGGAGGGAGTGATTTTACAGATGGAAGTGACAGCAGGGAAGACAGGCCTGAACCTTTTCTTCATGAAACTGGACACTTCGCTCCTCACGCCCATTCAGAGAATGAAGCTCCGCTGCAGCCCAGCCGCTCTCTCGCATTGTCCGAACATGACGTATAAGAGAAATACCTCTCTCTGCTCTCTCTCTCTCGTTTTCTCTCGCGCCCGCATTCCCCTGAGTCTCTCACTTATTACGTTAGGCAAGAAGAAGAAGAAGGAGGAGGAGGAGGAGGAGAAAAATCAATATTTCAGCTGTGGTATTTTTAAAAGCTGCCTTGGTTCCAATTCTCGGCCAGGCTTCTCTGGGAGTGTTTGATGGTTTGTACTGAATGGGTCAAACGTGCTAAAGCAGCAGCGCCTCGCTTCAGTGGACCAAACCCTCCTCCGACCCGTCCTGAAGCCTCAACTTCCACCCAGATGTGCGTACGAAGTTTTTTTTTTTAGGCTACAGGAAAGGTTTCAACACTGTCACACAGTGTGAAACGCTGTTTGTCAATGAGTTTGTCAATAATACATGTTTTAAACTACTCAAAATGTCAGATTTTTGTCTTTAGAACTCTGAAGAAAGTGCAGGATTTCAAAATTCCAGTATTTCAACCTCACATTTTATTAAGATTTCACAACTAACGCTTTGAAAAATGCCTGATTTAAGAGCCTTTCCCCACTTTTATGCTGATTTTTGACCCATTAGCTTTAGCAGCACACCATTAGCGCTAGCCACAGTTAGCAGCTAATGCCACCCAACAGCATTACACTAAGGATCCCTGAGTGTTCTGGCATGGTAAACCATGTAGATATACGCTAGCAGGTGTTAGCAGTAGGCTAAAGGCCAATAATGCAATTATAAGGCGCACTGTCGACTTTTGGGAAAACTAAAGGATGTCAGATTTTTGTCTTTAGAACTCTGAAGAAAGTGGAGGATGTCAAAATTCCAGTATGACAACCTCACATTTTATTAATATTTAACTAACGCTTTGAAAAATGCCAGATTTAAGACCCTTTCCCCACTTTTATGCTGACTTTTATGCTGATTTTCGACCCTAAGTAAGTCTAAGTAAGATTAGATTTACAGATTTGCACTAAGGCTAGGTGCAGCAGCATTAGCATTAGCAGCTAACCACTAGTTAAATAATATGTTATCTTTCTCTCTCTCTCTCTCTACATAAATATATATATATATATATATATATATATATATATATATATATATATATATATATTTATTTAAATATATATTTGTGTGTTTGTATATATTGTGTGTATACTGTGTGTATAGAGTGTGCAAGCAGATGTACAGCTCTGATATTCAGGCCTGAATCTGAACCCTAAAGCATTTACACTGATTTACAACCAACAATAAAGGAGTGTGTGTTTATGTGTGTGTGTGTGTGTGTGTGTGTGTGTGGGTGTGTGGGTGTGTGTGTGTGTGTGTGTGTGTAACCACCTAGCCAAAGTCGAGGGACCGGGACACTCCTTGGCTCTGCTACATGCTATTAATAATTCACAAGCCAAGATGGCAATTACAGGACCGTGTACAATCAAACTAAATTTTTAATAAGGCACTAAAACAGTCCCGGATCTTTGTCTCTCTCTCTCTCTTTCTCTCTCTCCTTTTCTCTCTCTCTCCATATGAACACACTTTCTCACAGTCCAGTTCACGTCCGACCAGAAACAACACAGTTTATTTACTTTTCATCTCAAATCTAGAAGCACACATTTTTATTCACACCACTTTTTAAAAATACTAGATTTTTTTGGTCTCACTTTTAACTAAATGCCTGGTTCTGGTCCCCACAATGTTTTGAACCATTTGCACCAGAATTTGTCCCCACATCTTTTAAGATGTATTTTTTTAGTCCCCAATTTTTTTTAAATGTATTTTAAAAAATCTTTAATACTGTTTTTTTCTTTTAAATTACTTTTTTTTCCTCAAAAGCTTTTATAAATGTTATATTTTGTCCCCACTACTGTTTAAAATGCCTCATTTTGCCCCTATTACTTAAGACACCTGTAAACTCTTAACTTTTGGTCCTTACTACCCTTTTAAAATGCAAGTTTTTTGTCGCCACAAGTTTTATAAATGTCCCACTTTAAGAAGTGCCTGATTTTGTCCCTACTGGATGGTTTTGGTTCAGGTCCTGACGGAGTCTTTAAAATTTCAGAACTGTGTACTCACAATACACAAACTCACAAACACACAAACACACACACACACACACACACACACACTGACACACTACCTACCCCCGTACAGATGGGAATTGATGTGGTTCATTACGTGTTTAAAAGATTCACAAACTGTGAAGCTTTAAAATTCAATCAGCTTCACTCCAACAAAAACACACAAACCCGACCCGGATCAGAACCCCAACACCACTTCACCCTCCATCAGACACGCCCCCAACACCCCCACCCAACCACATACACACACACACCCCTGAAATATTAATAACTAATAATGAATCAAATTACTGAATTACTCAGATGTGGGTAATCAGATGCAGCTAACGGAGAGGATCTGGAGCCCAGGGTGGGGTGAAGAGGGGATAGATAGATAGATAGATAGATAGATAGATAGATAGATAGATAGATAGATAGATAGATAGATAGATAGATAGATAGATAGATAGATAGATAGATAGATAGATAGATAGATAGATAGATAGATACCGTATTTTCAGGCGCATTATGTGACACTAGTAAGGAACAGGGGTGTCGCCATATTTTCTTTCTAATTCAGCAGGTCTCAATTTCAGTAAACAAAACTGTAATTATTTTATTAATTCATTTTGGTGAGTAAAGAGCTTCCAAATTTTCACAGCAAGCTTAGACTTCCAGATTTACAATAAGGCTAGGTGCAGCAGAATTAGCATTAGCAGCTAACAAGTACATCATGCCAAGATGCATTAAAAAAACTGTAATTAAAAAACAGTTTTCTTTGCATTATTTGAGGACGGAAAGCTCGGCACCTTTTTATTTTTTGTTATTTCAGCCATTTCTCATTTTCTGCATATAAATGCTCTAAATTATAATATTTGGTCTCTTAATTTTATCCAGAGATGTAATTTTCATGCTACAAAATACTATGTAAATAAATTACAATTTTTTTCTCAAGAATTTGCTGAAATTGCAAAAAGCAAGTGAACATTTTTTACACAAGATTCTACAAAGTACATGAATATTTTAAATAAGCTAAAATTACTGGAAGTAAGTCATCATTCCAGCTTTCTGCTGCCATAACACACATTCATTAAACACATATATGAACCTAAACACACACACACACACACACACACACACACAGAGAAAAATCCAAACATGTACATACTTACATACATATATAATACATATCGCATACATAATACATGTGTTCAACGAGTGATCTTATACATGCTCTTACTTTCTCAAACACACACACACACACACACACTTCTACACACACACGCTCACACACCTCGGCAGCAGTTTCCAGGTCTCTGCAGGTCCCCGGGCGGTACTTTAGCTTTAGTTGCTATAGAGAAGTACATATTTGTGCCTCGTGTTGAAATGACTGGATGATGTAATGCGCGAGAGTGTGTGTGAGAGAGAGAGAGAGAGAGAGAGAGAGAGAGAGAGAGTAACACACTCAGTACACCAACCCGACCCAGTCCGGATTCACCTTCCCAAACAACCCCCCTGTACACCACAACAACCAGATAATATGCTAAAATAATTTAAAAAGTGCTAATTATTGCCAAGATATACAGAATAATTCTAAAAAATTTGAAATTATAAGTCTATTATATATAATAAATCCAAATAAGTGTCTATTTTAATACAGATTGCACTACGATAAGCTGGTATTCAAAACATACTGGTCTAATATATAGAAAAGAAAAAAAAATGAAGATAAAAATGAGAAAATTGTGAAATAATAAGTCTCTTATATATATAATAATTCCAAAAAAGTGCCTATTTTCAATATAGATTGCACTACGATGAGCTGGTATTCAAAACATACTGGTCTAATATATAGAAAAATAACAAAAATAAAGATACAAAACAAGAAAAATCAAACAGCAAAACGTCCCTGGACAGTAGAGACAGTTAAAAAAATGAGAAAAAGTCCTAAAAAATGGCATTTTAAAATATTATTTCTACATATTTAGCTAAAATACAAAAGCTAAGTCGTTATTTCTAAATAATAAGTCAAAATTTCAGACATTAAATATACATATATAAACATTTTGAAAAAAAAATAAGAAACAATTTCTGGAAATAAGCCATTACTTACATATATGAGCTAAAATTATACATGCTAAGTCAAAATGCTAAAAACAACTAAGCATTCTGATTTGAAATAATGTGTAATTATTACTGTATAAAAAAATGAACAAAATCCAAAAATCCAAAAATGAAGTTTTTTTTTTACATAACTGCAATAAACTATAGGTTATTATTTCTATAAACCAACTGTTTAAGGTGGATTTCATAATGTATTTATTCATTATTAGTATTATTATTATAGGTCAGAATTCCCATTTTGTCCCCCCAAAAAAGTAAGTTAATATTTTGACACATTTACTAAATAAATAGTTAAATTCCAAAATACATAGATCATTATTTATAACTAATAGATCACAATATCTAAAAGTAAATCAGTATTTAAACATACCATAACCATTTCACCATAGACAGCAAATACCCTGTGAGATAAATCATATTTAATTATTTTATTATAGACTTTTTTCAAAAGAAAATGACAGAAAAATAAAGTTATAAGCAGTATATTAATGTCAGTCTGAGGGGTTTTTTTTTCGGTCTGTATGTGAACAGCGCTACATGTTGCTCAGACCCACCACTGAGTAACACTTATCACACCCTAAATCAACACAGCGGCCCTTACCTCACCCCGGCTCCGGCTACCGCTCCATTAATAACCATCACACAACCCGGATTTCTCTTAATTATGAAAAATGATGTCGAATACAATACATTAAAAACAGCGGGAGACCGCTGTATGAAGGCTAATCGCTGCAGTGCTACTAAAACACCAGCTAACCAGCAGACCAGCAGCACAGAACCTCCAATCACAGCCTACAACCAGAACCAGAGCTGGGTTTAGTGTGAACGACCCAAACTGAATTAAAAAAACAGAACTGGGTTTCATACAGGAGCTTCTAGAACAGGATCTTTACAGTGATGTAATCGCCAGTCCAAGTTTATGATGATTTATTCAGATTGGTATTTAAAACATAATTGTCCATTTTATGAAAAAAAAAAAAAAGAAATGAAGATACAAACGAGAAAAATCTGGACTGATCCTGGACAGTAGAGACAGATACTGGAAAAGTCCTAATAAGTGTAGGGACAAAAAAAAATGCCATTTTGAAAGTGATAAAGACAAAAATATACCAATACAAAAACTAACACAGAAAAGAAAGGAGAACAAACATTTTGGCTCCTCAAAAATCATATAGGGAAAAAATCTTACAGTACATTTCATTAATTGTAATTGATTAGGAAAAAAATGGACATTTAAAAAGTTGTGAAGACAAAAATGCAGCATTTAAAATAATGTAACAAAAACCTGACACCTTAAAAAACATTGGGACAAAAATCAGGCATGTCAGAAAGTAGTGGAGTCAAAAAGAAATGAGATATTTCAAATGAAAAAGCATTTCCGAAAAAGAGATTAGGGACTAAAACAGACATTAAAAACATTGGGTGGAAAAAAAATTGCATCTTAAAAACGTATGGGGACAAAAACTTATGGAAACATAAATTCACCATTTCAAAAAGTAGGAAAAAATGTGGCATCTAAAATAGTATGTGTACAATAAAAAATAGACATTTTAAAAGGTAGTTTTAGGTAATCAATATCTACTGTTATAGTAAATTATATCTGTCCAGTATCATTTATTTTACTTTAATCCTGGATTTATAGAGATATTTGGAGGAGTCTCAGTAAGGGTGTGCCATATCATATCATATTAATATATATTTATATAATTTTTTATTCAGTGTTTGTCATATCGCCAAGAGTATCGTTATTGCAAAAATACCATGAAATATCGTGATATTATTTTACGGCCATATCGCTTATCCTTAGATGATCTGGCATGGTTCCCCCAGGGCATTATGGGTGATATGATGGGCACGTCCTACTGATGCGCTGAGGAGTGACAAGTGGACGAGGTGGCAAAGAAGAGGAATAGGAAGTAGTAGAAGAAGTGAAAGCGCTCCATCAGCTTCTGTACAACACCATCCATCCTCTCTATAACACCTCCCTCCCTCTCTCTCTTTTCCTCTCTCTCTCTCTCTCTGTCTTTCTCTCTCTCTCTCCTTATCCCAGCCTTCACCACCCGCATCCTGCCCAGTCTATCAACACAAGTGAGAGGGCGAGTGAGACAGAGAGAAAGTGAGAGAGAGAGAAAAAGCGCGAGAGAACAAAGAAAATCCCTCCCTGACGCGAGAGGTCCGACTGACAGTTCCATCCCGGCCCCCCCCAGCTCTGAAATCAAGCTGTCAGTCTCGGGCCCCGGCGCTGGAGGAATAGCTCCCTCAGATTTAAATACCGCCTATAATAGCCCCCCATCTATCAGAGCGGCCGGCCGGCTATTCTTAGACACATACATTAGCCCTTGGCCCAGATAGGAATGTCACCAGATTAAACATCCAATTTGTTAACCGGAGCGGCCAGAGGTGCTGCTTCTTGACAGGACTTACAAACAAGTCCAAATGGCCCCATTTTTCAACCTGAGGCCTGCTGGCTTTTCCTCCCAGACTCACCGGGCGAGAGCGCGAGAGCGAGGCGAGCGCGAGAGAGAGTCTGTGTGGCGGAATATGTGTGGCAGTACTTACCCAGGAATGATGGTCCCTCCAAATGACTATGACTGACTTAACGACCAGAAAAAGACACGGAAATAGGCAACAAATAAACCCTCGCGCCCGCCGAGTCTGTCTTATAAATGTTGTCGACCTGAAACGTTCCCATTCTAAACCCATTCCTAACCGGGAGAAGATGCTAATGCTGCTAATAATGGATGCTAATGAGTCAGAGTCAGGGCAAGAGTGAGGCTAGTTAGCATGATGCAGATGCAATGCTACTCATTCCTGCTAGCTTTAGCCATCAAACTTCCAAGAATTCCGACTGCCGCGTTCCGATATCCCATAAATCACAGCGCTAATAATCTGCTGTAATGCATCAAGGCCGGCTAATGTTGCAATGTTGCATAAATGCGATCCTACCAGAGTTTTTCTAGCTTTAGGTCCCAAAAACAACTCAAATTTCAACCTTGGATCAGCATTTAATCACCATTAACATCAACAATATACATTATACAGTTTAGATTGCTAGAAAAGACAAAGACAGGAAAACAATAGCAACAAATAAACGCTCACACCCGTAGAGTCTGTCTTATAAAAGTTGTGGACCCATTTTAAACCCATTCTTAACCGGCAGAAGATGCTAATGCTGCTAATAATGGATGCTAATGAGTCAGAGTCAGGACAAGAGTGAGGCTAGTGAGCATGATGCAGATGCAATGCTACTCTTTCCTGCTAGCTTTAGCCATCAAATGTCCAAGAATCCCATCTGTCACGTTCTGATATCCCATAAAGCACAATGCTAATAATCTGTTATAATGCATTAAGGCCAGCTAACTAGAGTTTTTCTAGTTTTAGGTCCCAAAAATGACTTAAATTTCAATCTGGGATCAGCATTCAATCACCATTAACATAAACAACATATGTAAGTCATAGGAGAAGTTAGCTAAGCCGGCTAGTTAAGCTGAGACTTGGTAGAAAAGACAACGACAGGAAAATAACCTATACTTAACCAGGAGAAGATGCTAATGCTGCTAATAATGGATGCTAATGAGTCAGGGCTAGAGTGAGGCTAGCTGGCATGATGTGCATGTAATGCTACATGCAATGCTACTCATTCAAACAGATAAAAATAGTTAGCATGATGCAAACACAGTTTGTGCTAATGTTTTAGCTGGTTTTGACTCTCTGGGATGCATTTGCTTGTTGCAAATTTGACTACATGGTGGATAAAGTTCTGGCTTTATTCCTGTAGAACTTAAAGAACCAAAGGCTAGCTAGCGTAGCCTGCTGTCCATGCCGCTGCTGCTGGTACGAGTGGAGATGAAGCTATAGGTTTGGAAAGAGTGCGAATTTGCTGGACAGATTGGAAACATATTGTAGGACAGAGGGAGAGAGCAGCAGCAGATGCCCATGTGAGAAAATACAGACATGCAGTCAGACCACAGGGAGATGTCTCACTCCGAGCAGAGCCCACCAGCAGGAGAAGGGCTGTATCCTGTAAATGTCATAATTTTAAAAAGAAAATTCTATTAAACAGCTCTTTTTACTGTGTGAACATATTTTGTGAGTGACCTGCAGAAATATGGTTTATATAATGGTTAATATATACGTTTAAGAGGAGCTCATGGGTGGCACTACTGTCTAAGCGCTACTATTGTATTAGTTAACATTTGAACTGTCTCTTATAATAAATGTCATACGCTTGTATAATAACTCATACTGTGCATAACACACTATAATGTACATAAAGTATGTGACTTCATGATGTTTTATAATGCCTTATTTTACTAAGTGTTCCTGATCACATAGAGAGATATTATAAGGCATTATGAAGTCATTATTACACACCCTATTTATAAAGTCACATAATTAAGTACTTTATAATGTACTGTGTACTATGTGTGAGACAACTGGAGAAAGCCAACCGCTAATTACATTTGTAATGTTGTCAAATTATATATTATAACAGAAAGTCCTTGTTAATGACAAAAAGTATCAACTAATCATTAACTATTGACCCAAATAATTATACTTTACAATATTATTAAGCATAAAAATGTAGTAATTTAAGTGTTGGTGATAAATTAACCAGCTATGGTTAATGAACCTTACTGAGGCTCAGTGATTACCTGTTCAGCAGTAAAATACAGAGCTCAAGGTTTCCAGGGCTGCAGCTGCAACATTGTTTTACATGCTGTTGTGTTCTATGCCTGGCAATCCAGTGTGTGGAAATGGGGCTGGGGTATTAGCAGTGGGCAAAGGGTTGTATTTATAAAGGGTTACATAATGATTAAATGTTAGCGCTGAGTCAAATACTGTACATCTTAGTCAAACAACAACCAAGTTATCAATTATCTGAATCAATTATCTGGCGAATACCAGATAAATCTCAGCGCTAAGTGAGCTAAGCGCTAGTCTATACCCTCGTCTACGAGCCGAGACAGAGGAGACAGAGCGAGGCAGAGCGAGGTCCTGCCTCTTTAAAGGCGACGAGAAGGAAAAAAACTCATATAATTTCTCTCACAGCAGCAAACAGGAGTATTTTATTATTTCTAAATCGTTCTTCGGGGGGAGAAGTGATTTATACCTCACTTTATCTGTCAGACAAATGTTTCTCTTTATGGCCATTACTATTCGGAACCGGCGGCTGCCGTCACCAGACTAATATAATGTGTGAAGTATTTAATTAAGTACCGGTGGAGGGGAAGCCGCCACGTCTTGCTTTATTGAAGCGAAATTAAAAATAACTCCTCCATTTGAATAACGCCCGGGGGCTGCCTCTCAGCCACCTCCTTTTAATATCGCTCATGCCACTTTAACCTTTCTAAGCACCGGAGCCTTCATTTGTTTGTGAATCGAGAGGAAAAAAAACAGAAAACAACACACACACACACACACACACACACCGTACACACACACACTGAGAGACGAGAGCATCTGTGTCACTTCATACACTGAAGCCGCCGTCATTTAATGGGAATTAAAGCGTAAACATGTGTTATTTGTTCTAAATCCCTTCAGGTCGTGTTGTGCTCACTAGTTCTGCTTTTCACACTAAGCGAAAAAAAGGCTTTGCTTTATTATTAAAAAAAAAAAGTTCATAAGCATTTTTTGGTGGTATATAAAACTAATAAAATTTAATAAGTTTCATGTAGAAACGTTAAAAAAGGGGGTTTTATTCTATCAATCCTGGGAAGTGTCAAAACATCCAACTGGATCAGTGATCAGTGAGAGTGTCTACCTGTAATTACCTGTAACTAAACCTAAATAAACATAAAGAATAAAGTCAGTGATCAGTCAGTGCGAGTGTCTACCTGTAATTAACTCTATATAACATTAGAATAAACCATAAACACAAATAAACATTAATAAAGTCAGTGATCAGTGAGAGTCTCTACCTGTAATTAATGTATCTAATATTGGTGACCCTTTCCATCATGGTTGTTGGTACAACTGCATTGAAGTATGATTATAAGGGTTATAAAGAGTATATTACAGGTAGACGATCACTGACCACTGACTCATTTGGGCTTATTCTAATGTTATCTAATTTAGCATTTAGACTCAAGCGACTCAAGTCAAAACATAAACTTGGCAAAAAAAACAGTGATCAGTGAGAGTGTCTACCTGTAATTAACTCTATATACCATTAGAATACTAATCCCAAATAAATATTAATAAAGAATAAAATCAGTGATCAGTCAGTGAGAGTGTCTACCTGTAATTACTCTATATAATGTAAGAATAAAGCCAAAAAAATATATATGTATAGTCAAGTCAGTGTTCAGTGAGAGTGTCTACCTGTAATTAACTTTATATAACGTAAAAAATAAAGCCAAAAATATATATATAATCAAGACAGTGGTCAGTAAGAGTGTCTACCTGTAATTAACTCTATATACCATTAGAATACTAAACCCAAATAAGCATTAATAAAGAATAAAATCAGTGATCAGTCAGTGAGAGTGTCTACTTGTAATTACTCTATATAATGTAAGAATAAAGCCAAAAATATATATATGTATAGTCAAGTCAGTGTTCAGTGAGAGTGTCTACCTGTAATTAATTATCTCTATATAACATTAGAGTAATGAACCCATATAAACATAAAGAATAAAGTAAGTAATCAGTAAGAGTGTCTACCTGTAATTAATTACCTCTATATAACATTAGAATAGACCTATATAAACAATAATACTCCTCTCTCTCTCTCTCTCTCTCTCTCTCTCTCTCTCTCTCTCTCTCTCTCTCTCTCTCTCTCTGTCAGCAGTAGACCCGTCTCTCACTCTCACTGCTCAGCTTTTTTTACTGCTGTTGTTTGGTTTCTCTTGTTTGGCGCTGTTTGCTCTCGCGCTCTATTATTTGCGCGGCCGTCGCGTCTGATTAAAGACCCCGCCGGCCGGCGTCCGACGCAGCCGCACTTCAAACAGATACAAATTACATTTACTTTGTAACGATTGCATCAGGAGCCGTTTTGTATCAACATATCTGAGGCGTTGTGTTTCTCACGCCGGTTATCCTGACGTCTCGCTTTCTTCCTTTCCCCTCACTCGCCTTTCAACGTGAAATAAAGACAACAGCACACACACACACCCCTTACACACCCCTCTCTCACACACACAATATATAAACTAGCCTGACTCAAAGAATAAAAAAAAATCTCTGTTGCTGTTTTTTCTTTTTGACTTCTGTTGAGTCTAAATAGCAAATTAGATTACTTTAGAATGAGCCCAAATGAATCAGTTTTCAGTGAGTTTACCTGTAATTAACTCTGTTATATAACATTACAATACTAAACCAAAGTAAACATTAAGTCAGTGATCAGTGAGAGTGTCTACCTGTTATTAACTATATATAACATAAGAATACTAAACCAAATAAACATTAATAAAGTCAGTGATCAGTGAGAGTGTCTACCTGTAATTAACTCTATATAACAATAGAATAAACGCAAATAAACATAGAGTCAGTCTTTAGTGAGAGTGTCTACATGTACCGTAATTAACTTTATATAATATTAGTGACCCTTTTCATCGTTGAACTGTTTATTCTGGTTATACAGAGTTAATTACACTGACCACTGACTTTATGTTTACTTAGGTTTTCTAATGTTATATAGAGTTAATTACAGGTAGACGCTCTTCTTTTACTGATCACTGACTTTATTCTTCATGTTTATTTGGGTTTATGGTTTATTCTAATGTTATATAGAGTTAATTACAGGTAGACAAAAAGGCTGAGTGGTGAAGAGTCAAGGCTAGGCCTGTTTTGTTTTATATAAAGAGAGAAAGAGAGGGATGGTGAGAGATATAAAGTGAGAGAAAGAGAGAGAGAGAGAGAGAGAGAGAGAGAGAGAGAGATGAAAATGAAAAAAATAAAACAATTTCCAGATGCAGTTTTAAAATCAGTGAGCAGATCTGGCCGATATTATCCATCTGTTTGGCACACCTCTCCGTACGCAGCGCTGGAGAGACGGTCACGGACAAGGTGAACTCTGCTCACACACACACTCACACACACACACACACACTAACACACACACACACACACTCACACACACACACACACACTGCTCCACCATCTGGCTGTGAATTGGCCTGGACAATGCTGAGGACACTTACAGACTGGAGAGAAGACGCGGAGAACCCACGCGAGGCTCCGCCCCCCCGCGCCGCTGATGAGTGGCCGGCGTATCGAGGGCCTCGCTGAGCCGCTGATTTGCATGCGGGCCTCGCTTTGGGACGGGCTGAGCTGTGAGGGGGTTTGAAGTGGGTCATTGATTCTAGTCTCTCGTTAGAGCTTCACGCTTTCTCCAGGAGTGCTGGAGTGGATCTGCAGTGTGTGTGTGTGTGTGTGTGTATGTTTTCATATATATGTGAAATATATACTATAAACCTGGAAGAATGTTCTAAACATCCTGTGTGCACATCCTTTGCACATCTGTGTCAGCAATAGGTGAATAAATGCATTGATTAAAGGAAGCACCTATCCATATTTAGACACCTTCAAACTATACAGGACTTTTACAGCCAATTATTGCAGGAAAACAGGAAAACAACACCTCCCTGCTCATGTCAAAATGTCCCATTATTACTACATCCACCCTCAAATCAATCTTCTATCAATCTTCTGGACTTAAAAATTATGAGTTTCTTTGATTTTACCAAATTGAAAACCTCTGGAATATAATCAAGAGGAAGATGGATGATCACAAGCCATCAAACCACCAAACTGAACTGCTTGAATTTTTGCACTTGGAGTAAAGCAGCATAAAGTTATCCAAAAGCAGTGTGTAAGACTGGTGGAGGAGAACATGATGCCAAGATGCATAAAACTTGTGATTAAAAGCAGGGTTATTCACCCAATTATGGATTTCTAAACCTTTAAAACTTTATGAATATGAACTTGATTCTTCTTTTCTTTGCATTTTTTGAGGTCTGAAAGCTCTGCATCTTTTTTTTTTTTGTTATTTCAGTCATTTCTCATTTTCTGTAAATAAATGCTCTAAATGAGAATATTTTTATTTGGAATTTGGGAGAAATGTTGTCTGTAGTTTATAGAATAAAACAATAATGTTCATTTTACTCAAACATAAACCTATAAATAGCAAAATCAGAGAAACTGATTCAGAAACTGAAGTGCTCTCCTCATTATTTCAGAAAAAAACACTGAATAAGCAGGTGTCCACATACTGTGTGTGTGTGTGTGTGTGTTGGTTGGTTGGTTGGTTGGGTGTGTGTGTTTCATGCAGCTGCTCTGTGTTGGTCTGCAGTAAATGTTGGACGTTGTTAGGGTGGTCTCTGGGCTGCAGGTGAGCTCTCGCTCTGCTTTGGTTCACATTCCTCAGGAACTCAACACTTTTCCCACATTTCTTCAAATCAACACCTCGCCCACCCCGCCAGAGCTCCAGAGCAACCCCACCCCGCCACCCCCCACCAAAACCCAGAGCAACCACCTTAAACAGAGCTGCAGAAACCAGCAGCTCACAGCACCCTGCCAGACCACAGCACGACCAAGATGCCATCCATGGGTCAGCATTAGGATATGCATTTACTTACATTTTAGAAGTTCTAAATAATATTCCAGTAGGCTAATCGCTGGTTAGAATCCTAGTCATGCAGCTTGCCATATGCTACCAAAGAACTGAGAGAGCACAATTGGCCCTGCTCTCTCTCTGGGTGGGTACAGTACAGTAGATGGCGCTCTTTACCCTCATCACTCCTAGGGTGATGTGGATCAGCACAAGGCTGCATCTGTGAGCTGATGTATCAGAACTGAGTCGTTGTGCTTTTCTCCAAGTGTGCTACTCCGCAATGTTACATTCTTGTATACATCTGTTGTAAATTTTCATTCTGATCTCTTAGACTGGAGTTCAATAATAGTCCATAGAGCTTTGTTTTAATCCTTTTAATCCAGTTTGCAGAACTGATTTTGGTCTTGAAACATTTCTAAAGTCTATAAATACTAAACGAGAGTTTAGTATATAGTAGATATTGAGTATATAGTAGATATTGGCTATATTCGCTTCTCACCAGTATAAATGGTTGTGTTTAAAAAAAACTGTAAATTGTAAAGCGTCTTCGGGTTTCTAGAAAGGAACTTTATAAGTGTAACTTCATTAATTCATTCATTCTTTAATTTTAATCAATTTGTAAACAGTAGCTTCTAAATTAAGAACTTAATTTGGTCCTTAAACCTTTAAATTAACGTTTCAAGATGCTGCAAACCAAAAAAAACAATGATGAAGACCTAGAGCTGTAGCCCTTGAATCCAATTTCCAATTTTTTTATGAACTTTTAAGAATCAAAATTTTGTCCTGAAAAGTTTCGTAAGGCTCCAAATTCACCCACAAAACTATAAGTATTGGTAAGTATTGATGACCAGCCTTGACTTGACCCCTGCCGCCCACTCGTAGCTACACTAAACTAAAGCAGGGCCAGACAGCACCAATGTCCTCCCAAGACCAGGTGACCACCAGAACTCTAAAGACCTAATGGCTGAATGGATTTACACCTGGAGCAGTCACGCTTCTGTATTGATTTATAGGACCAGGGCCACTGGAGAGCGTGGATGTAAACTGGGTTCCACTGTTAGCAGCAGTAATTCCCCCGTCATTAAACCCACACCTCTACTGTAGAGCTGTTTACTGACGATTACTGTAGACCCGCCGACCACAACTTAGCATCAAACACCCAATCAGAGCCAGGAGGAGAACACTGCCGGCACTAGGACTGAAGAACCGGTCTGGAGGCGGCAGACACCGGCTCTCTGTTTCTTCAGAATTTGGTATGCATTTCAGGGTCTTGCGTTTTCAACTGCGTCAATTATTCATCGTGCATATTTTAAAGAATCTACAAAATTATCCTGAGGAGAAATACTAATAGAAGATTCTGCAGCACTGTCATCGCCGGCTTCCTCGCTTGCTTTATTGCTGTATCTCAATGATATTGATTAATTAGACGCTGGTAGGCATTGTTATCTAAATGCATCAGTTCCCTCTAAATGGATATTGATATTTTTGCCATACCAAATGGAGAACCATAAATCACTTAACTTGCATTACAAAGAACTGTGTGAGAACATACACTTACTTCTACTCTCTGGACACTTTATTAGAAACCTTCAGCTTCACTCAAGTTCAATCCATCTGTCTTATAGACTACAAACTACCTGTTGGCGCATTATAACCACAGACCTCCATATCTCATTTATATATAGTAAAATAAATACCAATTTCATTTATAGAAAGTTACAGACCCCAAGATCATCTCACTGAACATATAGATAGTGGTAAAATATGGACCATCAACCTCCAGGTCTGAGGTCTTCACCTACAGATTGGGATTCCAGTTTCAGACCTGGTACTTATAGTTTGGACTGGCCACTTTATTGGAAACTTTTCACTGGTATATCACAGCCTTAAGTTGGTATATCCAACTTAAGGCTGGACCCCACAAGGGCTTATCCAGTTATATACCTATACCCTATCTATATATATAGGGTGTATATCCAAAAATTCACTTCCCAATAATGTCTTTACAAAATCTTACTAAGAGATCTTACTAAGGATTACCACAAAGTCCAGGAATGAAAATGAATTCAAGATTTGAGGTCTAGATCTGAAGAGACTTGAGAGATTTGAAGGACTGAAGGACAATCTCAGAACAAGGCTAAACCAAAACCTTCCTCTTATCTTCTCAAGTTGCACCTTCTCACGCCAACCAGTCACACATGATGTATGGTTGCCAGGTTCAGCTGACGGCTGGCATCTCTCCATTGTAGATAACTGTGAATGAGTTCATCACTTTCCCGGCTCAGACAGGCAGGCCGGCAGGTCTCCGTCTCTTTCAGGAGACGCACAAAGGAAAGTGCTTCCTGTCACGTCACGTCACAAAGTGCGAGATTAAAAAAATCCTCAGCCGCCCAATTAATAAATCACCTCGTCAGAGTACAGCTGGGCAGGCAGCTGCTCCCTCTTTACGCTAATAACAGCGCGACAGAGACCAGGCGAGGACAGCCACACACACACACTTACACACACACACACTTATACACTTATACACACACACTTATACTCGCTCTAAAGAATCAGAAGACTCCTCAATCTACTAGTAGTAAACAAACAATATTAAACTTTTAAAATAATTGGTGTCAGAAGTGGGCTTCTACAGTTTCTGTTAGACAAGGTGACCATATATCCTCTTGTTTTCCTCTTGTTGTCCTTTTTTTATTGTATAAAACAAAAATTGAGTTTCCTTTGATTTCTACAGTCACCACACATTCTGTGTGTGAATTTCTGCTGCTTTAAAATAGCATATCATATATGGCTTCTTATCGCCACTGTTAATAGCAATATAAACTGGACAAGCTTACACCTTTATAACGTGAGCTAAATCTGACATCTGTCTGATGTCTGATTCAAGCCAGATTGAGCCCTGATTTAGCCTTGAATTCACCCAGGTTTTGCCCTGAAATCGATAAAATTTTTCCCAGATTTAAAATGAAATTAGTCCTGATTTAGCTCTGATTTGAACACGATTTAACTCTGATTAAGCCTTGATGCAGCCCTAATTCGTCTCTCTGATTTTGCACTGATTCATCAATTATTTCACCCTGATTTAGCCCAGATTAATCTGTGATTGTTCTCTGATTCATTCTTGATTTATATGAGATTCAGCCCTGATTTAACCCTGATTCATGCCAGATTCAGCCCTGATTCAGACCTGATACAGCCATGATTTAGCCCTGATTCAGCCCACATTCACCCCTGATTTATCCCTGATTCAGCCCTATTTAACCCTGATTCAGCCCTGATTTATCCATGTTTTACCCCTGATTTTGCCCTGATTCAGCCTTGATTCACAAAAACAGGGTAATGGGCAACCAAGGCTTACTAATAATCACTGAGGCTCAACCCACTTCAAAACTTACAAGAAAGCAGTGGATGGACCAAATGATCAACCAAGATCTGGAGCCACCTGGAGAAACCAAATAATCTCCATATTTATGTTCATATTCATATTTATACACAGATACCGACCATCAATACAGAGCCGGAACAAACCCAGGAGAGGGAGAGAGGGAGAGTAAGAGAGAGAGAAAGAGAGTAAGAGAGAGAGAGAGAGAGAGGGTCCCTGTGAGATATGGTGCAGGTGCAAAGCTTGGACGTGTCCCAAACACACACATATTAAAACTCCTCATATGTAAAACAAACACACACACACACTTGCACACAGTATGCACTCAATCACATGTAGACACACTCCATAACACAGGCCATTGATGAAAACACACACACACACTTGCACACAGTATGCACTCAATCACATGTAGACACACTCCATAACACAGGCCATTGATGAAAACACACACACACACACTCCAACAAAAAAACTCTCGCCACATACCTCAGATGACAAAAGAACTAGCTCAACATCATCTGCTCTCTCTCTCTCTCTCTCTCTCTCTCTCTCTCTCTCTCTCTCTCTATCTAACCCCCACTTGTAAATCTCTAGGATCTCTAGGATAAAAAGTAGCTTATCATTAAATCAGACATGCCTGGTTCTTGATGTGTGTGTGTGTGTGTGTGTGTGTGTGTGTGTGTGTGTGTGTGTGTGTGTATGTTGCTGATGTTGTTGTTGTTTACTGTTGATTTTGTGTTGGGAAACTGCCCTTCATTAAGTTCATATGTTCAGACAGTTCATAAATGAGAGAGATAGAGTGAGAGAGTGAGACAAAAAGAGAAGGAGGGGAAGAGAGAGAATAATAAGGAGAGAGATTTACTTGAGAAAAAATGTATTTTTTAAATTAGAGGTAGAAAGAGCAACAAGAATAGTGGAGAGATAAAGTGAAAGAAACGAGAGAGAGGGAGTGAGTAAGAGAGAGAGAGAGAGAGCAAGAAAGAGAGAGAGACAGATAGAGAGAGAGATGGAGAGCATATTTGAGGAATCAGACCAAGATTAGGGCAATTTGTTTGGTGGTGTTTAAAACACACGGCCAAACACACACATACACACACACACACACACACACACACACACACACACACACACACACACTAACATACAGAAGGTCTGAGCTGCGTATCCAGGTCACAAAGGTCACAAGGGAACCGGGCAGAGCCGTGTTCTTTCTTTCCTCTCTCTCACTAACTCTGTCTCCCTCTCTCTCTCTCTCTCTCTCTCTCTCTCTCTCTCTCTCTCCCTCTCTCTCTCTCTCCCTCTCTCTCCCTCTCTCTCTCCCTCTCTCTCTCTCTCTCTCTCTCTCCCTCTCTCTCTCTCTCTCTCTCCCTCTCTCTCTCTTTCCCTCTCCCTCTCCTTTTCTCTCTCTCCCTCTCCTTCTCTCTCTCTCTCTCCCTCTCCTTCTCTCTCCCTCTCTCTCTCTCTCTCTCTCTCTCTCTCTCTCTCTCCGGTCCAGTTTCACACTCGGTGCAGTCGGGCCGCTAAATGCCTCATCAACATGTTTAATCAAATTAGTAAGCAGCCAAAAATTGACGCTTTTCATTAATTATACAGGATAATTCTAATTGCAAATTCAAATGTATTCGCTCTGAACAGAAGGTGTTCAGTAATATTTCAGGGAATTTGCATATTAAATGGGGGTCGTTCTGCATTATGCATGGTAATGTATGCGCATTGTCTTTATTTTTAACTGGTGGGCCATATGCGCGGCTGCTTGCTGGAGCAGGTGAAAAAAGTCCGGGTGTTTAATTTTGCTGAACAAACGCGACGAGGCGGCTTGTCAGGAGCTGTATGGTTCGTGTCAATCTTTGTTTTTTTCCCTCCTCCGGCTCTCCTGGCCCTCGCTTTGATTACTCGGAGCTGGAGTGCGGCCCCCGCCAAACAAACTCCGGCACCTCACACCGGAACTATCCGACGCTCGGCTCTCTCTCTGCCAGTCTTCCTTTGTTGTTGAGGCTCTGGTTCAACTCTCTTTCAATCCTGATTCAGCCCCAATTCAGTCCAGATTCAACACAAGTTCAACTCTGATTCAGCCCTGACTCAATCCTGATTTAAACTTGATTAATCTCTGATTCATTCCAGATTCAACCATGATTCAAACCTGATTTTGCCCAGATTAAATCCTGATTTAACACAAATTCAATTCTGAATCAGCCATAATTTATCCCTGATTCAAACCTGATTCAACACAAATTCAACTCTGGTTCAGCTCTTATTCAGCCTGAATCCTGATCTTGATTAATCTCAGATTTATTTCTGATTCACCCTTGATTTAACTCAGATTCCCGCCTCATTCTGCATGATTTATATATAATGTAACTCTGATTCAGCCCTAATTTATCCCTGACTCATTCCTGATTCAACCCTGATTCAGCCCCAGTGCAACCCTGATTTAACACAAATTTAACTCTGATTCAGCCCTAACTCAAACCCTGATTCAAACTTGATTAATATCTTATTTATTCCTGATTCACCCTTGATTCAATCATGATTCAATCTTCGATTCAGTCCTGATTCAGATCTCATGAAAATTTGATTCAATCCTGATTCAGCCCTGATTTAACATTATTAAGGGAACAAATCACTATTGTCTACTATTCTTTACTTACGTTTCTAATAAAGTGGCCAGTGTGTGAATATATGGGGTAGAGGACTCTATTAAAGTGTCCAGTGAATGAAGACACAGTGTAGAGTGTTTCTAATAAAGTGGCCAATGAGCAGAACAGAAGGTAGAGTGTTGGAGTGTAATAAAATGACCAGTGAGTGGAAGAAGTAGTTGGTGTTTATAATTGATGATTAATTACAAGTATATGTAATGTAATGGTTATTATAATAATATGTGATCCTTGGCCCACAGTTTGCCAGAGTCCAGTATGCACAATATTGATTGGACACTGCATCTGTGCTGGCCGATCGAGTCGGGCCGGCTTAGCTCTGGCGACACATCAGTGGGTCAGGGCACAGTTTGGGGTCCAGCACTTTCGGACTCCAGCAGTTTGAGCTTCGGCATCCCATCTGTGCTGGGGCGGCTCCAGGAGAGCAGTGTCCTTGGACCGGCCCCCTGGCCTGGGCCTGGGCCCTGGACCGAGCCGGGGACCGGGTCTGGAACTGGCTGGACGGTGGACATCAGAACTGAGTGAACAAACATTGGCCTTTATGGATGGAGGCTGCTTTGCTAATGGTCCATTGTGGTTGGGCAGCTTCAAGGAGAGGAGGGGAGGACTTCTGCAGTGGAGTTATGAGGCTAAGGTCGCTAACAAACAATAGAAACTTATGGACACTCATTAGTATCAATTACAGGGGGTTATGTTATTACATGTTAATGATCATAAGCACTAATATGTATACTTGCTTATTATTGTTGATAAGAGTGTGAGAGTGTGAAGGTTCAATTGGCAGGGTAAGAGAACAGTTTTACTCTAAATATTGCAATGCACACAACATTATGGGTGACATACCAGAGTTCAAATTGGACAAATTGTTGGTGCACGTCTTGCTGGAGCATCTGTGACCAAGACAGCAAGTCTTTGTGATGCATCAAGATCCACGATATCCAGGGTAATGTCAGCATACCACCAAGAAGGACCAACCACATCCAACAGGATTAACTGTGGACGCTGTGAGAGGAAGCTGTCTGAAAGGGATGTTCGGGTGCTAACCCGGATTGTATCCAAAAAACATTAAACCACGGCTGATCAAATCACGCAGAATTTAATGTGCACCTCAACTCTCCTGTATCTTTGTTTGTTATTAGCCTAGCCTTAGCATTAGCTTTCTAGCATTAGCCTGTTCTTTTCATTAAAGGTAAATAAAGCTGGTGGTTGTTTAGGATTAATTAATGGAAGGAAACATTTGCAGGCTGATGTCTTCCGTGTGTGAGGCAGGTAAAAGAGTATGTGTGTGTGTGTGAGTTTAAGGCAGGTGTGTGTGCGAGTGTGTGTGTTGGTGTGAATATGCGTGAATAAGAGTGTGTGGCACTTAATAAAAGCTGTCCTGTATAACTGTGATCTCAGCTCGTTAAGAGAACGCCTTCGTCTGCGAGATGCCCTGTCATCAACTCTCGCGCTCTCGCTCTTGCTCACTCTCTCGCGCTCTCGCTCTCGCTCACTCTCTCGCGCTCTCGCTCTCTCGCTCACTCACACACACCTCAGCGTCACCTGCAAACACAACCCCGCTCCAGCCTTTAATTAATCTTCACCATTAAAGGCCTGGCCACGCCCCCTGCCACCCCATTCGTGCGCCTGTCGCGTGTGTTAGCGCCTGGCAGCCAGGCTGCAGCTGGAGCGAGCGTGTCAGGCTGACGGGGAAACGCTTAAAAACGATGGGAGGGAAAACAGGAAGTGGTCTGATGAACGATCTGTTCGATATCAATCAAAAAACAACACACAAACACACACACACACACACACACACACCTCGCCTTTGAAATTTCAGAAGAACTCATCAAGTGTACAGGTATGAGTGTGAGCTATATAGTACCTATGAGGCACAATGTGTCAAATAATTAATATTATGTATAATTATAATTATATTATTCTAATACATATCTGTTGTATTATTATCAACATACATGTATTTATATGCATGTTACACATATACTTTAGTATATGCTGGGCCATATATATTCCTGGATTTGTCTTTATCTGCTACAAAACGTCTAAAAAACAAAACGTTACTTTCAGCACTATTACATAGAAAGTAGACTGATTTAGCCATGATTAAATTCAGATTTATCCATTATTTAGTAATGATTCAACCTTAATTCAACTCCAATTCAGTCCTGATTCAAACCAGATTCATCTCTAATTGAGTTTGGATTTAGCATTGATTCACTACAGATTTAGCCCTGATTCAACCCTCATTTATCCCTGATTCAACTCTTATTCAACTCTGATTCAGCCCTGGTTTAGCCCTGACTCATTCCTTGTATTATGCATCCAGATATCCAAAGGCTTGCACATAGATTTAGCCCTGACATAGCCTTCATTCTTCCCTTATTTAGCACTGATTCAACTCCAAATTCAAACCAGATTCATCTCTGATTGAGTCTGGATTTAGCCTCAACTCAGATTTCACCCCTGATTTATCCATTATTCAGTTCTTTTTCTGCCTGATTCCATCCTGATTTAGCTCAAATTCAGTCCTGATTAGCGTTGACTCCTTCCTTGCATTTTGCCTCCAGGTACCCATATGTTTGTGTCAATTATAAAAAGTTATACTGTTCTGTCAGTACTTCTCTATAGAAAGTAAAGTGATTTAGCCACGATTCAACCCTTATTAAGCCCTGATTTAGCCTTCATCCTTCCCTGATCTACCCCATATTCTGTCTTGATTCCGTTTGATTTTATCCTTATTCAAGTCCAATTCAGCCCTGATTTAGCCCTGATTTAATCCTGGTTCAAATTCAAATTTAGTCCTGATGTAGCCCTGATTTAATCCTGATTCAAACCACTTTCATCTCTAATTGAGTCCAGATTTAGCCTTAATTGAAACCAGATTTAGCCTTTATTCAATCCTTATTCACCCCTGATTTACCCCTTATTCAGTCCTGATTCATCCCTGACTCTTTCCTGATTCAAACCAGATTCAAGACAGATTTAGCCCTGATTCATGCCTTACTAATCCCTGACTTACCCCTTATTCAACTCTGATTCAGCTCTGGTTTGGCCCTTCCTTGGTCCTTCCTTGCATTATCCATCAAGATACCCATAGATTTGTTCTGACATTTGTGTGTAAATCATCATAACTTTATGACCACCTTCTTATTTTAAACATTATGAATTTTTATTATTAGCACAGAGGAGTGTGTAATAAACAGAGTGGAGGACAGTGAGTGATTAAACACAGCGTTTAAAAACTCCGCTCCACTCTTAAAAAGTCTATATTAAGTCTTGAGTCGTAATGAAGAACAGGATGAAAGGAGGAGGGCAATAATAATAAGTACTGTATAAAGAGACACAGATACAGAACTACAGAACTTTAATTATAATAGAACTACAAAGTGAGTGCTGCTATATGCTGGTTATAATGCAGATTACAGTGCTCGATTACTGTATGGTTATATTCATATTCAAAAGCGATATTCAAAGCATTCAGTCGGATGTTCAGGCGCACAGACGCTCTAACGCGCTGCACATAAAGCATAAAGGCTTCGCTTCATTACCTCGATCTGTGTGTCTTGGTCTGGCTGTCTGGCGAGTGCGGCTTTTGTGGCCTGACCCCGTGATTTAACGGCCTCTCCCGACGGCACGGAATGTGTTTAATGGCCGCTATTTCCTCTTGTAAGATTATCTCTCTATTAGCGCGCAAACATGATCTCTTATTGCAGTCAATAAAACATGCCTTTCTAATTACGAGGCGGAAAGGTAGCGCGGCTCGGAATGACGGGCGTGTTTTCATCGCTGATATTCTTCTCAGAGCCGCGCTAGACGGCACGATGTTTATTGGCACGCCGAGGGAATTCGTAATGACTCCGCGCTCTATAATGGAAACATATGATGGGGGGATTTGAACCAAATGACACCACAACCACATCAGGAATGATGCTTTAGAAGGAGTGAGCGAAATAAATGTACTCACTCGGTTCTTATTGCATGTGTTCATGATCAAAATGTGACCATATGGGGCTGAAATTTTGTTTATATCATGTGAAATTCATTAAGCTATAATATTAGAGTCAGGTGGAGGGTTTGTGAGGTGTGTTATGGGTCTACCTGCTGAAGCACTGCGAGAAAAGCCTTTCTTTATATGGCCTGTACCATGGAAGCTAAAGAATTTGATGGACAATTCTAGCCAGACACTTCCGGTCACAATCATGATATTCTAAGGTACCTTCCATTAAATATGGAAAATGAATGTACTGTATCTAATCTACACCTACTAATATCTCACTATTTTGGACTCCCATGAGCACACTGGCCAGCGTCCAACCTCACTCACTCACTCACTCACTCACTCACTCACTCACTCACTCACTCACAAGATAACAAGATAACACCTCACAACTTATATATAACAAGTATAAGTATTTCTCATAAGGGTTGATTGCAACAATTACAGTATTCATCTACTTTACTTAAGTTCCACTCGTTGCTGAAGCAAAGATACAAATGCTCAATCACAGATTTTTTTGTCCATACAAAGATATATACAAAGTACTGCCAATAGATTAGGACCATCTGGAGAAGAGAATGCCTTCAAACAATACTTGTGGAAAGAGTTGGGAAGTTTGGAAGTTGGGGATGAGGTAGTGTAGTGATTATTCAACATTTTGGCTTCATTAATGCAATCAAATCTTCACAGTGATGCATCATAATCCAGTACAAACAGTAACTCATAAAAAAGCTGGTTAATCTCTATTTTGATCATTCTGATTTTGGAAAAAATAAAGAATTAGCAGGTTTTCCAATAGTTTTATAGTATAGCAATGTAGAGTATTGTGAATGGTACCATATTTTTCGCACTATAAGGCGCATCAGATTATAAGGCACATTTTAAGACAGTAAAATTAAACAAGCTCTGGATGTTAATCTACACAGGTTTCTCTCCTGAAAACTGTTTATTTGGGTAAGTAAAGCACTTTCGTTTAAGTACAGTAAGCTTAGAAGTCCAGTATTTTGTTGAAGGGTGAGTATTAGCCGCAATTAGCGCTAGTAAATGCCGCTCTACAGTATAGTGCTAGACTGAGGAACTCTGGGTGTTTCATTAAGCCAGAGTGCTGTTAGCTAGTGGTTTGTCCCATGTAGCTTGTTTTAAATACAGTCCAATATATTCACCTCTAAACGGCGAAAGAGCTAGCACTGCAGTTAGGAGCTAATGCTAATGCTGCTGCACCTAGCCTTAGTGCTGGAGAAACTTCACTAGAAACTTTTATAACTCTTATAATGCCCTTAAACTTCAGCATAGTGGTTTTACTGCTTCTTAATATCTGACTGGTAGAATTCATACATAAGCTGCACCGGATTATAAGGAGCATTGTCAATTTTTGTTTTAAGAAACTTTAAGGAATTCAAATGTGCCTTACAGTGCAAAAAAATACGGTAAGTCATTTTAAACCAACTTTTAGAACTTCCCAGAACTGCAATCAACATTCTCAAAGTCTGTTTACTGTTTAGATAGTCTTGTATTTTGTAATAAAATTAAAATAAATAAAACTTGGTCACTATTGTCCAACCACACAACTTTACCATACAGTCATATTTCAGTCTATACTGAATATATCAACATATGAATATATCCTCTGGGTCTGACCTCAGCTTGTTAAGCCAGATAGCATTACTCATCCACACAACAGGTTTTAATTAAATCTCTGATTTCTCAGGATTGTGTAACTGCAGAGATATTACGCTTCTGGCATGAGATTCCCAAACTATTCTCTTCCCCCTCTCTCTCAGTGTTTTTTTTATTTATTATAGAGAGGAAGTACCATATGGTTTCTCAGGGTCAGTGATGTACAGGCTGATGTTCTGTTAGGCTCAGAGAGGTCAAACTCTGAAGTGTGGGTGTCAGAGGCCAGGCCTCGGCTTCCTCTGAGCTCCGGGACGCTCTCCTGAATCATCCAGCAGCCTCTTGGCTCAGAGCGGAGCGGGGTGTTGTCCGAAACCCCGCTGGAACTGTTCGCTCTTTCCCGAGGGAAACTGGAGCCACTTCCTCTCGCTCTGGCTCTCTGCCTCGCACGCCGACTTTGGGAACTGGAAAGTTTCTGTTCGGCTCTCTGAGTATCTCCATATGTGGGGCGACATATCTGAGCGACTATGTAGAAACTGGAGATCTTTGTGACAAAACAAAAACTTTTATATAAATGTTCATTTACCTTCTGAAGGAATGTACTAGAAGTTTAAGTTGTTTTAAAAAAAACTTACGTTAAGTCATGATTTCAAGTATTGTCGAATTTAAAGAATATCAATTTAACAACCTATAAAAAGGTATTGGTATTTTTAATTTATGGTATTTAGTAAATATAGGCTGAATCACAGAAACAAATGAAATAATACTTTTTATATGTTTAAAAACCTTTTAACACTGACAGCATAATCCTGTGGTAGCATAAGAGTGAACACTGTAGAACCAGGCCAACACACAGCAACACCATAGCAACACAGAATTAAGGTAACTTATTCTTTTAGCCTAAGAAATGTAGAATTTTTCTACCAAAAGAAACTCTTTTGAGCAAATTAGCCCACCAGTTTCCCCTAGTTTTAGTGGAACCATCAAAACGTCACATCAGTGGTGCTCCAGTACAAACATATACGCCCACAGATGTCATACTGGTTCACTCTGAAGAACCTAGTATTCTTTGATTTCTGCTGCGAATTAACATTCCTGGTTCCAGAATCTTTTAAACTTTTAATGGTGGAAACGGTTCAAAATTAGGTTTGTGAACCAGAACAATGGAAAAATGCTAAATGCTAGCTGTCCAATATATGAAGTGAAAAAGCACATCCAGGAACAGACAACACACTGATGGTGAGTGAGTGAAGAGGACACAAATCTACAGCCATACGTTGAGGAGTACACGTTGTCCAGAGATTAAAATCCAAAGTTCATGTGCTCCTTCACAGCAGGACAAACCATTAAGATCTTCAGCCCATCATCAAACCCAACTGTACAAACGGAGCAACGTTTTTGCGATTACCCCTGAAACAGGATCCGGCTCAGGGCTGGTAGAGCAGCCAGTAGGCGGGAGAAGGAAATATCATGGTGTAAGTGAGAGCTGATGATCTGGGGGTGGGGATCAGGGGGGCTATCGGAAAGCTGAAGATTCCAGTAAGCTCAGATCAGTCAGCTGCAGAAATGCTCAGGCTCGCCAGGAACTGAGACGTGTTGGAGATGGAAGAGTTCAGTGAGAAGGAGGAGGAGAAGGAGGAGTGGAATTGAGGTCTGATTTCAGAAAGAATCAAGATCCATCCAGTGGAGGAAAGGAATTGAGGTCTTTGAGGTGAAATTTGGGTCTGATAGGGGTCTGATGATTCCAGGTCTGATAAAGGTGTAGACTTAGGGTCTGATCAACAGATGAAATCGATTTCTGATTAAAGGATGAATCAAATTCTGACAGAGAAAGCAGAATCATGGAATGATTTAGAATGCTGTGATTAAGGTGGAAATCAAGGGATTATAATGGCAAAAATCGAGATCTGAAGTGAGATGTAGTGGCAGAATTGAGGTCTGAATGAGGGGTAAAATGATTGGGAATGAGGTCTGATAGAGATCATAATCTGAGCCAAGATGATTAAGAGCTGAATGAGATTTGATGGGAGGTTGGAACCCTGTGGACCTTGAGTCACTTTGAGTCACAAAACTCTCCACAGAGTAAGTTACAGGACTCCACAAGAGATTTAAGCTCTAACAGAATGTTATGGTCTGATTAAGGAATTATATTTCCAAGTTCTGATGGACAGGTAGAATTGGTGTTTGATTTAGAGATGAATTGAGGACTGTAATTGAGATTTGTTTGAGAAATGAATCAAGTTTGAGGGATAGAATTAGGGTCTAATGAAGATGGAATGGGACCTAATGGACTGATAACATCCAGGCCTATGAAAGGAATGGAATCAGGGTCTGGTAGAGGATTGCACTGCAGGTCTGATTTGTTTGATGGAGGGTTGGAACCCTAGCTTGAGTCACTTTGAGACTCAAACTCTCCACAGAGTGAGTCACAAAACTTCACAAGAGAGTCTCCACAAGTGGAGAAATGCATTTGAGCTCTAAGAGAACGTTACGTTCTGGTTAAGGAATTAAATTTCCAAGTTCTGATGGAGGGGTAGATAAATAGAGGACTGTAATTGAGATTTGTTTGAGAAAGGAATCAAGTTTGAGGGACACCATTAGGATCTAATGAAGATGGAATGGAATCTAATGGTCTGATATCATCCAGGTCTAAGAAATGGGGGGAAATGGGATCAGGGTCTGGTAGTGGATTGGATTGCAGGTCTGATTTGATTTGATTTGATGGAGACTCCACAAGAGTCTCCACAAGTGGAGGATTTCACTTGAGCTGTAACAGAAAGTTACTGTCTGATTAAAGAATTCCATTTTTCCAAGTTCTTATGGAAAATCTAAGAGGAAGCTATGGAATTGAGGTATGAGAAAGAGTAGGAATCACAGTCTGATGGAGGGAAATCTTTGTTTAACAGAAGTTAGAGGAAGAACCTCTGTATCTCTGATACAGGTCCAGTGTCGGGCCTGAGAAAGCTACTTGTCAGAGATTTAGACTGCATTAATTAGTGGCCCGGTGCCAAACAGCGAAATCACTAATAATACTTAAGCTTTCGCTCAGGGGCTGTCAACCACACACCAATCGATGGATCAATGCCGCCAGCATCAACACACACACATTTCCCTGCATGTACTGTACATCCAACCTTCACAACCTGTACATCCATCGCCACGTTCAGCCCGGCTCGTCTCCGGAGGCCCATCCGGCTGGACGTCTCTAACTTCTGCCCGTGATTGGTTGATGAGAAAGGAGAGCTTTTCAATCCCGACCCCTCCCCTCCACCCCTCGGCCCCCCCCTGGGTTTTCCCACTGTGCACCCAGGGCTGGATTAGCTAATTAAGGGTGAGTGCGGCGGATCCGGAGCCGGTGTGGCGGGTTGTTTTGACAGGTGGGCTTAGCTCAGTGTGATTAGGGAAGAGTCCGTGTCGATCCCGCTAAGCCCGCCTAAGCCCCTGCGCCAAGGCGGGAAGCCATGGCATGAATGCAGACCCTCGCAACACAGCTAGGAAGCTCAGGTTTGGGGGTACCATGACGGGGGGTGGGTTTTTGAAGGAGGAGGAGAAGAGATTGACACCTGAAAGTGCAGAGATTCAGCTCCATCCAGTATCGATCCCACCTGCCGGACCCTGCGGGACCGATGGAAGACTGACATCGGCTGAGTTAAATAAACACCAGCTTTAGAGTTATTTTCCGCAGAGAGTGAGATATCAGACGTGTTCTTTCTTGGCTGAGTTAAAAGCTTGCTGGACGGTCGTGTTCTTTAAGCTTGCGAAGTTCTAATTATGAAGTCTTTGCATTCAGAAACCTGGAGGATCTGAACGGCAGGCGTAAAGCTAAAGTAATGCTAAACTCTTAAATATGAAGGAGCCACAAAGGGCTCTTTGAGGGATGCCGCAGAGAATCCACTTTTCTGGACACAAAACATTTAAAGAAAAAGGTTTAAAGTTTCTTCACACACTCAAACATATCTTGCATAGATGGTTTTCACTGGGACCAGAAGTGGTTCTTCTAGTGGTTTTACAGTTTTTTGAGTTTACATTAACACAACACCAACAGTGGTTGGTGTGGCGCAATGGATAACACCACTACCTGCCAGTAAGCTACCTCAATACCCAATCATGTGGGAGATTGGGGTTCAGTTCCTGGTCTGGGTGACTGAATGCTGTGCTACACCAATAAGAGTCCTTGGGCAAGACTCCTAACACTATATTGGCCCTTCCTCTATAATGGAAATAACCTTGGAAGTCGCCCTAGATATGAGCATCAGATTAATGCAGTAAATGAAATAAATGAAATAAAATCACATTTAAGTAAATATCTGATTTCTACCACTGATTTTAAGTCCATGTTTAGGTGACTCTCAACCAACCAACCAATGGGTTGCCAATGTAAGTTGATCTTCATGCTGTATACAGTGACCCTAAAAATTGGGTACCTCTTCATCAAGTGAAAAGTTTCTTTAGTTTCTTTTCTATAGAAGCTTCTTTACGGTAAAATTCACACTCATCACACGTACAGTCTTAATGGTTCTTCATTTTCTTTGGGAAACAAAATGATTTGAAAGGTTCCTTATTTGGTTCCTCATTTCTCACTTTAAGTTTAAAGTTTCTAATGCTTCACCTTTCTAAGGTTTGTGACTGTAAAATCCCTGAATTAAATCCTGAACTTTCACCAGCACATAGGATTATTTTATTTTTTAAAAACACAACTAAATCAAAGACTTAGACCCTACAGAACATGGAACCATGCTAAACTCCATCACTAGAAGATTCAATTTCGTAAGAGATGGACCAGCATAAATGTTCTAGAACAAATTACTTAGAACCAATTCTTGCTACAATCAATTGCATTAAAAAAGTTACATCCTTACATTAAAAGGATCAAATTTGCCAAAAAAGAAAAATCTTATATAATCTCTTTGATACAATCTAGATATGCCAAAAATCAGATTTGTGCTCATAATCTGAACACAGTCTAAGAAATTAAATGCAAAATAATCTCTTGTTCTATTTGTTGTTTTCTTTTTCTTTTTTTAAGAATCCATATGTTTGTTTAATGTGAAAGGTGTGCAAGGACACCTGTGTTTGGCTTGAGTGTGACCCTGTTTTTTATAATGCTATCCTAGCAGGTGTGAATCTGTGTGTGTGTGTGTGTGTGTGTGTGTGTGTGTGTGTGTGTGTGTGTGTGTGCGATGAGCGGTGGATTAGTATTATCTAAAACTCTCCAGGCTTTGCTAAGTATCATCCTCCTTGCTTAAGTTAAGGTGCAGGACGGGCTGATTTGCATAAGTAATTAGCTAATGTGCTGTTCAATTTCTCCCCCATCTGCCCGGCCAGGCCGGCCCTCATTGCTCAAATTGACAGCCTGGTCTCTATCGCTAGCCACACTGCAACACGGCTCGCACCAAATTAATTTGTCAACCTTCTCTAGTAATGGGACGTTCACCTTGAAAACTCAATTTACCTGAGTCTGTCTGAGAGAGCGAGAGAGATATAGAGAGAAAGAGAGAGAGAGAAAGAGAGAGAGAGAGAAGAGAAAAAGAAAAAGGCAGGAATTCACTCAGAAACATTGCAGCAACAACAACAAAGGAATTACTAAGAGCTTTCTGACAGCTTCTCAGAAAGTAAAGTGTGTTACGATGGGAAAAGAAGACGTCAGGAGAGCACACACACACAAACACACACACACACACACACCGGTGTATATATACACTCCCAATACACACACACACACACACACACACACACACTTCCAAGGAGAAGGCCGAATTCGATCTGTACAAAATTATCTAAGCTGTCATGTATCTGAGAAAAAATAAAGCGAAAAAAGTTATGAAAAATTGCGAGTTCAACAATCTATCTATCTATCTATCTATCTATCTATCTATCTATCTATCTAGCTAGCTAGCTAGCTAGCTAGCTAGCTATCCACAAAATGACAAGTTCAAATTGAAAACCTCTGGAATATAATCAAGAGGAAGATGGATGATCACAAACCATCAAACCAAACTGAACTGCTTGAATTTTTACACCAGGAGTAAAGCAGCATAAAGTTATCCAAAAGCAGTGTGTAAGACTGGTGGAGGAGAACATGATGCCGAGATGCATGAAAAAAACTGTGATTAAAAACCAGGATTATTCCACCAAATATTGTATATTTCTGAACTCTTAAAACTTTATGAATATGAACTTGTTTGTTTTCTTTGTATTATTTGAGGTCTGAAAGCTCTGCATCTTTTTTGTTATTTCAGTCATTTCTCATTTTCTGTAAATAAATGCTCTAAAGGACAATATTTTTATTTGGAATTTGGGAGAAATGTTGTCTGTAGTTTATAGAATTTTTTTCCAGAGGTGTATATATATTTTGCCAGATTTGACATTGGCGTTGTCGGCAGAAACTGGGCAAAAATGAACCTAATTTTTGCTATTTGTTTTTTTATTCCATTTTTTTTGCATGCTTTAAAACTTTTTAACTTCAAACTTTCTATTTGACCTTTGAGCTCAGCAAAAACACAACACATATGTATGCCCGCTGATGTGCAGATACTGTATGGTACATGACTTAGTACACTTAGTACACTCTATGCGGGATTGTGTAAGTTCTATAGAAGCAGACACTTGTTATATTGTTATATTTAATGACTGGTAATTATTTTTAAAGCATTATTTTTTGCACTCTTTTCTAATTTCTCGCAGAGTTTTTACGAGACCTGCCCGTCCTGCTGTCTGTCTACCGCTTTCTTTCTCTTTGTTGTGAGCAAGTACCCCCCTCAGTTCCACCCCCACCCCCTTAGCAGCCAGGCGGCTGCACGCGCCTCCCTGCTGTGGGGCTGTGGGACGACGGGTGTTGTGCTGGGCGTTTGGGGGGCTGGGTTGGCACGGGCACCAGCCGTGCCAGGGCGTTGTGCTCTGGGACCACTCAAGGAAATGGGCCAAAAAGTGAATTTAATGAAAGCCCCCCAAAATTAATTTTCAGTCTCATCTCTTAGCTGGAGGCGGTGTGGAGCTCTGGGACCCCCCGGCCTGTTTGTGACAGCCCGGATGGAGGGATGCAGGCGGACGGGTGCAGAGGTTTGTGTGTGTGTGGAGTGGAAGTGTGTGGAAGTGTGTGTCTGTGTGTGAGTGGAGGGGGGGGGGGCAGTTACGCCACTTCATACACAGGGAAACTATTCCCACCGTGTATTTTTCCCTCATGTTTCATCACTCATCTCTTTTCGGAGACTATAGAGATGCGCACTTATTAAATTCCTTTGTGCTGAGGGCCCTCGCCGTCCTCCTCGCCGCCCGCCGTTAAAGCGGCTATTCATTTCACCAGCTGCTTCGCACCGCAACTGGGTCCCCGAGAACCGGTGACGTGGGACGTGGGGCTCTCTCACACACTCACACACTCACACACACACACACACACACTAAAGCACATGCACAAACGCAACGCACAATAAATCACGGCCTCTCTGATTTGCATAAAGACTATACTGTACAGTCACGGAGCTCATTTGCAGCCCCAATCAGGAATTGCCGCAACCTCCAGGCTAATTCTGTTTTAGCGCTGCCACAACAAAGGCTTCTGAGTGATAACTGTTTACATTTACCCCACTCACAGCCCGGCCCTGGACCACTTCCAGATCACCCTGTTTCAGGCTTTATAGCTCAGCATCCGTAATGTCCAGAAACATCAATCATTTAGCTGCTCTGGAATCAGCGGGGGCAGCGTGAGCAAGGCCACACACTTTTGTCGCTCACCCAAACAACATGACTTCAATGCAAACAAACCAAAATATATAGACTAAATACGTAATATTATTTTTTGTTTGACAGCCAATCAAATTCCAATTGCTAACCAAAAGTGTGAGCATTGGATTGGAGGCATGGACTAGTTGTTGTGCCAGTTTCCTCCCTTTTAATAGTAACGGGTAATAACACCTTTGTGCCAGTTTCCTCCTTTTCTACAGAAACGGGTAACAACACCCACTTCAATAGTTATGGGTAATACCATTGTTATGCCAGTTTCCTCCCTTTCAATAGTAACGGGTAATAACACCTTTATGTCAGTTTCCTCCCTTTCAATAGTAACAGTTTATAACACCCTTGTGTCAGTTTTCTCTTTTTCAATAGTAGCGGGTAAAAACACCATTTTGCCAGTTTCCTCCCTTTTGACAGTAACGAGTAATAACATTATGTCCGTTTTCCTCTTTTCATTAGTAACAGGTAATAACACAGTTATGCCAGTTTCCTCCTTCCTTTCAAGAGTGATGGGTAATAACACCATTATGCCAGTTTCCTCCCTTTCAAAAGTAACATGTAATAACACAGCTGTGCCAGTTTCCTCCCTTTCAAAAGTAACATGTAATAACACAGCTGTGCCAGTTTCCTCCCTTTTAATCATAACAGGTAATTACATTGTTATACCTGTTTCCTCCCTTTCAATAGTAACAGGTAATAACACAGTTATGCCAGTGTCTTCACTTTTAAAAGTAACATGTAATAACATTGTTATGCCAGTTTGCTCCCTTTCTATAGAAACGGCTAATAACACCTTTGTGTCAGTTTCCTCCCTTTCAATAGTAACTGGTAATAACATTGTTATGCCAGTTCACTCCTTGTCAATAGTAAAAATTAATAACACTGTTATGCCAGTTTCCTCCCTTTCAACAATATCAGGTAATAACACCTCTTTTAACAGTAATGAAACAGTTGTGTAAGAAGATATAAAACACAAATAACGGTAATAAATAAGTTAAAAAGTATGACTTATGTACATAGAAGTTGCAGATACAGTAAATGTATGCAACGCTACTGCAAAGCAAGGCTTAACCAATGACTTGTGAGATAGATATTTGTGAATATACAGTACATATATATGTTTAAAGAAGCTGATAGGACTAGAGCATGGCCAGCGGTGGTCCTGCTGTTCCCCTCAGTATACCAAACTCTCACACACACACACACACACACACACACACACACACATACACATACACACACTGTGTCTGCCTCAGAGGGGGAGATGAAATGAATCCCAAGCCCTCGGATGCCCCTCTCTCTCTCTCTCTCTCTCTTTCTCTCTTTCTGTCCAGTGCGCAATCAAACGTTTTCCGTGCCATTTAGCACCCGCCGCGATCCTGGTGCTGCCACCAGTGTGTGTGTATGTGTACGTGTGTGTGTACTTGTGTGTGTGTGTATGTGTGTGTGTGCCCGACCTTGGCAAGTACCAGCGGCTCGGCCTGTGCCATCTGCAGCCGGCAGGGTTGGGCAGTAAAGCATCTCGACCCCGAGCTTTGGGCACCATACACCCCCACGAGGGGCCTGGCCAGATGGCACTACCCACTAAGAGGGTTTTACTGCCACTAAAGATGCCTGGGCAGCTCTCTCTCTCTTTCTCTCTCTCTTTCTCTGTCTTCCTAATTTCTTTCTCTCCATATCTCTCTTTCTCTCTTTCTCTTTCCGTCTGTGTCAATCTCTCTCCACCTCTCTCTCTCTCTCCTTCCCCTCCCTTCTTCTCGTACCCTCTGCCAGAAGAAGCTCCTGGAGGCTCGGCGGTCGTGATTAGCGGGCAGCAGGCTGTCTTTTACAGTGTGCACCAGCGCTGCCCGGCGCCTCAGCTCAGACCCAGGCCCGCGTTCAGCACCGCAAGACATGCGACATGCCGCAGTAACAGCCGCCCCCTCCACTGTGGGCTCAGGCACGGGCACATTCCTGCCAAGCTGCATTCATGTCATGTGGGATGCCCTCAAACGGATGTTTTTGGGGTCCGCCTGGGCCAAAGACAAGAACCGCTAAAGTGCAGAAGTCACATCTACTTTAAAGACCCGATCATGCTTGTTTTGGAGTTTGTAGCATAGCTTCTACAGGTTGTTTGGAAAGAAACACCACCCTACACAATAAAATGAATGAATTTAAAACAGTTCTCCTTAATGTGATTTTTAATTAGCTAAACAAAAAAATATTAAATTGCATCCTACCTATTAGAAACATAAAATGCCTCAACTAACATTAATAAGCTTCTTATTAAAAGTTGGTGTTACCAAATAATCTGTGTTGGCAAAATGTACAAATTTTAGTTGAACCCTAGTTAAGGCCAAGCCAACCACTCTGCACTACTGCACATGCTCAGTTTGATTCTCCAGTTGAACAGGGTCAACTGAGCATGTCTGATGTTGGTCACACTATTCGCCGCATATTGGACATGCCATCCCACCTTATCTGAATTATGAATTAACTAAAGATCTAAAGATTTCTACTTGGCACAACTGGTGGTGGTTTACTTCAAAACATAAAAGTTTAATTTGGCCTCAAAACTCAAAAATCTAGTGCCTTTTTTAATTTTTACAGTGTATAAAAAGACCAGTCCCACTTAAAAATTGCCTTCTGCAAGCTAATGCAGACACTATGGTCCAAAGTTGAGGTCATGCTGCTTCTCCATCAGCAGCCGGAGTCCAAGAGGCAGTAGGTCATTCATTACATTACATTACATTACATTACATTTGGCAGACGCTTTTGTCCAAAGCGACTTACAAAAGTCATGCAGTATAGAATAAATGCAAAGCTTATTAGAAGGGTTTAGAATTGAATTGAGTTTAGCTTAAATAGTTAGCTAGTGAGTTCAGTACTTAAAACTGAAAAAGGTTCAACACATATATTGTATATTAGAGTAAACTGGACACGACCAAGACTCTTTTCTCACGCTTTTCTCACACTTTTCTCTCTGCAGACCCCCACCGCACACCACAGCCCATCCCATTGACCGCCGTTCTGCCTATTACACCCCGTCAGAGAACGTAAAGACCCCTCGGCTCTGGAGAAGGGGGAAAATAGCACAATAGGGCCTGTGGGTAAGAGTGAAATCGATAGGTTCATTTTTTTTTTTGCTCTCTCTGAGGGAGGAGAATATGGGGACAGTGGATGAAGCAAAAGACTGACTGAAAAAAAAGCCTCAGCCCAGCCTCCTCCAACACAGAGCTTCATCTGAGATGAAGTGGGATAAAAGCCGTGGCTAACACAGCTGATTTCTGGCTAATAAAACAATTAGGCAATATAATTTTACATTATTAACTGGGTTTTTTTGGTTAAAGTAAAAATGAAACCAATGCTGACTTAATTGTAAACATGCTTAGTTGTGTTTCTACAGTACCAGAGTTGTCTAAAGTGTTGACACTTATGATCGGGAGATCGCTGGTTCGAATCCCGTTCATTTAGCTTGCCATCAGCTGCCGGAGCCCTGAGAGAGCACACATAAATGTCTTGTCTTGCTCTATCTGGATAGTGGATACAATAGATGGTGCTCTCTCCCCTCATCACTCCTAGGGTGTGGATGTGATTCAGCACAAGGCTGCATCTGTGAGCTGGTTTATCAGAACCGAGTCGCTGCGCTTTCCTCCGAGTCACTGCACTGAGCTAATTTAGCCAATGTTGCTAATGTATTGTATTGTAATGTACAGTTTTAGGCATGCTAATACTGCATAATGTTTTTATATAGTTGTACATTACACATAGTTTATAGAGTAGATAACATTGGTTTAGAAACTGCATAATCAAGTCTATTAAAGATTACTAAACCTGACCATCACACAAAGAGTTGTATAAAATGTGTTAGCAATATGCTAACTGGTGTGCTGACGTTTTTTTTTATATATGATTAGCTACATTAGCCTTTTTTTTTGGCCGATATAAATATCTGACATAAATTCTGACATCCTATGTAAAGTTTTGGAGTATTTTTGCTCTATCTTTGCAGTTATAACACTGAGATTTGATTGTAGCTCACATTGCTAAGGTTTTTAGCTCTGCTAATGTATAGCCTATGTGTCTGTAGTCCATTTATACTATAGATGAATGAATATAAAGACTATATACAATGATTCAATACAATTCATTAGATGATGATACATTAATAAACACTTTTACACAAGGAGTTTGAGGCATAGCAACATGCTAACTGACTGCTAACTGTGCTATGTGATGTAAGCTTGCTTCCATGCTAAGCTACATTAGCCTTGATCTACAGTAATAACTTTGGATGATTCTTGGTAGATCTTTACTACAGCAGGTAATTTCAACGTCCCACAACCACACATCACAACATCACATGCCCTGAAGAGCTCAGATTGGCCGAATGCTCTGGGTGAGCTGATCTGAGCATGCTCAACGAGCTCGTTAGTATTGCAGTGAGCGTCCACTCCACTCAGCTCTAAACCCTGATCCTCCGAGTGTCATCCGCTGCTGACGGGGTGTTAGCGCAGGGAGGTTAAAATGCTAGCGGTGGTCTGGTGGAGTAGTGTAAGTGTGTGTGTGTGTTAGAGTGTGTGTACGTGCGAAGCCAGCCATCGTGGCTCTCGGCTGCTTCCCAATTAGGCGGGAGTCGCTCAGGCTGATTAAGGGATTAATATTGAGGTGGTTGATGAGTTGAGTATTGACTGCTGAGAGAGAGAGAGCACTGCACTTCCTAATACCCCTCACTTCCCCTGAGCCACGGGTCTATACAGCTACAACACTCTGAGTGTGTGTGTGTGTGGGTGTGTGTGTGTGTTCACTAAACATATAGGACACTTTGTGTGTTAAACCTTTATTTGGGGTGTGGACCGAGTGGTCCAGCAGTCTAAAGCACTGCCACTATGATCAAGAGACTGTCGGTTTGTTCGAATCCCGGTCATGCAGTTTGTCATCAGCTGCCAAAGCCCTGAGAGAGCACAGTTGGTCTTGCTCTCTCTGGGTGGGTACAGTACAGTAGACGGCGATCTTCTTTCCCCTCTTTCATCACTCCTATAGGGTGATGTGGACCAGCACAAGGCTGCATCTGTGAGCTGATGTATCAGAACCGAGTCGCTGCGCTTTCCTCCAAGCGTTAGCGCTGTGATGCTATTCAGGAAAAAGGCTAGGAGTCTGACTTCTCATTTGTCAGAGGAGGCGTGTGCTAGTCTTCACCTTTCTGGTGTTGGGGGGCATCTAATGATAGGGGGAGTCCTAATGAGTGGGTTGGGTAATTGGTCTTGTAAATGAAATGTTACTAACCCAAACCTCCATAAATCCACCCTAAAGATTAGAGCTATATAATAATAATAATATACTGTAATGTAATGTAATGTGTATATTAAAATAAAGTTATCAGCAGTGCAGTGTTCAGTAGTAAGACAGTGTGTTGGGCTGTGTTTGAGTGCAGTAAGGCTGTTTTATCAGTTGGAGCCGGTTTGTTTAGTGAGGTAGAGCGGTGTGTTTTTCTCGCTCAGCTTTATGACGTGATTGATTTTCTTTCATCGGTCAGAATTCCCCACAGACCTGCGGGGGGGTGAGGGGATGATCACACCCAGGAAAAGTGAACTGATGTGTATCAGTGTCTTAATTTTTTTTAAATCTGATATTAAGGGGATTAGCGGGAGGTTAGCATTTCAATAAAGGTTTCATACAATTGTTAGAATAGGATGAGGTCAGAAGCTAATGCTGCTTATTTTTTCTCTTTAGGCATCTCTTCATCTCTCGTTCTTACTGTAGTCTCTTTCTCTCTCTCTTTCTTAGTGTCTCTCTCTCTCTTTTTAACTCTCTCTTTCTCTGAGTGTCTTCTCTATTCTTGTTTCTCTATTTTCACTCTTTCTTTCTTTCTGTTCCTCTTCCTCTAAGTCTCTTTTACATTCTTTGTCTCTCGGTCTCTCTCTCTTTTTTATCTCTCTCTATCTCTTCATCTCTCTTTCTCACTTACTCTCTCATCATCCCTCTATCTCTGAGTATCTTCATCTCTTTTTCTTGCTCAGTCTCTTGTCTCTTTATTTTTCTTTATCTCTTACTCTCTCTTGCTCTCACTCTCTTTCTTAGTGTCTATCTCTCTCTCTCTCTCTCTCTCTCTCTCTCTCTCTGTGTCTGTCTCGCTCTTTTACTCACACCTAGTGTCTCTTTCTTTCTCTCATTGTCACCTTTTCTTCATTTCTCTCTCTCTCTCTCTCTCTCTCTCTCTATCTCTGTTTCTCTCATTTGTATTATTTGTTTGTTTGTTTGTGGCTTTGCTGTTGTTGCAGCACCAGTGCACTGTGCATGTCTCAATGTGTATGTAAATTGTGTGTGTGTGTGTGTGTGTGTGTGTGTTTTTGTGTGTGTGTGTGTGTGTGTGTGTGTGTGTGTGTGTGTGTGTGTGTGTGTGTTCGTGTGTGTGTTCATGTGTGTATTCTTGCTGAGCTCTGCACCCCACCGGTCAGTGAGACCCAACCGGTCAGTGTGTGGTTGAGCAGGGGGTCAGTTTACATTTGCAGCTCAGATCCACAGATGGAGACATCTCTCTCTCTCTATCTGTCTCTCTCTTTCTCTCTCTTTCTGAACCGAAGCCAATCCCTGACCTCGGCCCCGTGCCGGACCATCCTCCGTCCGCTGTGATCCGGTGAATCCCCGCGCCGGACCGCCGTCCGTCCACCGCCGTTATCCACTGGCCTCATCCCGGGATCAGACAGGTTATCCAGTTTGGCCTCATCTCTTAACTCAGACGAGGAAAAATGAAAACACTGACGCTGATCCACAGAGCCACCGACACGAGGGAGAGAGGGGGCGAGCGAGGGAGGGAGAGAGAGAGAGAGAGAGAGAGAGAGAGAGAGAGAAATCTCCAATTCATTGGGCTTCAGTCAATAACACTGTAATATTTATGAAGGCTGGAAGCTGGCCTGCCCTAAAACCCAAACTCCAGCAATCCTGAATTATAAATTGGTATTGATTTGTGTTGCGTTTCCCTCTGTGTGTGTGTGTGTGTGTGTGTGTGTGTGTGTGTGTGTGTGTGTGTACTACTGAGAAGGATTGTATAGACGCGGAGTGTCTGTGTAGTGGGGAGGATGGGGGGGGCATGTTTATGTGTGTGTGTGTGTGTGTGCAGAAAGACACTGTGTGTGCATCAGGGCTGTAGTAGAAAAGTGTGTGTATTTGTCAGTGTGTGTGTGTATGTGTGTGTGTGTGTGTGCATTTATGGAGCTATAAAATGCTCACTAGGGATCTACAGCATATAGCTTTCTGTGACTTACAGGTGTGTGTGTGTATATATATATATATATAAGTGTGTGTGTGTGTGTGTGTGTGTATACACACACAGGGAGGGTGTAAAGCCACAGGGTCTAACTCCACGCAAGAAAGCATCAAATATAGATGCTGCTCCAGTTGAGTACACACTGAACAAAAACAAAACAAAACCCAGTCTGGACCAGACACACACACACACCAACACACACACACACACACACACACAAACACACACTAACCAGACAGAAAATTCAGACACAATGCTTGTTTCATCTCCGCAGTGGACTGTTTCTGACCTGCTTGATTAGAGGCAGGATCAGACAGTGCTCTCCAGTACGACTGACTAGCTGTAAAACACCCTGCTAACACAATACCAATAACACTAGTGCCAGGTTCACACTTACACAACTTTCATTGTGTTGTCAGATCGTGGTTTTGTAATAGGGAATATATTGTATTTAGTGGGTGCGTTTTGCACAAAACACAACCGATCAGCGGCATGGAATAACCAATTATACAGTCTTTCACCAGGAGGAACACACGGCCAGCCCTGACTTCTTTTCAAAAACATACTTGCTTTAATGTCAAGTAAAATTTAGTGATATGCAACTCTGTGAAAAAATAAGGGACCACTTCATTTTCTGAATCAGTTTCTCTGATTTTGCTATTTATAGGTTTATGTTTGAGTAAAATGAACATTGTTGTTTTATTCTATAAACTACAGAAAACATTTCTCCCAAACTCCAAATAAAAATATTGTTTATTGTCATTTAGAGCATTTATTTGCAGAAAATGAGAAATGACTGAAATAACAAAAAAAGATGCAGAGCTTTCAGACCTCAAATAATACAAAGAAAACAACAAGTTCATATTCATAAAGTTTTAAGGGTTTAAAAATCAATATTTGGTGGAATAACCCTGGTTGGTTTTTAATCACAGTTTTCATGCATCTTGGCATCATGTTCTCCTCCACCAGTCTTACACACTGCTTTTGGATAACTTTATGCTGCTTTACTCCTGGTGCAAAAATTCAAGCAGTTCAGTTTGTTGGTTTGATGGTTTGTGATCATCCATCTTCCTCTTGATTATATTCCAGAGGTTTTTAATTTGGTCTAATCAAAGAAACTCATCATTTTTAAGTGGTATCTTATGTTTTTCCAGAGCTGTATATTCTCTGTGTGCTCTTCTCCAAACTGGATTATACTTAAAACTGAAGAAATGCAAATTAGATACTAGATAATCACAGTTTGCTTGGTTCTAGCTTGGTCGCAAAGTTCAAAAAGATCGAAAGATTGAAAGATGTGATCAGAAAGCTTGTAGAGTGATTGTGAATGCCTAAAACAGATATATATATATAGCAGGTTTTATATATGGACCAGTTGGTAACTAGCTATAGCCAATCAAGCACAAGTCATAATGGGAGGAGAAAGCACAAAGAGGTGGAGTTATACAACCTATCCTTTCCCCTACACCCTCCCCCTACCCCCTATCAGGGGTAATTGGTAGGTCCAATGGGTGAAATGGGATTGAGCCACCAATAGCCGATTCCACCAGGTGATTCTGATGTCCCTTAATGGGAGGAGGTTTAGTATTTATTCGTATTTAGCACTAGAGCAGGTTGTATCTCATACATTAAGGTGAAGTGGGTCATGATCCCGCCTTTAACGAGGTGTGTGTAATGAGGGGCGTGTCTTAACGAGTGTGTGTGTGTGTGTGTGTGAATCTGAGAGATTATGTAATGGAGACAGCAGGTGGCCCTGAAGCGTTCTCCTGTGACTGCCCACATATCACATTTCTGGATCTTTATATAGAAATCAATACCCTCTTAATCTGCTCTACTCTCCCTCTCTTTTCCTCTCTCCTTTTCTCTCTCTCTCTGTCTGTCTTTCTTCTCTCGCTCGCCCTCTACCCTTAGCCTCCCTCGCCTTTTCCCTCCCTCTCCTCCACACCTCCTCACCCCTTTCATCCAGGGCCTTCCTTTACTGTAGGTTGTCTTCCACACCCTTCTGCTGTCCTCTGACCATCTCTCATTCTCTCTATCTCTCTCTCTCTCTTTGACTGTATCTCTCTCTCACGTTTTCTCTTCCTCTAGACTGGCCTGGGCTTGTTGAGGTCTCCCTTCACCCTGAGACTGTGTGAGATGTATAGAACAAAAACCCAAAGGAGATAAAGAAAGAAAAGGTCTGAGCACACAATACGGTCAACACTGTTCTATACCCCACCTAAACCTATAGCATTCTGTATATTTGGCTATTATTGTGTAAAAAAGTGGTTGATACATATGAAAAAATTGAAGTTTTACACATAAAAGCTGTTTTTATGTTAATAAAATGTTAATAAAATCAAGCTGTAAAACAGGCAAATTCCAAAACCCCTAAACTGTTACATCACAGTCTTGATTCAACATCTTAAATACCTTAAATACTTAAACATTTAAATAAATGCACTCAAGGGCAGCTTGTAGCGAATTATACTGTATCTACAGCTCTGGGAAAAAATAAGAAAGTACTTAAAAATGATGAGTTTCTTTGATTTTACCAAATTAAAAACCTCTGGAATATAATCAAGAGGAAGATGGATGATCACAAACCATCAAACCACCAAACTGAACTGCTTGAATTTTTGCACCAGGAGTAAAGCAGCATCAAGTTATCCAAAAGCAGTGTGTAAGACTGGTGGAGGAGAACATGAAGCCAAGATGCATAAAAAACTGTGATTAAAAACCAGGGTTATTCCACCAAATATTGATTTCTGAACTCTTAAAACTTTATGAACTTTATGAATATTAACTTGTTCTCTTTGCATTATTTGAGGTCATCTGAAAGCTCTGCATCTTTTTTTGCTGTTATTTCAGTCATTTCTCATTTTCTGTAAATAAATGCTCTAAATGAGAATATTTTTATTTGTAATTTGGGAGAAATGTTGTCTGTAGTTTATAGAATAAAACAACAATGTTCATTTTACTCAAACATAAACCTATAAATAGCAAAATCAGAGAAACTGATTCAGAAACTGCACACACAAACCCCGCCTCCCGTGTCCAGACAGTAGCTGGAGTGTGTTTGGTCTGCACTGAGCTCCTCTCAGCACACCGGCTCAGCGTGATGGAGGTCTGCCGCTCTCTCTAAAGTCCAGCAGATCCTCTTCTGCTCATAATTTGACCTGGCCTCGCAGGTCAGGAGCTACAGGAAGCTCCTCTCATTCCCGCTGTTTAAGGAGGACTGCCCGCTCCTGTCCACTCCTTCCACTGCCATTATCAACACCACAGCCTGAGCCACCTTAAAACAGACTGGCTTTGAACTGGTCCAGTGTGTGCGGTGGGAGAGGGTGGTCTGCCGGGGCTGGTTTTAATTGGGGGAAGGAAGCACACCTGTAGCCAAAGGTGAGGGCAAGAAAACACAGCTACTGCAGATCTGCACTGAGCACCACCACTCGCTCACCACTCTGTCATGTGTGAACTGATAAATAATAGAGTTATACAGTACAATACTGTGGAAATAGAGAACTAGAAAATAGAGTTTCAGGAGTTCTTTAGTCAATACAGTGATTCTAAAGAAAATCATGACAATTCAAGGTGTTTTTTTAATGTTTAAATGATGAGAATCTGGAGAAATGGTTTTTGTTTATGACATAAACCCTAAAAAAAATTCTATATTTTGGCCACTTTTCATTTTTTGACATGCAATGCAAACTGAAGAACTGTTCTTTACAATATATACAACTTTTATGATTAAGGAAATAGAATAGAACTGCTCCAAAATGGCTTAGAATCAAATTTTATTTAACTTATTTCTATTGAAAATTAAATAAAAAGGGTTTTGCTTCATACTTTAAAGTTTCTGTTTTAAAGATAGATGTAGAGGTATTTTATGCAACATTTACTATATGTTACTTTAAAGAATAAGCGAATTTTATTTTTATATATATAGACACACCAAAAGAGTTATAAACCAATCAATTCACCAGTCAAACATAGAGAAAAACACCTTCTAAAGATATGCAGTACATCTTAGAAGTTTGGACACACCTCTTTGCATTCAATGTGTTTTCTTTCTTTAAATAATGTTTCCATATGTGTTCCTTACTTGTTAATAAAGAAATAAAGAAATACATTGAATGGTATGGTGTGTCCTAACGTTTAGGGTAAAGCTTCTGAAAAACAGCTGTTTTTGGATGGAATTTGCTAAGTAATCAATTTTTCTTTTAATTGCCTTTTTTGTGGAAAGTGTCTGTTACAGACTTAAACTCACTGATTTTTTACTCTTTATAAATGCAAACATATGCAAACTCATTGCAGGTGTATTTCACTCATTTTAAAATGGTGCGCACCAAAGCTATGAGTTCATCCTACTTCTGGAGAATCTGCTAAATTAAGCTATGTATATACTGTATGTACAGGTGTATGGATGTGCATTTCTACAAGTGCATACATACAGTATCATTATCTATATATTACTAATCAATAAACAAATATTAATTTCAATAAACATGTCGATTTCTCCGTATATACAGTGTATATACAGACCTGTCCTGCTTGTATTCTGCCTACCCTGCCTATATCAATAACAATGAGTTATGAATTGAAGACAATAAGTGAATTATTACTTATCATTATACTGTAAGTAAAGGTATAATAATTATTATTGTTATTATTAATATTAATATTAAGGTTCTTTGGAAATATGCAGAACTTCAGTGATACCCAGAAAGAATGGAGAGGATTTTAAACCCTGATCATGAGAAAGTGTATTACTGGGCCACTGGGTCAAACCAGGCAAGGGGGTATCGATGTTGGGATGTCCCAGCATGGGGTCCTCACTCACATTCCCGTTCCCAGATTACAGCACACCCTGTGTGGAGCGTCTCAGAGCTGCGGGAGGCGGCGGCCGGTCCACGGCTGGATCAGCCGAGCCTTGATCGCCGCTTCTGTCTCGCAGAGGGGGGCTGAGGGAAGAGCCAGGAGCTGGAGAGGTGGGCTTAGTGGAGCTCCAACGTTTACTGGGCTTTTTAGGGTTGCTGGTGGGGCTTAAACTGGTTCTCATGCTACCGAAGGCGGCGCCATGCTGGGAGGGGCCTGGAGGAGCCTCGGCAGGTGGGCAGGTGGGCACCTGGGTAAAGCTTGCAGGAGTGTATGGCTCTAAGCTTTTAAGTAGTCTTTGATTTTACCAAATTAAAAACCTCTGGAATATAATCAAGAGGAAGATGGATGATCACAAACCATCAAAGAACCAAACTGAACTGCTTGAATTTTTACACCAGGAGTAAAGCAGCATAAAGTTATCCAAAAGCAGTGTGTAGGACTGGTGGAGGAGGAGAACACATTTTTTCCAGAGCTGTATATGGATAAATTTTTTGAGACGCATGAAATCAAGGGTATTAAAATGAGCTTATCCTGCTTTTGTTGGAGTAACTGTATTGTACTCTACTCTACTGTCCAGGAAAGTCTTTTTCATAGATTTTTTTTGTTTAGATTTTTGTATCACATTGCTGTGAGGAATTTGTTGTATTCAGCAACAAAACACAGTGAGTGGATGAGCTGTTTGTGTGCATTTGCGCGACTATATTCTATGTGTTATAAGTTATAGGAGCTGAATAAATGCATTTAGACATTTTGGACATACTGACCACTCGAACCAGTGCTGCAGATCATACACCACTCCCCCTCTATTATACACACACACACACACACACAATGAACCAGTTGAGACTTCCCCACCATGCCCAGGATCCCAGCAGTCCCAGTGTGCCCTGGGGCCGGACTGTGGGCTGTGACTGAACACAGGCCCGATCCAGTCTGCCCAACAGACACACACACACACATATATACACACTGATACACACACTTATACACTCACACTTACACACACACACTCACAGCTCAGGGCTGTGGATACCCACACCAGCATGTGCCCACTGGGAGGAGCACCAGCAGCCAGCCCAGCTGCGCTCTCTCTTTCTCTCTAACTCTAACTCTCTGCAACACACACACACACACACACACACACTCTTTCACACGCTCACACCCACACTCCCACACTCCTCTCTCACTTTTTATTACATCCCTCTGTCCTCCAGCAGTGCTACAGGGCTCACCCCCAGTCTGGGGACACACAAACACACTTCAAGAACAAGCGCTGTTTGAGGAGGTTCCTAGAAAGTGCGCACTTAAGCCTGTAGGGGTGAAGAAAAGGCTCCGCCCCCTCGTGATTTGGAACAAAGGCAGAATCCACAAAAGCTTTGTTCACTTTTTGATAAGAAAAGATGTCTCAAGGATCTCTAGTTCGTGATAAATGCATGAGAAAATAATTTAAACATGTTTAAAAACAATGTTCCTCATAGAAAGACTGGAAGGGATTTGTATATTTTCTCCCTCTACATCCCATAATATCATTAAAGCTTTCCAGGAATGAGGAGGAGCTTCAGTGAGATTACTGTACTCTACACCTTTATCACCAACAAGCTCTATTAAACAGAGTAACTATATTCACTAATACCACTTTACTACAACTTTACTACTGTACACAACACAAGCCTTACTGTGTGTTCACCATGACCAGAAGAAGCCCCGCCCACTTCTCTACTACAATACAGAGTTACTATATTCACTAATACCACTTTACTACAACTTTACTACTGTACACAACACAAGCCTTATGATCACCATGACCAGAAGAAGCTCCGCCCACTTCTCTACTACAATACAGAGTTACTATATTCACTAATACCACTTTACTACAACTTTACTACTGTACACAACACAAGCCTTATGTTCACCATGACCAGAAGCTCCGCCCACTTCTCTACTACAATACAGAGTTACTATATTCACTAATACCACTTTACTACAACTTTACTACTGTACACAACACAAGCCTTATGTTCACCGTGACCAGAAGAAGCCCCGCCCAATTCTCTACTACAATACAGAGTTACTATATTCACTAATACCACTTTACTACAACTTTACTACTGTACACAACACAAGCCTTATGTTCACCGTGACCAGAAGAAGCCCCGCCCACTTCTCTAATACAATACAGAGTTACTATATTCACTAATACCACTTTACTACAACTTTACTACTGTACACAACACAAGCCTTATCTTCACCATGACCAGAAGCTCCGCCCACTTTTGCACTGTAAACCCATATGCTGTTTGAACTCAAATAAATTACGTTTTACACAAAATTGGATATTTCTAAACAAAACTCAACTATTTTGAGCTAGTTGAACATTTGTGGGCACATTTACTGTACTATTCAAACTGAGATCTTTGAGTTGAACCAACTTATAATAACTGAGTTTAGTCTGTTTTGTCATTACAGCTTCTTTTCTATTGGCTTCTGTCACAATCTATTTGCATACTGGGTGTGTCCAACAGTTTCTGACAGACACTCACCATCAGTGTGTAGTGATTCCCTGGCGGCTACCTTAGAAATAAATCAACTTCCCCTTTAGTTGTAATAACTTGATGTTCTATGTTATGCTAACTCAAGTTTTCATTCCTCATTACTTAACTTTTTTAAGGCAACCGGTTTCCTCAATTTTTTTTAAGTAAAATTCAACTTATCCAGGCTTACAGTGTGTGTTCTTCTCTATTATTCAAACAATTAAGGGTTAAATGCTAGTACCAGAACTAGTACAGTACTAACACTGTACTCCTCAGGTGTATCCTGACTCTGTCAGGTGTTGGTGTTCCAGTTAAGTTCAGGTTAACCTTCTGGGCGGCGGAGGCAGATACTGTAGCTCTGGGGCAGTGGGTGAAGGTTCTTGCGGTTCTGTGGGTTTCTATTTGCAGGCCACTGTGTGTGGCGATGTGTGTGTGTGGTAAAGTGTGTGTGTGTATGGAGAGGCAGCGTGAAACAGGAGAGGGTCTACATCACAAACAACGGCTGAAATATTTCCCTTCTGCCGTCCCACGGGCCGCGACTCAAGGTCGTCTCTGCCTCGTACACACACACACACATAAAAACACACACACATAAACACACACACACACACACACACACACACACACACACACATAAATACACACACAGCTACTGTATACCAATGCTGAATACTACAGTGATAGAGACCTCTCAAATTCATGTTTTTTAGCCTATTAGCATTAATGCTATTCATGATTTTTAATCTGGTCTTGGTCAACCCTTAAATAAAGTGATTAATACATTTCTAGGGTTCTTAATCTGGATTAAAATTAAACCTGGCCTTGGGTTAAAATGCATTATAACAATATAACAGTGTATATATCCTTAATGAGCTTGAAGATGAAGCTTAAATCTAGACTTAAAATGGACTAAATTTCCATTGAAACAGTGCTTGAAAGAAGACTTTAGACACATTGGGCTTCTGGATTAAGATTAAGATTAAGATTAAGATTGGTCCTGGAATAAAGTGCAATAGTGCGTTGGATAACTTCTAAATTAAGAGTAAATTCAGTTTTATGCTAAATTGTTCTGATAAATGGGGATGTCTTTGCTCTCAAATCTGATTTAGCCTAATCTTGGAATAATCTGCAGTGATGGAGACGATTCTTTATGAAAATTCACCAGATATCTAGAGATTAAGCCTAGTGCTGAACTCAATTCTTTCTTTAAAATGCTGTGTAGTCCAGGAGTAGCCTTCAATCCTTAAACTTGTTGGACGTCTGGATTCAAATTGAGTCTCGGTTTGGATTATATTGCATTTATAAAGGTGGTTTTCCACTGAAGGAACCAAGACTTGTCCTGAGGTTTGAGATTAGTGTGTGTGTGTGTGTGTGTGTGTGTGGTAGTCAGTAAGGATGGATGGTGTAGGATGGCTGGTGGGTGGTTGTGTGTGTGGGGGGGGGTTGGGGAGAGATTCTTGTGGGGAAATGGATCAGTACCCTCTGGGTTAATGAGAGACGATCGTTCCACAATCACGATGGGAACTTTACGCTCTGTGTCGCTCTGAGTCACTGTGTCGACCGGCCTCATTTCACACACACCTGTCACTATTTTCATGTGTGCGTGTGTGTGTGTGTGTGTGTGTGTGTGTGTGTGTAGGTAGCCGCATTTCCACACACGAGTGCCACATATTTAAAAAATACACAAACGCACCAGATTACACATCTGCCCTTTCCTATGTCCTCTCTTTCTTTCTCTCTGAAGTTGATATATATAAATGACCCCAGGTGTGGTTCTCAGACGCTACTTTGGGTAGTGTACCTCCTGGTGAGAGATCTTTGACCACTAGACATGCCTCTAAAATGCATTTAAAGATTTTTTTTTTACTGTTGACGGGGGTGCAATATTGTACTAAGAGAAGCAAGATGTTAATTTCGACCACTTTCTTTGGAGTGGTGTCATGAACAAGTACCAGATTGGAAAAAAATTAATCTTCAGCAATTAATCCAGGTTTGGGATCTAACAATAATCAGGTACGATTATAGAAGCCTATGGAGTTGCTGGGCTTCTAACTCTCATTTTTCAGCAGGACAATGCTCACCCACACACTGCAAGAGTTTCAAAAGACTTCCTTTGTCTTTCCGGTTGCCAGATTTATTAAAAAATAAACATTTATGGGTTCAGCTAATACTACATTTTTCTCTTAACCCTATTGTATTCAGGAAAATACTGATTTAATGATTGTTATGCATTATTTTTTTAAAGTTGCAGATTTACTTACATTTTTTAAATAATTTCTATTACAGTTACAATTTGTAGTAACGTTTATTATCAAACAGGAAACCTTTTTATTTTATGCTTGAATAGAAATCTTCAAGATTTCACACACTTAACACTCTAACAAAGGATCGATAACGACTTAATATAGGGAGGACTTTATGTGATCAATAAAAATGCCAGGCCTGTATCTTCTGCAATAAAAACTATTTTAAGATCCCCAAAAAAACAATGTGAGAAAATCTATCAGCTTTCTCCTGTGTGAGCTGCAAAAAAATCAGTGTGCAAAATAAGAGTAAAAAGAGAATAAATGTAGGTATTTTAATTATAAATACACTTATTTATACACTGATACACGGAGGCGGAGCTACAGTCTCTTTTCTGTTCAGATGAAGGCCCACCTGACCACACAGTTGAAGCATTAGCATCACTGCTAACCAGGCCTGCTAACTCCACTCATTTCTCTGCCTGGAGGTTCACTGCTGGTTCTGATTGTGATCAGTCGTGAGTGTGAAACCGAGCCGAGCCGCTAAACCCTGCTCTCCTCTGTCTGACTCATCCCCACTTCCAGGACCTCATCATTTTTTTCAATTTTCGCCAGCCTGCCGAGTAATGTCCTCCTTTTATTGCTAATCTATACTCTTAATCTGGCCGGCACCGATGTGCTCCAAGCCCGATCAATACAGCACTATTGCTGGGAAGGGTCCGCAGGGGCTGATAGTCAGAGCAGACCCTACGGGGTTAACTCCTAACACACACGTTCATACACCACCCATTCACACACACACACATTACAATACCTACAGGGTTAACCCCTAACACACACGTAACCCCTAACACACGTCCATACACCACCCATTTACACACACATTGCAATACCTGCAGGGTCAACCCCTTAACTCACACATAACCCCTAACAAACGTCCATACACCACCCATTCACACACACATTACAATACCTACAGGGTTAACCCCTAACACACACGTAACCCCTTAAACACGTTCCTACACCACCCATTTACACACACATTACAATACCTACAGGGTTAATCCCTAACACACAGTTTTATAGACTTAGAACACTCTTACAGCTAACAAACATTATTTTACAGTATTACCATAGGCTAATCTAATCTAATTCCCTATATCAGGACCAGGGCCAATCTAATCCAGGCCTATTTACATTTTACCACTCTCCTCAAGCAGAGCATTCTCTGGTGTCCTTTAGACACAATTAACTAAATTTAACCTTATTCAAATAAAGAATGGAAAAAAAATATTCAAGGTTTTCCATACAGTATAGGGCCAAATCAGTTCTTATCCTTTGTTTTTACCGCTGTGCTTTAGCAGTGCTCATTGTTCCCAGCCTGCAGCAGAAAGGAATATTTTCAGACACTAACAGAACAGTTTACAGTTTAATTCAATTCAATTAAATTGTATTTCTATAGTGCTTTTTACAAAAAAAAATTCACAAAGCAGCTTTACAGAGAAAAACAGGTCCACGCCTCTTATGAGCAGCACCACAGAGATGCCAATTATTGTGGTGACAACAGTGTCAAGGAAAAACTCCCTGACTCCCTCCCAGTTTACAGTATAGAACTATTTTATGGTTAAAAGTGAGAATTGAATGTGTTTTCCAGAGCTTGGACAGTGATTGAGCTGCTTCTTTTATATTGTTGTGCTCCATTGTTTTTACCACTGTTCTATAGTTGAATGCCCTCTAACATCGTACAGCCCCTAGTAATGAACATTAGTACTAGCCATTTAATGTCATGTCTGTGCTTTGACTGCATTTAAAACAGTTTTAACAGACTTTTATGTTATATTTTATGCTAGATTTACTGACACAGACATATTTCATTAGAATGTAGATCAGTTGTTTTAGGCCTGATGTAGTTCTGATCCTTTATTTTTTGCTTTTTTTTACCACTGTGTGTATTTATATAATTGCGTTTATACAGCAGGGCAAGTAGAGCCAAATGAGAGTAGAACTCTCACAGAAGCTGAAGACCCACAGTCATCTTCTAATGAGCAGGACATGAAAGAGACATGCCCCGTCCACCACGGACATTAAGACGAGCAGAACGAATGAGAGAAGTGGTATAATAACCCCTCCCACCCCCCCATCATACGCACTGACAGTGCTGGAGAATTTATGACTCCGCTAGGGGAGCTCGCCGGGCGATCTAATTGCAATATTAGCTTGTAATAACACCTGTTTTAGAGTCGGGCCGGCGATAGATCACCGGCGCCGTCGGGCCTTTCTGCCTGCCTCAGCGTTCCTCCTCGCCGTAAATGGCCCAGCATTTAGAGAGAGTGCTCCCCCTGCATGACAAGGAGGACTCCTATCTCCCGACCTCTGGCCCCGGCGACCTGCACTTGACCCCACTCCTCCGAGGGACCGGGAACGGAGCTGGAGCTGGAGCTGCCGGCGGTGCGGCAGGAGAGCAGCGAGATGATTTGCTCGTCATAATTAGTTCTACCTTATTTCCCTGGATGACTAAATCAATGATGAGGAGCTCGCTAGCTTTCTGTTTATCACACAAACACAGCCATCACTCAGACAGAGGAGCACAGTACCGTCCCTACTGACTCTCACACTGAGATTAACATCAGAGCGAACACAGAGAACCAGTGTGATGAAGAGAAAGAGAGACAGAGAGAAGTAACTCGGGCCTTTAAATCATGGCCTTGACTGACCAAAAGTAAATAGTATGCAATTCACATGATCATGTTTTGCCCACTGCAGATTAAACACAGTCCTTTTTAAACTTTTAAAAAGGAATAAGAAGGAAAAACATCTATTTCTACAATACTTCTGCTCATTTCTACTAGTAGCACCCCTATGGGACGTTATGTTAGCATTCAAGTAACTTCCATTTACATGACCATGTGTTGTCTATTCTAGATTAAATGCTAATATCTTGTGCTTGACTAAGACACCTACCTGAACAACAGAGCAGATAAAAGAAGGAACAAGAGAAAGAAAAGAGCGACAAAGAGAGAGAGAGAGAGAGAAGTAACTTCGGACTTCAAATCAGGCATTGGCTGACCAAAAACAGCCCACCTTCTTAATAATACTATTTGAAGCACTGAAGCATTGCTGTGAGGATTTTATGACATTCAGTGATAAGTGACAACCCCCAACTCATCCTGTCCAAAAATAATGGATGGTGCTCCATTATTGCATCATTCCATCAGTCTTCTGCTTCAGAGATAGACCTAAAGTAGCTTAATGCATTGATTAAAAAGGGTGTTCACAAACACCCTTTTAGATATATTATGTTGAGTAGCTAGAACCTCCAAAAGGCCTTCCAACTCCCTCAAAACTGGAAATTAAAGCAGGAGTTGCTGATTTACCTGTTAAAAATGCACTTATACTGATGGTTTGTCTGATATAAAAGGTCTTCAGCCCAGTTTCTGAAGGCCTAGCCAATAAGAGAGCTCGGTTAGCTCTATTTGATCGGATAACAAACAGAAGAAACTGATTCTGATTGGACAGACTTCTGTTGGGTGTTTAGTATAAGCTAATATACAATCATAATAGTTATATTAGATAAAAAATACTTTAATTATCTAAAAAGAAATCAAAATGCCCAGATGGCCTAGAAGGTTCCTTGTTTTCTATGTATGTTGGGTGTGTGTGTGTGTGTGTGTGTGTATATATAATTATGATACGTGAGGATGCATACACTGTGTATGGTGATTTACAGAGCCGCTGTGTGTGTGAGGCAGAGGTGGCAGGCTGGCCTGTGTGTGTGTGTGTGTGTTGAATGGATGAATGGATGCCATTAAGGCATTTTACAGTGACGGGCGCTGCCGCTGATTTGCATGGCGAGCCAGAGGCTGATCTGATTTATCTGTTGGTTTAAGGAGGCCGTAAATACTGCAGCTCTTTAATAGGGCGCTAAAATGCAGTCGTATGGTCTGGTCCGCCTTAAATCACGAGCCGCCACTGTCGCCCCAAACCCTTTAGAACGGATTCGGCCGGTGTGATGAGCGGCACGGACACGCCTCACCCGGTTACCCCAAAACAATGGGTCCAATAACACACACACACACACACACACACACACACACACACACACATGCTGGTCTTTATAGAGTAGAGGGATAAAGGTAGAGGAAGTAATAAAACTGTCCATTTGTCTAATATTGTATATAGAATAATATATAGATTATACAGGAGAATAAAATTATCACTCACAATGTCTATTGCATTACAAGTGTGAACAGTGTATGTCCAAAAAATGTACTTTAAAGTTATGCACTTTCCATACGACACTTATTGCTAATTTGCTTAATATATTGCAAACAAAAAGTGCTATAAGTGAAAAGGTAGGTGGTACATTAAATATATATTTATATTTTTATTTATATTTATATCTTTATATGTTGCATTTAGATTACGTCCATGGCTAAAATGTTCCCTATTTTAAATTATTTTCCTGCCTAACTTTTGCTTAAGACAGTCAAATGTTTGGACACACCATAAATTCAATGTTTTTTTATGTTTAAAGGTCATTAAAACTATGAAAACATTGAATAATTTAGTAAACAAAAAAGTGTTAAACAAACCAGAATATGTTTTATATTTTAGATTCTTTAGATTCTTCAGAACTAACTCTTGTTTTCTCAGTCAGTTTTATGCGGTCGAGTCATGTGGAATTCAGGCTTTCAGTTAACAGCTGTGCTGAACTTGTCAAGAGTTAATTTTACTTGAATTTCTTGTTTCTTAATAAAGTGTTTGAGAGCATCAGTTAAAGTAAAGTAGGGAAGAGGTAGAGTTACAGGTATACAGTGAATAGTGAATATTTAAGTAATGTTCGAATCCAGATTATGAGAAGCAACAACTACTCAACTAAATAAAGAAAAAAAAACAAGAACTTTGAAAGTATCCTTAAGTGCAGTCACTGCAAAGACCATCAAAAGCGTTATAATAATGATGAAATTGGCACTCATCAGGACCGCCCCAGGAAAGAAAGAGCAGGAGTTTTCTCTGTTGTAGAGGATAAGTTCATTAGAGTTACCAGCCTCAGAAACTGCAAGTTAACATATATATATATATATATAGATGGATAGATAGATAGATAGATAGATAGATAGATAGATAGATAGATAGATAGATAGATAGATAGATAGATAGATAGATAGATAGATAGATAGATAGATAGATAGATAGATAGATAGATAGATAGATAGATAGATAGATAGATAGATAGATAGATAGATAGATAGATAGATAGTTGTACCGGCCTTATTGTGTGGAAATAAAAAATGCTAAAAATGCTAACTCTCTTTTCTTTCTCTCTTGATCGCCTTGTCTACATTCTCTGCTCATTTTAAGTGTGTGATGTCCTCTCTAATGTGTGTGTGTGTGTGTGTGTGTGTGTGTGTGTGTTTGGTAATGGCGCCATAACACAGTGCCGTGCTCCAGTTACTCTCTCTCACTGGCTGTGATGGGCGAGCGTTCCAGAATGAGGTGGAATGGAGGGTGACATCATCTCTGCAGGTTCAGTTCGGACCTTACACCAACGCTGAGAGGTGAGAACATTCACTACAAGTGTGTGTGTGTGTGTGTGTGTGTGTGTGTGTGTGTGTGTGTGTGTGTGTGTGTGTGTGGGGAATGTGAATGTGCTTGTGCATGTATCTGTATGCATGTGTACAGGCATGTGTTTGTATGTTTGTGCGATACGTGGACACTTGTGTGTGTTGGTGGTGTAAGTGTGTGTGTGTGTATTAGTGGTGTGTGTGTGTGTGTGTGTGTGTGTGTGTGTGTGTGTGTGTGTGCGCAGGCAGAGGGAGGGTCAGTCATTTCCTGTCCGCTGGACGTGCTCCAAGGCCGCTCTAACGAGCCAGCATGGATTTGGTAATGACCCCTGTGCCCTAGGAGGACACTCTCACTGCTGTCCTCTCTCTCTCTCTCTCTCTCTTTTTCACTCACACACACACACACACACACACACACTCGTACAGACACACACTCAGTGCTGCTCAGTCATTAAAGCATCTCCCTTAAGAGGAGTTTAGCAGGTATAGAGGCTCAGTGGTGTCAGTCTAAGGAGATCATCAGGGAATCTATTTAAGAGTCGCTCACAAACACACTGCCTCATTTGACCACTCCCCCCCCCACACACACACACACTATTACCCCACCTCTTCAAATTTCCACCCCCCCATCTTCATTTCATTTTTTGTCCATTTAGGTCATCCAGTTATTTATTGTTCAATAAGCTCAACTTTGGTGAATTTCACAGTTTTCTTGCTTTTTTCTATTCAGATCTGGAAAAAAATAGAGAGCACTTATTAAAAAAGATGAGATCCTTTCCAAGATTTTACCAAATTGAAAACCTCTGGAATATAATCAAGAGGAAGATGGATGATCACAAACCATCAAACCACCAAACTGAACTACTTAACATTTTTGCACCAGGAGTAAAGCCGTATAACGTTATCCAAAAGCAGTGTGTAAGACTGGTGGAGGAGAGAACATGATGAAAAACCAGGCTTGTGTGAATGTGAACTTGTTTTCTTTGCATTATTTAAGGTCTGAAAGCTCTGCTTCTTTTCTCTTTTTTTAATTTAATTAATAGATGCTCTAAATTACGATATTTTTATTTGGAATTTGGAAAACTGTTGTCTGTAGTTTATAGAATAAAACAACAATGTTCATTTTACTGAAACATAAACCTATAAATAGCAAAATCAGAGAAAAACTGATTCAGAAACTAAAGTGATCTCTTCATTTTTTCCAGATCTGTATATACAGTATATGCCATTTAAATAATATAAATATTTGGTATGCAATTTCATACAATGCCAGGATGCTATTGCATGCTCTATCAACACTCCCAATCCACCCCTACCGCTCAATCTTCTGGAACTGTAAACTGAGAATATTTGAAGTTTATAGTATTATGAAATGGATCATCACATTGGGACTCCATTAGGAACCTCTACAACTCCTCAGATGCTGAGACGTTTGGCATGTTGCAGCATTATACATAATTTATAATTCCTGATAACTTAAATATATCATACCGCTGAACGTAACAGCTTCAGGGTATACAACGTTCTCTCAACGTTATAACTTTTCTTTCCCAGTTTTCTGGTCAAACGTGAGCAGAACTATAATCAGACGCTATTCCAGCTCAGACTCCATGTCTCAGACTCCAGTCTGCTTGTTCTCAGTGTGTAAAATGAATGCTGTTATGAATTCTTTATCTCCGTCTGAAGATGGATAGAAGAACTGAGGGAATAGTAAGACGCCGCAGTAACAGAAGATCCGACCTACACGTCTGTGTGGGTTAGGTTGTGTGCTGTAGACGTATTACTCGTTATCAGATCGATCGGACACAATCGGACATTAATCGGACACTAATCGGTCTTTAGGGTGCATCAGACCACAGGTACAGTACAGGTGATCAGGTGATCAGCAGCTCGTCACTGGTAGTATCTCTCAGGGCTACAGGTGAGGTCGTCCTTCACAGCTGGGTACTCCTGTAAGAGAGACAGGTATGGAACTAAAGGGGAGGTGTTCCTACCTGTCGATGATGACGGGGTCTGACGGCGTCTCGTTTCGGTTCCCACAGCTCTTCTTGTCGCAGCATCGACTGAAACCAGAAGAAAACAAAGAAGAAGATTCTTCAGATAAAGATCAACAATTTGGAGGAAACTAAATCAAACATCACTTTACCCACTAAATTCCATCTGCCCAAGTCACATGATGCTGCTGGCACTGTATATCTGTGTCTATCTATACAGCTTTCTGTCTGTTGGTCTATCTATCTGTCTGCCTGTCTGTCAGTGTATCTGTCTGTCTGTCTCAGTCGATCAGACTGTCAGACCGTTTGACTGCTCATCTGTCTGTCCATCCACTTATCCCCCTGTCGCTCTTAAGTCATTATTTATACCTTTCTATGCATCTGTCTGTTTATCTGTCTATCTATCTCCCTGTTTGTCTGTCTGTTTCTCTATCCATCTGTCTTTTTGATCTATCTATCTATCTATCTGTCTGTCTGTCTGTCTGTCTGTCTGTCTGTCTGTCTGTCTGTCTGTCTGTGCACCAGTCCATCTGTCTCTGTATTTATCTAGCTATCTCCCTGTGTGTCTGTCTGTCTGTTTCTCCATCCATCTGTCTTTTTTGTTGACAGACAGTGTCTATCTATCTATCTATCTATCTATCTATCTATCTATCTATCTATCTATCTATCTATCTATCTATCAGACCTTTTGTCTGCTCATCTGTCTGTCCATCCACTCATCCACCTGTTGCTCTTGATTCATTATTTTTACCTTTCTATCTTTCTATCTATCCATCTGACCACCTGTCTATCTGTCTTTCTATCTGTGCAGGAGTCCATCTGTCTCTGTATTTATCTAGCTATCCATCTGTCTTCCTGTGTGTCTATCTGTCTGTCCGTCTGTTTCTCCATCCATCTGTCTTTTTTTCGATATACATATACATCTATCTATCTATCTATCTATCTATCTATCTATCTATCTATCTATCTATCTATCTATCTATCTATCTATAGTCTCTCAGACCTTTTGTCTGCTAATCTGTCTGTCCATCCACTTATCCACCTGTTGCTCTTAAATAAATATCTATTGATCTATTAGTCTGTCTGTCTGTCTGTCCTATTTGGTGCTAAATTAAAGTAAGATGCTCAGAGGTAACACGTCAAACTTAGTTCAAACATCTTTAGGCCACCAAACTTAAATTTAGATCACGTGTTTCTAACAAATATTCTAAATTTTGTTGACCCATAGTGAATATTGACCCGTTGGTGATTGGTCACCGCAGCCCCTGCTCCGCCTCTTCCCGGGGCAGTGGAGGGGTGTCGGTGAGGAAGCCGGGGCAAGTCTCCCTCAAGCTGCCTCCTGCCTGACAGGTCGCCCTCGCTCTCCCCTCGCCCCGCTCTCCAGCTGGGCTGGGCCCACGCCAAGGTCACTCAGCCAGCCTCTGACAGTTTGGACAGCGCCCAGAGATGTCCTGGTGCAGCGGCCGCGTCCCAAACGCCCCTCTCCGACACCGCCGTCACCCCTGCCCTTGCCCGTGCCCTCGCCCCAGGCTGGCACCTCATCTGGTGGCATGTGGCTCCTCTAAATACGACTACCAACCAACCAACCAAAAAAAAAGCCTGATCCTTGGCCAGCCAAACCGGCGTGCCCACTGCTGCACCCCGCTGGCAGAGCAGCCTGGGCCCTGCTTCCAGTTCAGTTTATTCTCATTAATTACAAAATACAGACAATTAATGTGTGAAAAGCGGTGGACAATGCAAGAGATACCCCTTTATTTGACATAGGGACTTATATATAACACATGAATAAACATTTAATAACAATTATAAACAGCTTATAACAATAATTGCGAGGTGAGATAAGATTTTTTATTAAGCAAATTGCATTAAATGTCAAATAAACAGGTTTAAAATGGAGTGTTTTATTATATTTCTATTTTTTTAGTTTTGTTGAGGCCTCTGAAAAATAAGTGGCTTAATAGGTTTATGCTTTAATAAATGTATGTTTTATTACATTGATAAGAATTGAGATTATTTTATTTATCACATTCATCACAATCCTGCAATTATTACTTTACATACGCTTTACAATATTATAAAGGTCAACGATTGAATAGCTGATCAATGTTTGTACTTTTTTGTGTTATGAAGTGCTTATGAAGGTTATGAAGCTTTCAAAAATGGTGCTATCTAAGAAATATACATTTTGTTATTTTTGTGATTTGTGTTGTTATAAGTGCATCTTCAGAGGCTTAAATTGTTTGATTTATACTTACTTTTTGTGTGAGTTTCATTGGGGCATCTGCTTAATGATTTATGACGTTATTATTGCTTTATTACTATGTTATAAATGCATTTAGCTACGTTTTTCACAAAACCATATAACCATAATAAACCCTATTTTAGCTTGCAATTACAAATTATTGATATAAGACAGTTATTGTAAGGTATATATCAGGTATTGCTCCATAAATATCAAAGCAATGCTAATACACGTGTTATAACATGCTTATTAAGTAGTAGTTGAAAAAAGTTGCACAATACTTTATACAGATGTGTAAAAGCATATATATTTAGCTATTCCAACCCTGTAGAGACGAACTGAAGTACTGCCATAAGATTAGGACTCTCTGGAGCAGACATGGGCTATTATATGCATTGAGGATATTCACTATGGTGCTCTTCTCTTCTCTGGAATGATGAAGCTTCAAATTATACTTCTGGGATTAGTTGAATAAGGTGGTTTTCTTCCACCCGCTCTTGTTTTAACCCTAGAACACTAACATTAAACTTAGTATCACCATCAGTAAGGTTGGGTATACACTTTATGACAAGTTTTGAAAGCCTTCTTTAAAAAGGTACCATGGATGACGCTACAAAAAAGCAGATAAATTATGGAATATTGGAAAAATATGTGGGTGAAAATCACCTGGTGTTAGTGGTCTAGGGTTAATAATTTTGATTTGAGAGAAGAAGCAATAATTAAGCAGGTGTCCCAATACTTTTTGAAGCCTATACTCAGTGTTCTGCACTGTTTGATCAAACAGAACCGCCCAGAACACTCCAACCTGTCCTTGTTTTTCGCTTTTTCGTCGTCTTCTTGTGTGTGTGACTGTTGCCATAGAGCAGTGCCACAATAATTTATTCCCCCAGCTACGTGGACCCATTAGCAAAGTTCCAGGAGACCAATTAGCATCGGAGGCCCAATGGTGCGGCTGTGGTGACAACCTCCTCAAACTGAGAAAGAAGTGTTATAAACAAACCGGACCCCAAGAGCAACGGCCGGATCCTCGGGGAAACCCTGGCCCCTCGCACACCAAAACAAACCTTGGCAGAGCGTCCGTAATGCCGCCTTAATGGCGATCCCCCCGGGGGTGGTCCGCACAGGCTAGCGCTGGCCCGGCTAATGGCGGCCACCCGACGCCCACAAAACAAGCCTCGAGCCCAGGCAATCTGACTCCTAACACACCCCAGCTTTCACCAGCTTTCCAGCATCTCCTCCCTTTCACTCTGCTCCGCTCTGCTCTGCTCTACACAGTCCAACAGAGGCGTTTTGTTCTTATTTAAAGAGTCAAAACGAGGTGGATTTGAGGCGTAAAAGGAATAATATCACATCTGAGCTTACAAAACACCTTCAAATAGATCCTAGAGCTCCACAGGCCTCCTGAGGAAAGCCGAGGATGAGCTTTGGGGAGAACAATTCCCTACTGAAGACAGAGATCCATAAAAACATTCAGCTGTTTCCATACAGCTAAAGTTAGGAGGGGTTAAAATGTGGCTTAGCGCTAATATGCTAATGTTTAAATGTCTGTGAACTGAATGGAGCCCTATTTGCCTCTATAAAGCCACTATTTCGTACATTGGGCGTGTATAAACTCAAAATTTTAATTATTATTGTCTCCCACAATGCACCTGTAACTTCTAATGCCCATTGCATTAAAGTTCATTTCTTTGTATCTTTGTTACTAAGTTACATTAGAACAAATTGAACCAATGAACACTGGAAATGTTCCCATGCAGTTCATTAACAGTAGGTTGAGGTTGCTCAGCAACATAATCATCAAAGATTGTTCCATGAACAACACAACGCTTTTAAACGTGGCTCAGCCAATCACATTATCATTTATGCAAGTTAAAGATAAAAATGTGTTTTAGAAATACTTAATAAACCTGTAAATTGTACAAGGCAATACTAATAAGGGGAGTAAGGATCCAGTTCACTCATAGCAATGTGTCGTTTTTCAATATTTTACAGCATATATATGTTTTTAAAAAGTAAAACACCTGATACTTGGTTAATGGCTAATTGCTACTGGCAAATCTGATACACTTCTTAGTCAACATCTATTTTTAATTGTTCTTATCTTAAATGTATTAACAAATTACTTCATGAAATGTATTTTACAACAGATTTGTGTTATTGGCAAAACATGTATCTGTATCCTATAGCTGTAGGTTCACTGGTTTTAACCCACAAATACCCTCAACTTTATTATTGACGAGTTTGTGTTAGTAGCTAATCACTAGTGTGTAAAATAAGCTGCTTATGAATTGCTTACCAAATGTTTATTTATAAAAATGTCTTTTTTAGCAGATTTATAATTTAAGGCTAATCTGTGATAGTTGCCAATCTAAGGCAATAAATAAGGACAAATCAAGCCAATTTTCTTAGCTAAATAACAGATTACTGACGTTTAAATTACTGAATTCAGATGTTAATCTGTATTAAAACTAATCTGAGAGAATTATCAGATAAAACTGCTTAAACAGCTGTTAAATAGCTGGCGATGGTATCAGCTAATCTGTAACACTTAGACTTTTATTTTATTTTTAGTAAAAGTACAAAACAATAATAATACTTGTGAAAAGGAGAACTTTTCTTCAGTATAGTCCAATCTAATGCTGTAACTACAAGATGATTTTTTAAGATAATACACTAATAAACGTACAATGGTACAGTACAATGCAATATGTGGTTTTGCCACATCCTTAAAAAATTGAATGTGTAGATTTTGAACCGCAATTGAAAAAAATGCTCAAAAAATTACATTTTAAATAAATGAGCAAAAATATTAATATTATAATCTGTGCTCTGGAATCATCGTCTTCACATCACTGCATCACAATCCATCGATTAGTTTCCACACCTCAGTTTGAGTCGGATGGAGAAACGGAGGGAGAGAGAATGTCAATGGAGGGCTTGTTTTCAAAGGGCAAGCGCTGTAATTATCCAGACGGGCGGGTGGCGACCGCAGCCAGGCCTGCTGATTGGACGCGGCGCTGTTTGGCCAAGGGATCGGCGCTGCCTGGCAGTCCGCGGGCCGTCCTGGCGTCGGATCGGCCGGTCGGAGCCCGTAACCCCTCCTCCGCGCCCCCTCCCCCCTCCCGTGCCCACGCGCCAGGCTCTCAGCACCGCTCCCTGCCAGCCAGACTCTGCCATGCCTCATTTGGCGATTTCGGGATGGCAGTTTCAAGCGGCGCGAATAGCTGCTGAGAGGACCTTGGACATCTACGGCCAACAGAAGCCTCATCCCATGACAAATCACTTCCTGCCTCCTCAAAACAGCCTGTAACAGTTGTCTCATTAAAAATCACTCTGTCTGCTGGTTCAGTTCCGCTAGCTGTGTTAGCCACGCGTCTGTAATGCTGAGACTGTAATTAACCAGTCAAACCCATTCTCTTAAACTAATGCTTATATGCTACCTGGGTTTATATATATAAATGGATATACAGTGCTGTTTTGGTTTTTAAAATCAGGCAAAGGCAAATAAGTAAGTAAAAAAGCAGTATACTTTTTTTTCTACTAATTAATCTTGTAGATTTGAATTGTAGTGTTAGCTAATCTGTGTAAAGTGTGTAAACAGCTAAGAAACAGCTAAGAAACAAATCAAACAAACTTGTCATATTATCTTAATGACTGTCTGTTTACTAAGTGTACATAAAAAATAATACTTAAAAAAATAAAACATTAAAAAACAATAAATTAGTCGTAGAAATGTCATATAGTTGTAGTTGTAGTTGAGTTCTGAGGCTAATATGTGTGTGCGTGGCTGATCTGAGACAATTAGCAAAGCTATACCCTTAATATACTGTATTAGCAGCAGGCTACCATGCCTAAATCATAATTCTAGTCCTAATAATTTGTTTTGTAGATCGCTAATCTGCTGTGTTGGTGGCTATATAGAAATGTTACTTTTAAAAATAAAACCTAAAGAACAATAAACTGTGTCTGTTGCTAATCTGTGTTGTGGCTAATCTCTGTGTGTGTGTGGCTGATCTGAGACACTTAGCAAAGCTATACCCTTAGCATATTATCAGCAATGTACTGGGCCTAAATAATAAAGCTAGTCCTACTAATATGTTTTGTAGATCACTACTGTGGTTAATCTGCTGTTTTGGTGGCTATAGAGAAATATTACTTTAAAAAATGTAGGATTATATATAATTGATATATTTTCTATATGAGGTCCAAATGACCATGCAGTATATATATTTATATATATATATAGAACATTGTTTCAGAATGTAATTTAAACAATTTCATTATATTAAAGAAAAATATTTAAAAAATCATGTTTTAGTCACTTTCAAATGTGTCTTACGAATATATTTTACATTTATACATTTTCTTTTTATTTATTTTTATATAGGATAAAACGACTATAAAGGAATCTATTGATCTAAAACTAATTTCTAAGCCTCGCCACTAAACGCCCACAGCTTTCAGCCAGCAATACTTCTCCTTTATTCTGGAAAATGACAAGAGGAAATGTGTTTTTCTGCAAAACAAACAGTCTGGCTATAAATATTACCTGTGTTCATTATGATCTGTGTGTGTGAGTGTGTGTGTGTGGGGGTGGGGGTGTGTTAGCTATGGGTGAAACAGGCTTCGCCAGGGACCTGATAAAGAGAGCTATCACCTGGGAGAGAGAGAGAGAGAGAGAGAGAGAGAGGCAGGGGAAGCATGTCTCATCTCTCTCTCATTAGCGAATGGAAACACACCATTCATCAGGGGACGGCTGCTAATAATCACACTCAATCACGTAATGACCGCCTCAAAGTGAGCCGTCATTATGGAAATGGATCCTGTATCAAAATCATCTTGCAGGAGAGGGAGGCAGGTACCATCAGGAGGGAGAAAAGCGGCGAGGATTCCGAGCCCGGCGCTCTGAGCTTCATAATAAAAGGTTATTTTGGCTGCTAAGTGGAGAAATCCATTTTAAAGCCAGACACAGGGCTGAGATTTATGTTTAGTAATTTAGGGAGGCAGGAGGACTCGCTCCAGCAATGGACGAGATTAGCGGCGTCCACCTCCAACATTCAGAACGTGCTAAAATTCCAGTTATGGATATTACAGTTCTGCAGATCGTTTAATAGCGTGATGTTTAATTCTGAGGGAAAGTTTCAGCAACTTTCTTTGAGAAAAAAAGAACTGAAAGAAAACCTTCTCTTTGAAATACAGATCTAATAGAGTTGGGAGGACGTTCAATCTTGGTTGAAAATCAAAGTCACAGAAGCATCAAACCCACATCAAACTGGACATAAAGCTCAAACATTAGAGAAATGTTGAATTTTGGTTAAAAGTGAAAGACACATTCCCATAAAAACTCAACAAGTGGCTGAAATTCAGTTCTAATTGTGATAACATTAGAAATTAGTTAGTTATAGATCCACCTAATTTGAGCAGGGGTTAAAATAAAGTTCCAAAATTGGTTTGGTTGGAAATTAAAGACTTATATCTGTTAAAAACCCACATTGGGTTGACATCAAGCTCCAAAGTTAGATGTTGATTGTTGAAAATCAAAGCCACACGTCTGTGTAAAGTCAACATTGGGGTGCCATCATGCTCCAATGTTAGAAATTGAATTTTGATTAAAGATCTGACAAAAACATTGGGTTGACATCAAGATATAATGTTAGACAGATGTTGACATTTGATTAATTATGATTACATTAAAAATTAGTTAGTTATAGAGCCATCTAATTTGACCATTGGTTAACATTGCAAAGTTAGATGTAAGTTAAAATTTGGTAGGAAATCAAAGACATATATCTGTTAAAAACCAATATTGGTTTGACATCAAGCTCCAAAGTTAGACAGACGTTGATGGTTAAAAATCAAAGCCACACAGCTGTGTAGACTCAATATTGGGTTGCCATAATGCCCCAATGTTTTATATCTGACAAAAACATTTGTTGTTCAAGTTTGGTTGGATATCTGTGAATAACCAATATTGGGTCGATTTCTCTCTCCAACATTAAACAGATGTTGAATTTTGGTTAATTTACAGTAGACGTAAAAACAACAAAAATAATAATTATTGAGTTCCGCTTTGTGAACATTGACACATGTTGGTTTTCTATCTCAATAACCATTACACTTAATCAATAAAACAATAAAACTGCCAAATTGTCATTTCTATTGCATGATGTCTCAACATTGAACTTCAGTCATCCACCATCACAGCCTATATGCAACTAGAAAAAATTGCTCTATGAACTCTATTAGTGGCCAGCTGGGAACTTACTTACTGTTCTTTTGGAGAATGTAATATACTAGTAAATTAGAATGTGTTTAATGGATTAGGTCACTTAAAAAAACCTTCCAGAAGAAAAAGCTCCATCCAGCCTTTGTACAGCAGTCTTCAGTCCAGTAGTGCTTGGGCCCCTATCATTGCTGCTATTGAATTATTAACACAGCCCGTGTGCTTGAGCCCCAGGTCACTACCCAGCCCAAACATCTCAACCCCCAACGTCCAGATCCCGCCCACCAACCGAGTTTATCCCACGGATACAACCCCCTGACCCCCGCCGGGCCTTCTGCATGAGCAAACCCCCACCGGCCCGGCCTCCAGCAGGCAGAACCAGCGCAAGCCCATAATTACTCAGCAGTGAAGTCGGTGGGCGCTCTGTAATGAGGGGAAGCCCTGCAGGACCGCAATATGGGGAAGGGGCACCACAATCGCATTGGTCCACAGATGGAGCCCTGGGGTATACTATGAGTTGCATGCTAAAGCGTAAAGGCGTACCAGGTGTAGTGCTGGACTTGTGAACAGCTGAGCGAGACTATTAAAAAAAAAGAGTTCATCCTGCTTTTGTTGGAGTAACTGTCCCTTTCTCCAACTTCTTCCACATCTCAAGGCTATGGGGCTTCAGAAAGTCCTATTCTATTGGCAGTACTACCCTACTGTTTGTGCATTTATACATCTTTGTGACCAATCATCTGGTTGATTGAACTCAAAAAAGCTAAACAAATGCATTTGTTAGTAGTTTGTTAGTGTACAAAAATATTTGGATGTATAATACTGTATAAAGCGTATATCCTATGAACAAGTTTAGGGTTTAAAACAAAAAGCTTGTGTTGAAACCCATTGAAAAGTACTGACCTGCACATGATCTCATGGGTGAGGAGGACGCGGCACATCTCTGGGTTCTTGTCCTGACCTTCGTAAATGATTGGCTGTGAAATAAAGCAAAAGAAAAGGAAGATTCACCTTCATTATTAGTGCTTTTAACTTTTGATTAGTGGTTAGCATGGAAAACAATAAGAGAGCACTTCAGTTTCTGAATCAGTTTCTCTGATTTTGCTATTAACAAGTATATGTTTGTGTAAAAAGATAATTGTTTTTTTATTCTGTAAACTACAGACAACATTTCTCCCAAATTCAAAATAAAAAAAATGTCATTTAGAGCATTTATTTGTAGAAAATGAGAAATGGTTAAAATAACAAAAAAAAAGATGCAGAGTTTAAGAGTTTAGAAATCAATATTTGGTGGAATAACCCTGGTTTTTAATCACAGTATTTTTCTTATGCATCTTGGCATCATGTTCTCCTCCACCAGTCTTACACACTGCTTTTGGATAACTTTATGCTGCTTTACTCCTGGTGCAAAAATTAGTTCAGTTTGGTGGTTTGATGGTTTGTGATCATCCATCTTCCTCTTGATTATATTCCAGAGGTTTTTAATTCGTTAAAATCAAAGAAACCATGCGGCTGGTGGTTAGCATGAAAATGTTTAGCATCAAATAACCAGATCTATGGTGCTAAATGTATACTTTAACAAATGCTAAAGCTACGTGAAACGCTGATCTTTATCTGAGACCAAACGATCCGCTCTGCTGATAAGGTAATAAAACTGTGACGGCGCTGACACTCGGTCATTAGTCATGTTTTCGGGAGCCGGCGTGCCGACAGCTTTAACATATGCTAAAAGCTAAATCTGGTCATTAGCGATGGCGGATGTATGGGGAGATCCAGGAGGAATCCCAGCGTCACGCGGTGACAAAACACCCACGGCCCTCCAGCTTCCAGATGGTCAGGCGGGCCCCTGAAACGGAGGCTTGGTCCCAGGCATCCGTCACGGAGCTGACACTGCTGGCATGTATGACAGATGATCAGTGCGCATTATAGTGGGCGAGTGAACCCCTCTCAGATCCCTACAGACCAAATCCCAGTCTGACTGGCTTTTAGAGCAAAATTTTTCTGGTACAATTATGCTGCTAAAAGTGAAAACTGATGCAAAGGAAGGTTTTATGTCATAGATTTTCTGGAAAGAATGAAATCTTGAGGTAAAATAAGCTCAAAACTCAACTTAACATATTACCATTGACTCAACAACCAATAGAACAATATTTTTGTCTACTATAAAATGAAAATATACTACCAACATACAAGTTCAACTAAACTTAAATATATAACCTCACATCCCAAACACCAAAGGACAGGTAGTAACATACAGTATCTCGTGACTTTTGGCATGTCTCATGACTTTAGGCGTGCCCCATGATAGCTAGAGAACACCACACTGATCTGTTGAATACAGTATATACAGCTCTGGAAAAAATTAAGAGATCACTTCATTTTTTCTCAAAAAATGCCAAGAAAACAAGTTCATAAATTTTTAAGAGTTCAGAAATCAGTATTTGGTGTAATAAACCTGGTTTTTAATCAGTTTTTAATCATGCATCTTGGCATCATGTTCTCCTCCACCAGTCTTACACACTGCTTTTGGATAACTTTATGCTGCTTTACTCCTGGTGTAAAAATTCAAGCAGTTCGGTTTGGTGGTTTGATGGCTTGTGATCATCCATCTTCCTCTTATATTATATTTCAGAGGTTTTCAATTTGGTAAAATCAAACAAACTCCGCCTACCTCATTAGTTACAGGTCTTAAATTATCTGCTATAACGTCTGAAGATGTCCAGATAAGACAGCAAAACACCTTCAGAGGTCTTAGTTTGGATAAAAAACAAGTTTGTAGGACCAACATTATGTAAGGATTGGCATGTGGTTCTTATGTTATGGCTTATTGGTTTATGTAGTGTATTTCAAACAGTGTTCCTAACATGGAATATTGGAACACAGCCCACCTTACAACATCCCTGATATCATTCAGCTTCAGTCACATGATCAGACGGAGTCGACCCAACGCCCTGGGGGGCGATACTTTTAGGATAACGACCACTTTTACATTATTGATCCTCCCTTTCTCTTTCTCTCTCTCTCTCTCTCTCTCTCTCTGTCTCTCTCTCTCTCTGTCTATATTGCTCTCGGCCTCTTTATTAACATCCACCTGCTGTAGTAGGGGAGGGGGAGGGGTTTATGCGGGAGGGGTGGTGGTCGATATTTATATATGATCAGATTTGATTCACGCTGCTGCTGCTGAAATACTCCCACTGACCGTACATCCTCATACACTGATGATGTCAGAAAGGGGGCGGGGCTGTGAGACTGTGCTGGCATTACTGCCACTGTGGCCCGAGTGGAAACGCCGCACTGTTTAATAACTTTACATTAGTTATGTATTGTTACAGGCCTCTGTGTGTGTGCTGTGAAGTGTGTGTAAGTGTGCGTGTATGTGTGTTGTTGTACAGTGTGTGTGTGTGTGGGATAAGTAGGGGATGTGTGTGTTGTGTTGTTGTAGAGAGTGTGTGTGTGTGTGTGGGATCAGTAGCGTATGTGTGTGTTGTGTTGTAGAGTGTTTGTGTGTGTGTTGTGATGTAGAGTGTGTGTGTGGGATCAGTAGGGGATGTTACAGGTCAATGTGTCTGTTGTGTTGTAGTTTGTGTCTTTTGTCGTAGAGAGTGTGTGTGTGTGTGTGTGTGTGGGATCACTAGGGTATGTGTGTGTTGTGTTGTAGTGTGTGTGTGTGTGTGGTAGTGTGTGTGTGTGTGTGTGTTGGGGATTACAGGCTCCGGTGTGTGTTGTGTTGTAGGGTGTGTGTGTGTGTGTGTGTGTGGTTATGTGTGTGTGTGTGTGTGTGTGTGTGTGTGGTAGTGTGTGTGTTGTGTTGGGGATTACAGGCTCCGGTGTGTGTTGTGTTGTAGGGTGTGTGTGTGTGTGTGTGTGGTAGTGTGTGTGTGTGTTGTGTTGGGGATTACAGGCTCCGGTGTGTGTTGTGTTGTAGGGTGTGTGTGTGTGTGTGTGGTAGTGTGTGTGTGTGTGTGTTGGGGATTACAGGCTCCGGTGTGTGTTGTGTTGTAGGGTGTGTGTGTGTGTGTGTGGTAGTGTGTGTGTGTGTGTTGTGTTGGGGATTACAGGCTCCGGTGTGTGTTGTGTTGTAGGGTGTGTGTGGTAGTGTGTGTGTGTGTGTTGTGTTGGGGATTACAGGCTCCGGTGTGTGTTGTGTTGTAGGGTGTGTGTGTGTGTGTGTGTGTGTGTGTGTGGTAGTGTGTGTGTGTTGTGTTGGGGATTACAGGCTCCGGTGTGTGTTGTGTTGTAGGGTGTGTGTGTGTGTGTGTGTGTGTGTGTGTGGTAGTGTGTGTGTGTGTTGTGTTGGGGATTACAGGCTCCGGTGTGTGTTGTGTTGTAGGGTGTGTGTGTGTGTGTGTGTGTGGTAGTGTGTGTGTGTGTTGTGTTGGGGATTACAGGCTCCGGTGTGTGTTGTGTTGTAGGGTGTGTGTGTGTGTGTGTGTGTGGTAGTGTGTGTGTGTGTTGTGTTGGGGATTACAGGCTCCGGTGTGGTGCTCTGCAGATACATTAAGGCGTATTGATTGGTCTCCAGGCTGAGGCTCTGTAGACGAGCTGCTCACCGTATTGATCGCAGGCTGGCTGACACGCCGCGACAGCGGCCCCCGCTGAGCCAATGGCAGGGATGGGCCTGGAGGGGGCGGTACGAGGCGGGACGGGGGGCGTGGCAGGGGGCGTGGGCGATTAGGGTCTGTATCAGTTCGGGATAAAGAACTGGGTCGAATGTTGGAGTGAGTTTGTTCGGGACAGTGTTTCCCCAGCCTGGTCCATTACATGTCCTTTACTTTATCCACAGTCTCTAGAGATATAGACGCTGGCATATGATTAGGTTCACTTTTCTAGATGTTTCAGACCATGCGCTTTGTTTTCATGGGGAATTTTCGATGCATTGATTTGCTTGCAGATCCAGAGCTTGTATTTGTGAATCGTGTCAAGTACCCAAGAAATCTAACATCCCCATTTGCCTGAACAGAAAGATCAGCATGCATGTGGAGCCGACTCACCTGTTTGGTCATGGAGTCTATCAACCGTACGAACAGGTCCTGCTCTGTCCTGATTCCTGAAAAATACAGGAACAAACAAATAATTTTATTAGAATAATAACTATTAAAAAAAAAACAATGTTACCAATGCTTATCCAAAACAAAAAGTTTATCTGCTGATGGTTCTTTCATGAACATGATATTTGTACAGGTGTGGCTGAACAGTAGAATAGTGCACCATCAACTTACTTTATAGGACATTCAAATTATAATGTGATTTATTGTTTATTGGCCCATTTCAGTAACTTATTCTGTTCCTCTAAAGCTCAACATCAGCCAAAATCCCGATGAGGGACCTACTTTTGCTACTATCACCTTTATCCATTAGCTTATTATTGTAGAGTGCTCAGCTAACCCGTGTGGATGGTGGATGGAATATTATTACTGCTAGAGAATGGGAGGTCACTGGTTCGAATCCCGTTCATGCAGCTTGTCATCAGCAGCCAGAGCCCTGAGAGAGCACAGTTGGTCTTGCTCTCTCTGGGTGGGTACAGTAGATGGCGCTCTCTCTTTCCCCCTTATCACTCCTAGGGTGATGTTGATCAACACAAGCTAAACAAATGCATCAAATCTCATTCACACCTATATTTTGAGCTGGATTGAATCCAAATTAGATGAGATTCTCGCCACAAAGACAAACTCCAGAGTCGACTCCATTTGAGATTTGACCAAGACCACCACATCTCAGGGGTTTTGGTATAAAAGTTTTGGTCCATATTTGAGTCTGATAACTGTGTTCAAACCTACCCAAACCAACCGCATCAGTAGTGAAAACATACTGTTTTTGTACATATATTTTAATTAGATTTGTTTGTTGTTAAATTCTTTTACATCAAAAAGTGCGGAAATATGTTTCTTTTTTTTCCACCCAATGCAAACTCAATTACTTAAAAGTGAGCGTGAGACTGGGTTCTAATAGAGCATTTCAGAAAACAAATTTGCTATATTATCCCATGCAGAGTGTAAATGTGTGTATGTGTGTGTGTGTGTGTGTGTGTGTGTGTGTGTGTGTGTGTGTTGAGTGCGTTTGTGTATAAAAAAACATTTGCACGATTTAGCTCGTTGCGCTGCCGGAGCCATTCGCCAATTCCCCTCCTTTTAGCGAAAACAAACAAGGCCCAGCACTGCGGTTGATAAAAAAATAAATGTATTATTTATGGCATTCCCGCCTTAAACCTGCGAGAGACGGAGCTATTCCCCACCCCTCGCTGTCTCCGCACATCCACACACCAGCTCCGTCTCCATCTTTCCCCTCGATTAGCATCGCTCCACGGAGGAAGTCCCTGCAGGAAAGCCGGGGAGCGGGGCAGAGGGGCATGCTGGGAAGGCTAACCCACATGCTAATCTCTCAGCAGGACAGTGCAAGTGACATTCACACCGGCTCTGTTCTACAGCAGTTTTGGCGAAGTTTTATTGTTTTGGTTCACAGTTGAATGACATTTGCTCTAAATAATCACCTGTAATAATCTCAACAATGTGTTGTTTATTGTTGGCTAGCAGAGCAGCACCAAAAAAAAGGGAGCCAATAAACGGCAAGTTGAAGTTCATTAATAGACTCTATGTAAATAAACTGTTTAGACTGTTTACTGCTTAAAAGACACAAACAAAAAAAAGCTAGCTTATCTCCAGCACTTAGTGGTAGTGGATTCCCACCACTAGCATAGCTTAGCTTTTATATTTTATTTTTGATGTGTTTAAACAGCCACCATGTTTTTTCCCCTTCTTTGTTTGGTGCTCCGTGTCTCTCCATGTCTATGCCCATGTCTTCAGTGCTCCCACCTGTGTTCATTTGTAGCTCCACCCCCTCATTATCTGCTCCCTGGTGTTTCCTGTTTCCCCTGTGTTTTCAGCGTTAGGTTGTCTGGTCTTGTGCGTGCTCTACGTCAGTCAGGTTGCCGTTTCTTTGTTTTCTGTTTTGTAGTTTATTCAGTGTTAATTACAGTTGTCCCGTCTGTTCATGTATCTTGTTTTGAGTTTATTTTTTGTTTATTGTTTGTTTACTTGTAAACAAATGACCTGGGTTCACGTGTACCTTGCGTCCTCCTTTCTGTAATACCTAAAGCACCTCAATTTAAAACATTTAAAATCTAATTCATTTAGTTTTTGCATCATTCTTATTTTATTTTTTTATTTCCATTTTATGGTTATTCTCTTACTTTTTCTTTGTATTTTTTAGTTTGCAAAGCACTTTAAATGACTATTGGGTATAGCTAATGCTAACTCTATAGGAATAGGTGAATATTATAGGAACAAGGCATGCTTTAAGAGACCCCAGCCTACTTTAATTGCTACCAATGGCAGTTATTGAAACTATGAACGTTCAGCAGATGTTCTGGTACTAAAAACCTGAATCTCAGTCCATTACTGCGTAATAACAACGCTAATGGTTAGCGTGCTCTGCAGCTCTGGAGCCGTTAGCAGTGGGTGGAAGGAAGGGGAAGCCCGGTTGATATGGTCTGCAGGTCGTATTGAATGTCGCTGTGAAGTTAAAAAGGCTCTGGGAAAGTGAGCAGAGTCCAGGCAGATGTGAATAAAATCATGAAGCTCTCACAGTATAAACAGATGGACTTCTCAAACACTCCTCCAGATGTGGAGGACGGAAGGGGCTGTAGGGAAAGCTTACCGTTGCTGTAGAGGAGCTGTAACCTGTAGTGGATGCCGTTGTTGGTCTTCTCGCCATTATATTCCTAAAAAAAGGAAAGAGAGAGAAACAGAGAGACAGACAGACAAACAGAGAGAGAGAGAGAGAGAGGACATAAGAAACAGGAAATTTGATACTCATCAATAAGTACACATTGACCTGAAAGTACGTCTATTAAAACATGATCATATAAACACTACCAATTTATCAACCATTTCTCCCCATCTCTCATTTTTTACTCTTGTATTTTATTTAAAGTGCCTTTATGCATATGTTTTATGTACGGTTATATAGATTTGTAAATTATTGAACAGTTAATTCTGAACTGATGTTTTAGGAGTGGCAACATTGGTAATCAAATATTTCTTTGCAACAAACAAAACATTTGTGCCTGATATACATGACTTTAGCATTAACAAGCTGAATAAATAATAACAAAACAGCAATTTTATATATTTTTTAAAGTAACAGTTCAATCCAAATCCAATTTCTGCAATTTCTGGCATATTAATACTGTATTCATATCATACAAATCAGATTTATTAAAAATCAAACATGGACCCAAACCACAATTGTAGGTGGTATGAAATGTGATAATAAAAATATTTGTGAAGATGGAGTTTCTGCATCTCCATCTTTCTACATCTCTCTGTACATCTTTCTTTTTCTCTCTACCTTTCTCTCTTTCTCTCTCTACACCTCTTTTTTCTCTCTACATCTCTTTTTCTCTCTCTACATCTCTCTACACCTCTTTTTCTCTCTCTACATCTCTCTACATTTCTCTGTTTCTCTCTACATCTCTACATCTTTCTCTGTTTCTCTCTACTTCTCTCTCTCTCTTTCTGCATCTCTCTATCTCTCTACATCTTTCTCTACATCTCTTGTTCTCTCTCTATCTCTCGTTCTATCTATCTCTCTCTGTCTCTGTCTCTGCATCTCTCGCTTGCTGTTGCCAAGATTGGTGATGATGTCTTGGCAGTGGCCCAGAGTGAAGTTATCGTGTGTGTGTGTGTGTGTGTGTGTGTGTGTGTGTGTGTGTGTGTTAGTGTGTGTGTGTGTTGGTGACTGGGCAGGGGTATTGGGGGGGTCCTGGGGGTCGAGGCAGAGGTGAGCGGGCAGTGAGGACGGAGGAGTGACCGTGCCAGCTGGACACCGTCCCCGTCTGACCGGGGGCGGAGCTGTTCCCTGTAACCTTTTACTGAGAACAACCCACAACACACACACACACTATCTCTCTCTCTTTCAAATACTCTCACACACAATCAAACACACACACATACATGCAGCTACACACACACACTCAGCGGGACTAGCAGGACGACCTCCTGACACAGACGACACACACACTGAGTGTTTGGCAGGTAGAGTGTATCAGCACACGAGAGAGAAAGAGAGAGAGAGGGAGAGAGAGAGAGATAGAGAGAGAGAGAGATGGACCCAGTGCATTCAGAGTTAAACTGACGTAATATTTATTTTTATTATAATTTATTACTTCTGATTATTATTTTATTATTTACTATCTTGTTAATTAGTCAATTGAATACACTCTACAGAACTGGGGACCACTGCTGAAGAAGTTGCTCAATATAATCTCAGTACTTTAAGCTTTTTTACTTAAAAAAGGCTTATTCAACTTAAAATGTATTATTAATATATTATTTGATTATTTGTTGGTGTGATTTAGTGTTTAGGCTGCTGTTTACACATCTTTCATTTATGTTTAGAAGCAGCCAAAGAATAAATAAATACATTAACAAATAAATAAATAGAAATGTATTAAAAACACATTATTTTGTAGTATTTCTGTTATCATAAAATCTATTTATTTTTCTTTCTGAATTTTAGGTCGGTCTCTTTACTGCCCCCCACAGGTCATATTGGGAACATCCACTTTCACACATACAGAGACACATGAAGTCACTGCTGAAGTCTTAGCATGCATAAAAGCATGCATAAATAACATATTAAACTGAATGGTGCTTAATTAATTGACAAACTGTGCAAATAATAAAAACAAAATGATGAATTTGAGGTTTAACATTTTTAACAGAGAGCACTGACATAAAATAGGTTATGCGAGAAGTAATAACCCATTAATAACTATGTTATAACTGGTGTATAACATGATAATAACAACACAAAAGTTGTTAAAGCAGGTTTATTGCTTTTTTTATCAGTTAAACAAACTGTGTTTCCACAATTTTTGTAGCATGTTGGTGACGGAACAGTAACTGTTCTCTGAAATTATCCCAGAGAAAAGAGTCCCAGCGCTGCTTTTACACAGCTTATAAATAAGATCAGCTGCTCTGCACTGTATCACAGCGGTTATGTGATATTGTATGTGATGGGTGTGATGTATATGTATAGAGGTGATGTAAGGGGTTAATCTGAAGGCAGTCGTGGTTTAGCTCCGCACTCGTGATGCTCCTCACCTTGTCCTTCTCCACAAAGTCGATGTACGAGGTCCTCTCGATCTCCACGGGCTGACCCTGCCGGTCGTACAGAGCCAGAACGAAGTGGAAGAAGTTGGATTTGCGCAGATTAGAGGGGGGCTGCTTCTCATAGTGAGCCCGGGCCAAGCCCACCCCGCTAAACACAGAGAGAGACAGAGAGAGAGAGACAGAGAGAGAGAGTGGTTTAGATCAATGTGAAATAAAGTAATTTTATGACATTTTGATGTAATTTTTGAGGGTTGGTTTACATTAAACTGGAATTTAAAGTTAATAAATAAGGATTTATCATTATCATCATCCTTGGCAACCCATTAATAATAATATTATCTGTTAGCCATATAAAAAAAACAGTTTAGTTCAGTTTTTTTTGTGTTTGTATTATATTACTGCTACTGCTGTGTGTGTGTGTGTGTGTGTGTGTGTCTGTCTGCCTCTCAGCCGCTGGGCTGCTGAGCACTGCTGGGGTTCAGCCCCAGACCTGTCAATCAAACCCATCCCTCTCAGGCCCGCCTCCCCCGAGCCCGGCCAATAGAAATACCCCAAATACTCCAGCCAGCAAAAATGCACAGCATCAGCATCGATTATACACACACATACATACACATACACACACACACACACTCACACACACACACACTTACGCACTCCTACTGCTACTGCACACACTCATCCATCAATCACACTGAACTCCGCTGCCAAAAGGATCTGACCAATCAGCTTTAGTTATCAGGTACAGCAGATACACACCGGCAGAGTGACAGCAAAAAGAAAAGAGAAGAAAAGAGAAAATCTAAATAATTAAGAAAAAAAAGAAAAAAAGAGGAACGTTAGAAAAAGAGGAAATGCTAAATAATTATTAAAAAAGAAAGAAAGAAAGAAAAAAAGAAAGAGAGAAAGATAAACAAAGAAAGACAGAGCCCTAAATTGTATATCTAAAGAAAGATAACATTAACATTTTTAACAGAGAGCACTGACGTAAAATAGGTTATGCAAGAAGTATAAACCTATTAATAACTATGTTATAACTGGTGTATAACATATTAATAACAACAAAAAAAGTTGTTAAAGTAGGTTTATTGCTTTTGTATCAGTTTATCAAACCTGTTTTCACAATTTTGTAGCATGTAACTGTTCTCTGAAATGATGAGTCCCAGCGCAAAGAAAGAAAACGAAAGATAGATGGAAAGAAAGAGTAAAAGGATAAATGTGAGAGAGATTCTGATAGAGAATATTGTGGGAAAGAGCAAGAAAACATAATTTATCATTTTTAATAATCCTTAGTAAATGCAGTGTAGATTAAACTGATGAAGAAGATAAAGAAGAAGATGATGAAGATAATAATGATGAGTAAATTAGGCAGATTACACTGAGGACAGTGACCTCACTCAATTTATACTGGATTTAAAACAGAAATAATCCCATCCCCTTAACTCAACTCAGTTCAGCTCAGCTCAGTGTTACTGACTCTATATATCAGTGCCTTCACACTCAACCAGCTGCTGTAGCATCTGAATCACACACACACACACACACACTAGCAGCTCAGTTACAGACCTGATGTCCTGATGACTCTGATTGGCTGGGGACGAGAGACACCGTGATCTAATACTCTCTCTCCACTCTTACAGCTTAATGTGCAGTAAAGCCATTGACATGGAAAGCTCGTTAACGTTATTATTTTAATTATGCTAATTGCTACAGCAACTACTCCAGAGGCTGGAAAACATGGGGGTGGGGGGGTCTTATATATACACACACATATGTAATATAACATAATACAGCTGGTATAGTACTCACAGCTCGAAAACAGCAAATGTGAACACACTGTGAAATAAGTTCTAGAGAAATTTACCTAATTATAATTGTTTACAGTGGTGGGAATGGAACCAGTGTTAAGATAAGTGTTAACATTTCTAAAACACATCTTCTTTAAAAAAAATAATACTGTAAATATGGCTATGGATACAATGTCTGATTCCTGAACACTGATTTGGCTAGTATACTAAAATTCTGATAAGATTCTGGATCAAAAACATAAAATAGTGGAATAAAAAACATGTTCAGTGATGTGCCGCAAAATTGTCCCCAAGGAAACTTTAAATTTTTCACATTTTCCATTTTATAATATTTTATCATCATCAAAATTCCATATAAAGCTTATTCAATACAACAAAGGCTTATTTTGTGACAATATCTACTATAATCTATCTATTGTATATTACTTTTGTAATATGATGAACTCTAACTTTAGTTAGATCTGGAACTAAATTAATGAGTGAGCTAGTGAGCTAGTAAGGCTGAAAAGTATAAATTTCATATTATATTAAAAATACATTTTAGTATGGCTGTAAATATTAATTTACTAACTCCCCCTAAATAAAAATGTATATATTTTGTTGGCCTAATACATGTATACATATATTTGTGGGTTTGAATAGTAATTAATCCAAAATATAAAGATTTAAAAGGTATTTTTTGAGAGAGAGCAAAATATGCTAAATATATTCAGGTAAAACATGGAACCAACTTCTGGTTAGTTGTACTAGATAAAATATATTTCAGTGTAAAGTATTTGACTATATGTGTGTCTGATTCCATTCTATTCATTAGCACTGTAAAGAAATCAGTCAATGTGAGTTTCTCTAAAAATAGCCACCAATTTTACATCATATGTTCATGTAGAAAACTGAATTTCTAACAGTTTGGGAAATTGGTGAACTTTCTCTTCATAGTGTAAAACCACAGATTACATAGAGATCAGTGGAAACAATACACACACTCACTCATGCATTCTTACACACACTTGCTAGGTCAGATCAGGTGCACTGGGCAGGAGCAGAGTTTCAAAACTGACACACACACACACACACACACACACATGAACATATTACCCACACACTGCACACACACTGACCGCACACTTAAACATCATCTGCCAACATCCAGACCCTCCTTTAGCAGCCCAGCGCTCAGATAGCACTCTGTGGTGGTGAGCGGCTGTGAGCTGAGGGTTTTTCCGTATGAGTGATTTGGGTTTTGTTTGTGTATTTTTCTCTCAGGACGATAAAATGTATTATTATGGAGACGTGAGGCTGATTTACAGAGATTACACCACACTACACCACACTACACTACACTACACTACACTACACTACACTACACTATACTATACTATACTACACTACACTACACTACACTACACTACACTACACTACACTATACTACACTACACTACACTACACTACACTACACTATACTATACTACACTACACTACACTACACTACACTACACTATACTATACTATACTACACTACACTATATTACACTACACTACACTACACTACACTACACTACACTACACTACACTATACTATACTACACTACACTACACTACACTACACTATACTATACTACACTACACTACACTACACTACACTACACTAAACTACAATACACTATACTATACTATACTACACTACACTACACTACACTACACTACACTACACTATACTATACTACACTACACTATATTACACTACACTACACTACACTACACTACACTATACTATACTACACTACACTACACTACACTACACTACACTATACTATACTATACTACACTACACTATACTATACTATACTATACTACACTACACTACACTATACTATACTACACTACACTATACTACACTACACTACACTACACTATACTATACTACACTACACTATATTACACTACACTACACTATACAATACTATACTCTACTACACTACACTACACTACACTACACTATACTATACTATACTACACTATACTAAACTACACTACACTACACTACACTACAGTATACTATATTAAACATGTAACCTGCCTATCAATAAATCTATCTATAAAGCAACTGTCACTTTCATATTATGACAGAAATAATAAAAAAGCAATACATAATGGTAGAAAGGAGGAAAATAAAAAAACAGCCTTAATAAAAAAGAAAGAAAAAAAATAAATAATGAAAAAAAGATAGAAGAATAAGAAAAGCTAAATAAACAATACTAAAAGAAAGAAGAAATTAAAGATAAACACTGATAGAGAAGAGGGGAAAAAGAGCCGTAATGTAACAAAAAGAAAAAAAGAGCATAAAATAGCAATAGAAAGAAAGAAAGAAAGAAAGAAAGAAAAAGAAAAATCCTAAATAATTAAAAATAAAAGAAAGAAGGAATAAAAGACAAACACAAGAGAGAGAGAGAGAGCACTAAATTTGTATATGTGAAGAAAAAAACTACTAAAAAAAAGAAAAATGAAAGATAGAAGGAAAGAAAGTGAAAAGGTATAAATGTGAGGGAGTCTGATACAGAATATCGTGGGAAAGAGGAAGAAAACATCACTTATATGATGAAGATAATAATGATGAGTAAATTAGACTTTAGCTACTCATGTTTATATTTAATAGCATCATTTTAATGCAGTTAAGTACTAAAAGTACTAATTCTTATGCTTTACATTTAGATCCGTTTGATCTCATGCTTAATATGTGACAAATCACTTCAACACTGTTGAAGTATTGTGATAAATATACAGTATAAAAAAATTTTTTCATTTGCATCCACCTGAGCCATTAAAACAAATAGTCTAAATAGCCTTTTTTTACAAAGCAGTGTGTTGAGTAAAGCATCATAACAAGTTCACCCAGTGCTTATGTATTTTTACTTAACTGCAAAAATATATATATACAAGAAACAAAGCCGCCAAACCATCAAACCCCTGGTTCTCGATCGTGTTTTAGCGCGGCGGTCTGGAGCCGAATGCTCAGAGCCTCCGACCCGGTCTCCAGGCGGTCCGGTCGGTGTCGTTTTACAGCATTATTCAGGATAGTAAGTCGCTTATTAATACAGAGATACAATTACTGTGGCCTACATTAGCCCAGGCAGGACTGACCGGTCCTCCAGCCGTCCGCCGAGTGTTTGGGCAGCTCTGATTAGCGCTGTAGTGAAGCTGAGGAGCGATTTAGGAGAGCGCTGGCCGCTGGGAGCTGGGGAGATGCTGGCCTGTACATTATGTTCTTTAGCAAACTTTTCATGGCTTCATTTCACTTAAAGCTGCAGTCCGTCATTGTTTTTTTATTTATTTATTTAAAGGCAGTAATATTATATGCCTTGCTGGGAGAATTTGTACTTAATAGTATCAGTGTCTTGTAGAGACCATCCCAGCAATGTCTAATATGTATATTCATTCTGAAAACAGAATGAGTGGTCTAATAGGTGTGTTGGATGTAATTGCTCTCTGCAGCTCTGGAAAGAAAATTAAGGACCACTTAAAAATGATGAGTTTCTTTGATTTTACCAAATTGAAAACCTCTGGAACTGAACTGCTTGAATTTTTGCACCAGGAGTAATGGCATAAGGATATTTATATGTTTGAGTAAAATGAACATTGTTGTTTTATTCCATAAACTATGGATAACATTTCTCCTAAATTGTCATTTAGAGCATTTATTTGCAGAAAATGAGAAATGGCTGAAATAACAAAACAAAAAAGACGCAGACCTCAAATAATGCAAAGAAAACAAGTTCATATTCATAACGTGTTCTGAACTCTTCCACAATGAGTTCCGAAATTGATATTTGGTGAAATAACCCTGTTTTTTAATCACAGTTTGTTTCATGCATCTTGGAATCATGTTCTCCTCCACCAGTCTCACACACTGCTTTTGGATAACTTTATGCTGCTTTACTCCTGGTGCAAAATGTACATCCAGGATGGAAATATGTACGTGATAACAATAATGTGTTATGGATATTATTTACAAGTTAGTACATGATTATCTACAGCAGTAAAATACGAAAAAGTGCAAAAAGTTCAGTAGTGAAATTATAATTTTTTGCAGTAAAGTGAACATGTAGGAAGTAAGATGCAGGTTATTTCTAAGATAGATTCAGACTTTTGTGTTTTTAAGAGCGTACGTATTTAAATCCAGTCGTTTCACTGGTCTGTCCTCTACAGCAGGTCAGGACGTTCTTGCTCACACTCTGAAGCTCCAGTGAAACACACTGTAATCACGCTAAAGTTCTGGGAGCAGCAGATGGGCCGGAGCGATGCCGACTCCTTCACAAGAGCCAGTCGTCTCCCCGCGACTTCCACAAAAGCACAAAGCAGCCTGTCTGTCACGTTCCAGAGTGATAAGCTGGCACACACACACTTCACCAGCTGTCTATACTGCTGCCGAGACCTGCTCACTATGTTAAACACACACACACACACACACACACACACACATATACACTCTTGCACACTAAACACAGGTGTGTGTGAAAGTGGGACAAGAGCTGTCGCAGCACCCAATCGCACAGAAGACGCTAAAACCTGCCTAACACTCTCTATACCCTATATTCTATACTCTATATCTATACTGTAAATCCTCATTAACTTAACCCCAGTGATTTATCAGTCTACTCATGCTTTAGTAGAGCTCAAGAAAATTGAAATAAATAATTGATTATCAAAACAGTGATTTGTCAGTCTACTCATGCTTTAGTAGAGGTTTAGAACACTGAGATAAAAAATTGATGATCAATACAGTGATTTATCAATCTACTCATGCTTTAGTAGTGCTCAGTATTACCAAGAATTAAAAACTGATTTAGCAGTTTAATGATTTATTAGTCTACTCATGCTCTAGTAAAGTTTAGATAAGTAATGAGATAAATAATGGATGATCAGTACAGAGATTTATCAGTCTACTCATGCTCTAGTAGAGATCAAGAACACGGAGATAAATAAGTAGAGATCAGTAGAGCTTAGTAGCATTTATCAGTCTACTCATGCTCTGGTAGAGCACAGTAACACTGAGATAAAGAACTAATCAGCATAGTGATTTATCAGTTTACGCATGCTTTAGTAGAGTTTAGATCAATAAATGATCAACGCAGTGATTTATCAGTCTACTCATGCTCTAGTAGAGCTCAGTAGCATTTATCAGTCTACTCATGCTTTAGTAGAGTTTAGAAACACTAAGATTCGGAACTGATCAGCACAGTGATTTATCAGTCTACTCATGCTCTAGTAGAGTTTAGAAGCACTGAACTGATTCGGAACTGATCAGCACAGTGATTTATCAGTCTACTCATGCTTTAATAGAGCTCAGTAAAGCAGAGATCAGCACAGTGATTTATGAAACTGACAGTGATACACAGTGTCATTGATATGAAGCACCAAAAAGCTATTCAAGTACTGTTAAAATCTACATGTGGACAATAATGCTAAACGTGAGAATGGGACTAACACCAGGTATCTTAGGTTGCTTCCATTAAAAAGAGTGCAAGTATCACTTATTTTCTATGAAATGTGTGCTATAAATATTGTATTTGCTTTATTTTGCCTATTATATATTGAATATGGCCTATAAAATGAATCTGAATATAGATATTTAATATCTGTTTTTTCCAATACTTCTCTCTGTATATATAATATACTATATATATATGTACACACAGTACCCGTGCTCACAGTGACAGAGTGATTCAGTACGGCTGTAAGAAAGGTGAGCTGAGTGATCTGTGTGTGGTCACTCTCTGATTACACCAGACACACACCGACCGTGGCACCATACACTAAAACACACACTCCAACCACTCACCCTGATGCTTGTACAAGCTTTTCACGATCAATAAGACTGATCTCTTACACATACACATCTATACACACGTCTATACACACACGTCTATACACACACACACACATACATAAATGTACACACTGGCACCACACACTTCAAAACACAGGCCGGCTCACAGCCACTCATACTGGCACTAGCACAAGGCTTTCAGGATCAATAAGACTGATCGCTTACACACACGCCTAATCCAATTCAGCACCGTCACTTTATCACCAGCTCTATACACTCGCCACTTCACGGCCTGAGACAAAACACACACACGTGCACTGGTGTGTGTATATATGATGAATGGACCAATAGAAATGATTCAAAATGACTTGGAATCAAATGTTGTACATTGGCTTCCATCCTCCATTCCATCCTCCTATAGTAACATTGATATTTTAGAAATAAAGCTGTGTAAAGTATCTCTATTTATTACTCTGTAGGTAGAAGTATAGATACTATAATGCCATAATGAATATAATTTTATTTATTAACCTCTTAACATGCCAGCATTTCTGTACATTTTCTGCCTGATATTACATAGCTATATTTTAAAGATTTCTCTTTAATTGTAATTGTGATAAAAATGAAGAATATTGAAGTAAATCTGCAACTGTCAAAATGGAATGAATCATAAAGCTTGTTCCTTTCCTCTCAGATCCGTTTAAATTACATTACATTATTTACATTACATTTTCTTTCTGCAGAGAGCACCCAGAAAAAGAGCAGGAGTTACAGTGTACAGTGTGTTCTGGAATTGAAAATCTTTGGAATATAATCAAGAGGAAGATGGATGATCACAAACCATCAAACCACCAAACTGAACTGCTAGATTTTTTGCACCAGGAGTAAAGCAGCATTAAGTTATTCAAAGTTATTCAAAAGCAGTGTGTAAGACTGGTGGAGGAGAACATGATGCCAAGATGCATGAAAAAAAAACTGTGATTAAAAACCACCAGGATTATTCCACCAAATATTGATTATTTCTGAACTCTTAAAACTTTATGAATATGAACTTGTTTTCTTTGTATTATTTGAGGTCTGAAAGCTCTGCATCTTTTTTTTATTTTAGCCATTTCTCATTTTCTGTAAATAAATGCTCTAAATGACAATACTTTTTTTTATTTGGAATTTGGGAGAAATGACACATGGCTATATTTGGTGCATCGTGTCAGAATGACTTTTGGTTTTCCTTCTCCTGTACAGTTACTATTTTGAGGATACAAAGATATTGCATGACAGCAATGATATGATAGCAAACTTTGTGACCTATTGACCCATATACAAATACATACAGTACAGGGCCCTGTCAGGCTCCACTGCTTGTAGGAAATGTAACACGCTGCTTCTTTACACTGTACAGCAGTGTGTGTGTGTGTGGTGAACACTCCCAGCTAGTGTGTAATCTGTTGTGATTGTGGTGCGATGGATGAGCTGCTTTTATATGGTGGCCGGCCTGCGAAATTACAGCCCAACGCTAAACACACGCTAAACACACGCTAAGCACACGCTAAACACACGCTAAACACACGCTAAACACACGCAAAACACACACTAAACACACGCTAATTGAAAGCGTGAGGCAAGTGGACCTGCCTTTGTTTTCTCTTCGGCTCACGAGACAAAACCACAGCAGCCTGAAGTGTGATAAGTTTTCATACTGTGTGTGTGTGTTTGTGTGTGTGTGTGTGTGTGTTCAATTTGTGATGCTAATTCCTCTCTAACTAACCATGTTTTCTAACGCAGACTCTGCCAGGAGTATCACTGACTTAAAGAAAAGTCAGGTACATCTAACTCAACAAACCAACTGAATGCATAATCATTTGTTTCTATGATAAAACCCTTACATACAGCTCTGAAAAAAAATGAAGACAGCACTTCAGTTTCTGAATCAGTTTCTCTGATTTTGCTATTTATAGGTTTATGTTTGAGTAAAATGAACATTGTTGTTTTATTCTATAAACAACAGTTTATAATCACGTCTACGTGATCAACGTCTATTAATGGACAAAGTTTCATGCTGTTTGGATGCACAAAATACTAGTATTGCTAACAATGCAAGCCAGGGACTTAAAAAGCGGGAAATATTTTGGCCTAATCTAATATTTTTATATTAGATTAACCATAAACCCTGATAAAGGATTGTGAAACCAGTTGTTGTAAACTCCAAACCCTTTAGCTGAGAAAAAAAGTATTTTTTTGGGAAATTATTAAAAGAGTGTAGAATTATGTTTAGTGTACCTTGAGCATTATTTCCAGCTTCTGACATAAACACAACATATTTCCTCCATCTCTTAGTATTGTTACATCAAGATTAAATGTCCATAAATATAAATGTATTCAAAAAGAGAAGGTGTCCTAATTTTTCTGTCTTTCGTATATATATATATATATATATATATATATATATATATATATATATATATATATATATATATACAAGTAGATCTTACTCCACAGCTAATAATAAAGTACATCATATACCACCAGCAAGAGCCCAAACACCACTAATTATAATGAGAGGAGTCTCAGGATTCATCTGTCCAGAACACACTGTTCTAGAAGCTCTGCTCTTTATCTCTTTATCTCTTTATCTTTATCTCTTGGTCTCTGACCAATTTTAGTCTCAATCTTTAGTCTGTTTATACAAAGTCTAATTATTTCTAAAGGAAACATGATACACAGAGGTGAACTGAGATTTCTTTGGTACGTAGAAATAAATAACTAAAGGAAAAATTCACTATACTTCACATTAATAAGGTTGTGCTATAAGTGGCTCTTTAAAAAGTATCAGTAAAAATATTGCACAAAAAAACTAGTACCACTAATTTCAATAAACATATTTATATTATATCTTTGCTGGTTTTCACCTTTTGACATGATTTAGCTCTACCAGCTGTTTTTTATTTTCATTATTTTCATTATTCATCAGCATGTTATGATGACTTGATCAATAGGAATGCTTCAAAATGACCTGAAATATTTTTTTTACATTGACTTCCATTTATATTTTGAATAAGCTGTCTACTATTACAGGTAGATAAATATAAATGCACGTCTATAGTGTGTACGTGTGTGTGTGCGTGTGTGTGTGTGCATGCTGGTGAGGCAGGTGCAGCTACAGCACACATCTATAAATGGAGCACTTGTAAACACGCGTACACACACACACACACACACACACCTGCGCACAATCACACTCAAACACTTTACACTTAGCAAATCAAAGCTGCTCTCTCTCTCTCTCTCTCTCTCTCTCTTTCTCTCTCTCTCTCTCTCTCTTTCTCTCTCTCTCTCTCTCTCTCTCTTTCTCTCTCTCTCTCTTTCTCTCTCTCTCTTTCTGTTATGAGTATCATTAGTGTGGTCCAGCTGAAGTCATTAGCTGGTCACCTGTATGGTGTAATGGGGTCATTAGGAGGTGGGCCGGCCGGCCGGCGGCTGCTAATGGGCTGCAGGTTTTGGGGGCAGTTGCAGGGGAACAGGGTTCCTGTGTGCTGCAGAATTTCGACGCTCTGCAGGTGGGTGGGGGGGGTTGTTCCTAGGGGGGACGGGGTGGTACAGGGGGGGTTTACAGTGTGTTTGTGCTGTAAACACGTTTCCCACGTTGACCTTTCAGATCGGGGGTCCAGACTTCACCATCAGAACCTCAGAACCTCAGATTCAGGGTACTGAATAATTCATACTGCTTATAATAGACTTTAGTAATAGATATAGAGCGAATTTTTTGGCACCAAGAGTAAAGACATAAGTTATCCAAAAGCAGTGTGTAAGACTGGTGGAGGAAAACACTCAGCTGGCATTCAGTACTAACTCTGCCTTGAATTGGACCTGATATGATCCTGATTTGACTTTGACTCTTCCCTGACTGTGTGCTAACTCTCTGCTGACTCAGCTCTAACTCTTAACTGACTCTGTCTTGAATCATCTCTGACTCTCTCCAGACTCAGCTCTGACTCTTTTCAGACTTGGCTTTGACTCTATCCTGGCTCTACTTCTCTCCTGACTTTGCTCTAATTCTCTGTCCGGACTCTGTCTTGAATCATTTCTGACACTGTCTGGAATTCGACCTGACTCGGCTCTGACTCTCTATACTTGACTCTGACTCTCTCCAGACTCGGCTCTGACTCTCTCCTGGTTCAGCTCTGACTCTCTCCTGACTCGGCTCTGACTCTTCCTCATGCTGTTTATATTATTTGGCTGCAGGTCTGTGTTAAAAACTATATGCTGTTTTTTCCTGGCAGGTCAGAGAGGGTCAGGAAAACCACGGGCAGATAATAGATGGACTGAACCCCCTTTACAACACCACTCTCTCTCTCTCGCTCTCTCCCTCTCTCTCTCTCTCTCCCTGCCGCTCTCTCTTTCTCTCTAAAGCCCCAGAGCCTGGACTTCATTAGGTCCGAATGCCCCCCCCCCCTCCCTGGATGTAACAGAGGCGACATAATTCACTTTGCCAGGTTTTACAGTGTGGGGTTGGGGGGGTGAGTGGGGGGTCAAGTGAAATGTGTTCCCCAGCTGTGCGGACCCCCCACTCACCCCTGACACCAGAGAGAGAGAGAGAGAGAGAGAGGGGTTCTATATTCATCAGTAAAAAAAATTACAAAAATTAAGGGCAAAAGACAGCCAAAAACACAAAAAGAGAAAAGTGAGAAAGAGGAGGAAAAGAAGAGGAAAGGGACATAATACATTGAGAGAAATCATACAAAACAAAAAAAATAGGGAGAGGGGAAGAGAGAGGAAGAGAGAGAGAAAGAGAGCGAAAGATTGCAATACAGTGGTTAAGTGATTGAAGGAAAGAAATAAAAATAGAAAAAGTGAGAGAGAGAATTCAGAAGAGAAAGAGAATGATGTGAGAAGAAAGGGAGAAGAAATAATGTGATAGAGAGATAGAGCGAGAGACATGCTAAGAAAATGATAGAGATAAAGAGACCCAGTGAGATAGTATAAGAGAGCGAGAGACAGAGAGAGAACTAAAAGAGAGGAAGAGCAGGAGAAAGGCTAAATGGCTGTAAGAGAAAGAAAGAGACAGTAAATGAGAACAAAATGAGAAATATTGAAAAAGAGAATGAAGGAGAGGAAAAGGAAAAGAGCGGGAAATAGAAAAAAGAGAGGTAGATATATACAAAATAAAAGTATGAGAAAAGAGACAGCGAGAAAAAACGAGAGAGAAAAAGAGAAGACAGCAGGACGAAGATAGTGAGACAGTGAGAAAACAAGAGAGAGAGAACGAGAGAGAGAGAGAGAGAGAGAGACTTGAACACTGATAGCGTCTAAAAGAGTCAATGTGTTCAATACACTCAACCTGTCTGCACTTTCCTCCCTCCATCACCACTAATCCAGTTTACATCAGATCCCAGTTACACCACACACACACACACTCACACACACACACACACACCACACATACACTCACACACACAGGCTGATGTTACCCCTGTATACAGAGACTTAAAGTGAGCAGCACCCACTCCACCTGCACCCCACCCTCGGCTCATCAGCACCTCCAAAAGAGTGTGAACACACACCTCCACCACACACACACACACACCTCCACCACACACACACACCTCCACCACACACACACACACACATATGCCAGTCTCGACACCAGTGCACCTTGCTGTTCATCTGTTCCTCTCCTGATTCCCAGTTAAATAAAGGCTGTATTTTCACACCTGGATATATAAACATAAATATATAAATAGAATATACAATTCTCAAACTCTCAAAAAATAATAATAAACATGTTCTATAACAGAAACTGCACTCATGTTATTTAACTTATATAATAAGTTTATTTAATATCAGTAAGTGTCCTAAAACACGCTGCACTGACTAAGACTTTCACTTTTATACACATTTATAACTACAGAACATATATCTGCAACAGCCATATATTTTTATTTATATACTATTTAATTAGGGATGAATAGATAAATAGAAGACTTATTAGTGAAACATGTAGACATGTCTAAACCCAAATCAATCACTGTCATCAAAACCAGATCTGACAGCAGTTATTGATTAGCTTTCATTATTATTCAAATGATTAGAGTGATTATTGATCAATGGTGTTAGTGGCAAAGTAATAAAGAATGATGTAAACACTAAAGAAACACATTAAAGTAAACTACTAACACTAGTATGTGCAATGTATTATTCCTGTCCTGTTCAATAATAATAATAATAACAATAACAATAATAATAATAATAATAATAATAATAATAATAATAATAATGTTTTTTGCATACAAGTCGCCTACGTGCGAACTAATGTAAATACTAATCAAATTATGCTGTATAAAAAAAGCGCGCTGTTCACAATTAAAACCAAACTATAATATATGCAGTGAAACAAATAAATAAAACCAACCCAAACAAAGCGATTTTAACGCTGATTGCGCTCGTAAATAATTGATATAAATTAATTAACATACATGATTTTACGGACTCTCCTCCCCAGACTGAGTGGATAATAATATTAATATTTAGATATTATTACCAACCGGGCATTGCTCCCATGGTGCACCGCTCAGTTCACTGAGATTGTGTTGAGAAGAAGTGCAGAAAAATAAAAAGCGAAACTCATATGTTCGCAAATTATCACTGTCATAGAAAGAAATCTTTAAAATTTTAATTTTGGATACATTTTCACTTTTAGATTTTAAAAGGAGGTGAATCTAACAGGTCTAGTTCTTTATTTTACATTATAAAATATTTGTATTACATTTTATGATGAATTGACTTATAGAAATGCAATAAACTTGACTTAATGACTTAAGGACGGGTTAAATCTTTTTATTTATATAAGGTTTAGATCTTCATATGCGTTGCAAATTAGTTTTGAACTGTTTGTGCTTATTCTTTTTGGAAGCATTTCAGTCTTTAAGAGTTAAATAACAAAAGTCAACCAAACCGAGAAAATCCGGAAGCTTCTTTTTGTTCTATTTAAAAACTATAGTCTGTGTTTGTTATTTTTTATGCGCGGTTTAATGCTATGTACCTGCAAATAAAACTCCAAAACTCCAACTTTTACATAAGAAAGAAAATCTTAAAATCTTAAGATCAACTCTTAACTAAATGGAGGTATGTGTATAAATATTGTATACTTCAAATTCTGATACTTTATGAAGAAAAACTGAGAGTTTCGCATTATGTCAAAAAGTAAGCAAAAATGCAAAAATTACGCTTTTTGGTCTGTGAGGGTTTTTTGCCTATAGAAGGTGTTCACGGAACTAAAATTAAATAACTCTTTAGCTCCTGTCAATAAAAAATGTATAAATTGTTCAAAATCACACGAAACATAAAATAAATATTCATATTTAAAAATATGCTGACAACCCTAAATCAAAGCCTAAAAAATGAGCACTGTTTGTCCTTTTAAGATTTTTTATTATTATTGTTAGCAGCTTTGTATAGGGGAGTTTTGCGTGGGGAGGGGGTCAGCTGTTCTCCGCCGAGATATTTCAATCAGATCTGCTTGAATGTTTGATCTAACGCGGGGATATAGAGGGGGATGTGCGAAAAATATATTTCAATTAGTATAACAGATATAAAAATTCGTCAATAGCAAATTTGCTCTTAAAAAATGTGTGATGGTTAGTGCGCCTTCGGTGTCAACAATAATGTCGCTCTTACATGGGGTTAAAAGCACGCGAGTGTGGCAAACAACCCACTCGCGTCGTTTGATTGCAAGGATTTAATAAAAAGATAAAATACAGTACGGGTTTTATTATTTTTTTATATCCAAAGTTTTAGGTCTGATCTGCTATAAAAAGTAATTTGCAAATGTTCAAACTTTCCATAATAACTTTTTTTTTTGTTTTTCTAAGGCTCCTAAGCAGCAAATGCAATATCAAAATGAATTAAGAACCCTTTATTAAATTGTTATAATCGTAATGAAACCGATTCCTTAACATGTGTCTATTGCTAAACGATATTATCATGTTTGCTTCTATGCAACAGAAATATATACATCTCAGTTCATTAGATTAATATATTTTGACGCGTGAATACGAATTAATCGCTAAAATAAATTAAAATTGATTGTGTTATGTTATGTATTTATTTATTTATTTAGCGCATCCAGTGCTGGTGCTCTTTCACTCGCGCGCGCCCTTGGAGAGAGCTTAAGTTTCAGCGCGAGTTCATAAAACGCGACAAAATTAATAATTTCGTATAATTATATTACATTAGTAATAGCGCGAATATAAAGAACGTGCACACTTTTAGCCTTTTATCTTATTAACGAGACATAGTCATAGTTTTGGTCCAGCGCGAGGCTCCTAGAAGGTCGCAGACTTTATTAAAAAAAAAGGTTAAAAACTACTCTTCAGTGCATGCAAAAATGAATGCATGCAAAACACATTTTCTGCAGATTAAAAAAGAGACGCTTTGCAAAGTGCGACCCATCATGCCTGTAAAAGTCGTGTTTTTTAACTCGTTAAAGAGAACCACGAGGAGCGAACGCACCAATACGCGGTTAATGCAGCGCGCGGAAGGGCTGCTGCAAAAGTAACCAGTAACCAGTTTGTTTCTGGCTGTCTCTGATGATGTCTCGTGGCGGCTGAAACATGCAATGCTGTTATTCTTTTGCAATGGTTGCTACAATTATTGCATTTTGCGCTTTGCATCTGCCACGCTCCGATGCACCCGCCTCTGTCACTTAAACTGACCCTACTAAGACAAAACCACGACATTATCGCGTGCAGCGGAGAGTGTTGCACAAGAGGCCTTGTAACTCTTTTTATACATTTTCTGCACAATCTGTGTTAGTGTTCAGATTCATCATCATTGTCACCTGAGTTTTGATTACTGTTCGCCTACCTCTGCTGTTTTCGTGCACGCGCGTAATTTTCGCAGAGAAAGTGCTCGCGAAGCATAATCTAAGGTAGTAGTCGCGTGGGGGTTTATTTTGCAACGTGCTTGCACACGCGCGCTTGCCTACAAACGTGCATCTACAACCTTGAGCATGCAATATTTACTTATATACAACTGTATACTATATATTATTAAGAAAAAACCGACTCATTTACCACATATTCCCCACCTGCATACCCGTCACTATAAAGATATATCTCCTACATGTGACATATACCCTATAAACCACTACTATACATGTATAGCCTATAAAACCTGAACCTGGCATTCTGTAGATATCCACCAGACCTACCTACCACTGTGCATGCACCCTATAAACCACCTTTACTTTTTCTGTAAAGCAGCTTTGCAACATAATTTTTAAAAAGCGATATATGAACAAATTTGTCCCAATATACACCCTGTACTTGTCATATACACCCTACATAGCCTTAACCTTACACATAATTTAATTAAATTCGGTTCAAATATTTTATCATCATATTTACTGTAAAGTAAAAGTTTCATTGCACAATGAAATTCTATCTTTAATTCTTTAATAATTATTTAATATATTAAATTTATGTCAAATATACCATATAAACCTCTGACCTGCCAAATACACCTTATATACCTTTTACACATCAACCTATAATCAAATATACTTTATAAACCTCCAGTCTATTAAATATACTCTATTACTGTCCAACCTGCAGCTGCAAACTATCGAATATACCCTATAAGCCACCTGCCACATATACGCTATATGTAACCCGCCTACCTGTTATATGCACCTTATACACCTCCAACCTATCAAGTGTATACTGTATAAACCAAAACCAGCCACCTATACAAAACACTATCCTACTACCATATGTTCCACCACTTAAATAGTGTAGGTTCTACATATATGCACATGATGCACGAGCGATCACGAGCTCTATGATAGTAGATCCAGTGTGTTCTGATGTTATTCATAGAACCATTTTAACAGGTTCTGAGCACATGCTTTATTAGACCCATATGCAAGTTCCACGTTCCCCCTTCACGGATGGAAGAACCAGGCTGGAGTACCACGAGTACCACTCAAGATGCTACTCTAGAAGAACCTCTTGTGCAAAAGTGTTCCCGATTGTTGATTGCATATTGATCATGCTTTTCTAAAACACCTGCACTCTAATTAGAGAGCACGCGGCGGTGTGCGTTACCTCTGTGCCGCCGTGTTGGCGTCCAGGATGCCCGCGCTCTGCATCCACGAGCGCACGGGCGTCATCCCGCTGGCCAGCGGTTCTTCCTTCATGGTGAGCGCCCCCCGCGGGAGCCCGTCCTGGAGGGAGAACATGCGCGCGCCTTCCCGCTCGCCTCGGTTCCCGCGGTGCGTTCCCGCGTCGCGTTGCTTTGAGTTGCGTTGCTTTGGCGTGCGGGGAAAGAGTTCGTTCGTGCGTGCGTGCGTTGGTGCGTGCGTGCGTCCGTGCGCGCGCGTGCAGAGCGTAATCCTCCCTCACGCGCTCTCGGACACTAAAAGACAAAGTCCGGCAAAGGCAAGAAAGAAACAAACAAACCGACAAACAAACAAACAAACGAACAACAAAGGCGTGAGATTAGCGGCTTCGGTTCTTCAGTTCCTCTGGTGCGACAAAAAAAGCGCGCTAAAAAGTGCACGAATAGGGGGTGTAATTATCCAGAGCCGTGCGCGTGCACCGTTGGGGGGCGTGATGTGCGTGAGTGCGCGTGCAGGGGGGATATCCCAGTGGGTCTCTTCTTCTTCTTGGGGTTAGAGTCCAAAAAAAGTGTCCAAAAAATAAAGGAGATTAACCGGGGGTTTCCGGTTAAGAGCGGCGCGCGCTGAGAAGGAGCATAATCATTATCTTCATCTCAAAGGAGGAAGAGGAGGAGGAGGAGAAAACAACAAACAAACAAACAAACAACAAACAACACCGGGATCAGCGCGAGGCGGGAGCTGGAGCGCACGCGGGATCGCGGGACGAAAGAAAGAGAGAGGGATGAAACGGAGCGCGCGCTTCAAAAAAAGGAGAGCAATGAAGTGATTACCGACCGAGAGGGAGGGATGGATGGATGGAGCAGGGGGGGCCGGCTCGCGCTCCCCGGTGGAACGAGGGATTGGGTGAAGAGAGAGAGAGAGAGAGAGAGAGAGAGAGAGAGAGAGAGAGAGAGAGCGTCCCAGCGCCGCTGCAAGGACCGGCCAGGGAAAAGGGGGCGTGGCTTTTGCCCATATTAGGAGAAGCTCATTTGAATGTGTTAGCCGCCTCTCTTCTCTGATTGGCTGAGCGCGTCTCCTGCAGGCGCTCTGAGAGAGTGGATGGAAGTGGAGTTTCAACAGGCTGCTTTATACTGGTGATCAATACTGACTGATCGATTAGCTTCCTGATCGATTAGCTTGCTGACTGATCGATTACCATAGTTTTCTGACTAATATGCGTTATGATCAATTATATCTCTATCACATTATGAGCAGGCGTTGATTAATTAAACACAATGTAATAATATATAAATCATGATCAATTTCACTGTGATTGAGTACACTGGATACATTATGATCGATTATAGCTGATACTAGATATGATCTGCTGTGATCGATAGTGGAAAAAAAAACTTTATATATTAAGATTGATTATGGAGAATGTCTGATTTGTGATGTTGCAAATTAATGTTAATGATTGATAAGGTTATGATCAGTCATGTGAGTTGTGATCAATACTTTGTAACCTCTGGATGATTGATGGTTACTGATAATATCACTATTATGAGTGATTATGACTAGTGTACATCTTATATTAAGATTATGATACTGTATATACCTGTGTATATTGATAATGTACGTATATATCATATATAACAACATATACAATTAACATATATTATAATATGTTATAATGTTATATAATACATTAAATGCTATACATTAGAGTTTAATTATGGCTATTACATTATGTATACCACCGTCTATATATATGATTGATTATAACTAATGTCATCCATACATTAAGATTTATTATGCTTAAAACGTCATATTTTTAGAACAATTCATACATATTATGATCGATTATGGCTAATATTATCGAGACATTATGATTGATCATAGATAAGGTAATTTATGAATTTTGATTCATTATTTATTTACTGTATTTTTAATATATCGTGTATATTTGGTACACATTATAAATGATTGTGTTTGGTTGTATCAATACATTATAATCAATTATTCATAATTCCATCTACATATTATAATAACTTGCCTGTAATGTAATACATACATAATAGGATCAGGATCGATTAGGGCTGCTATGACATATACACAAAATTAAATTATAGCTGAAAGAAGTTGCTGACAATATATAAACGTGTATATAAACTTATTTGGGTTATGCAGTTGTTTGCTGTAGAAATTAATTAATTAAAAAATAATTCATTCATACAATCAGATAATAATACTATGCATTAGTATAACTTATATATTTCAAAAATATATAGGAAACAATAATAATTTCATTAAAATAAAGTAATAAAGTACATTATATAAACTTAATTACACTATAAGTGCAGTAAACAACTATAATAATAATATTTGCTTTATTGTTCTCAACCCTCATTAAGCTGAAATCGATTGTTTATGGATTTATTTGATTATGTTTCTGTATAAAAGCCTCTTAATCGCGCACGTTAATCAGAATTCCTCCACAAGCGCGAGACTTAAATATTCATCAGAGAGAGAAACAGAGGAAGGGGGGATGAAGGGGGTCCCCCGGGTATACAGAGACCCCCAACCCCCCAAATTAACCCTTACCCAATAGATACGCGGGGATATGAGGGGCTCTGGTAGCGTTTATAATAATAATAATAATAATAATAATAATAATAATAATAATAATAATAATAATTTATCAGAATCATTACTCTGCTCGAGCTGTTCAAGTGTGATACTGACACCCCCGGTACGAGCAACAAGGAACACACACACACACACACAGATTGTATGTACCAAAGTGTTTAATAAGAAGACGTACCTTCCTATATCACCAAAAACACTGGACCTGACACGATGCAGAACACTCCCCCCCTTTACCCAGCAGTAAATATCTAGAACCCATTGCTGTTCTATCAGGTTCTATCAGGTTCTGTATATATGTTTCTTTAACCCTGTGAGGAGGAGTGGAGTTCAGGCTGGATCTGCTGTGGTCGCGCGCGCTGCGTAAAGGCGCGGTGGGAGAGCGCAGCGCGCGGATACTGCGCAAAGGTCAACATACATATATATATATATATATATATATATATATATATATATATATATATATATATATATATATATATATATATATATATATATATATATAGATACATATACACACATATATACACATATTCAAACATATCAACACACAAACACAGACTTATTATTATTATTATTATTATTATTATTATTATTATTATTATTATTATTATTATTATTATTATTATTATTATTTATTATAATGTTTATTCCATTAATCCCAATTTCACCGGCCCTCGAACTGAACCCTGAGGGATGTATCACTTTAAACATTTACCAAATAATTCATCATGGATTCTGCAGTAGGACTTAACACCAAATAAAAAAATATATGGGTTCAATGTGTTAATTGAATTATTGAATTAAACAAAAAAAAATGTTTTCCTGAAGCATCCTGAAACAAATACACTCTAATGGTATTTTAAGATCCATTTAAGCACATTTAAGATCATGTGCTGTAGAAAAACGTATGAAGATTATTTTATGTATATGTTATGTGAGGACGTATAGGTTACATATAATAAAGGATATAGAAAAGTAAAAAAAAAAGATTAATATATTTATATAGATATATTTATGTGGGGGAAAAGAATTGAAAAAGCTGACACCTGCTCATTTATTGATTATTTAGAAATTAGAACAATAGCAGAGCATTGCTGTGAGGATTTGATTGCATTCAGCTACACGAGCAGTTCAATACTGGGCACTTTATACCCCTCTATATTTGGATTTGGAACATTTGGACATTGGTGTATCTATGTGGTTCTAAACTGAATTTAAGCACAGACTTTAAAAAAGTCCATTAGATTTGTACCAGGTTTTGAGTTTGTAATGGAGATGTATCTGTAGATAAACTATAGGCATATGAAAATAATTAAATAAATATATAAATGCATTTAAAAATGGCAAAAAATATATTTTCTTTACTTCAGCCTACTGTAATTATTTGAAATGTAGTATTACATGAACACATTAATAAATACATGTGTTTTGTATGTGGCCTCTCCAGTACCTGTCCAGGTGAACAGTTCCAGGCCAGATCACCGAAGAACACCGCGCTTTACACCGCGCTGCCCTTTACAGTGCTGCCACCTAGCGCGGCCTCTTACTAATCTAATAATACACACAGATTGTAATCTATAACAATAAGATTAAATAATCTCAAATAATTCTAACAAGAGATGGTTTTATTATTTTTATGCTGTGTATAATATTAATAATACGTAATACATCATTTGTAAAAAAAATATGTAAATTTTAGTTAAAGTTGAAGTCTATTGACTGATCAAATATACATAGTATAATTGTGAGCAAAGTCAGTCAGACTGGGGGTTTGATGTAAAATTGCAGTCAAAGTAAATAGACCCAGGTGTAACATAACTACAGCACACCTACAGCTCTGGAAAAAATGAAGAGATCACTTCAGTTTCTGAATCAGTTTCTCTGATTTTACTATTTATAGGTTTATGTTTGAGTAAAATGAACATTGTTGTTTTATTCTATAAACTACAGACAACATTTCTCCCAAATTCCAAATAAAAATATTGTCATTTAGAGCATTTATTTACAGAAAATGAGAAATGGCTGAAATAACAAAAAAGATGCAGAGCTTTCAGACCTCAAATAATACAAAGAAAACAACAAGTTCATATTCATAAAGTTTTAAGAGTTCAGAAATAATCAATATTTGGTGGAATAACTCTGGTTTTTAATCACTGTTTTCATGCATCTTGGCATCATGTTCTCCTCCACCAGTCTTACACACTGCTTTTAGAGATTTAGAAACCAGTAGACAGACAGAAAATCTAAAATCCAGAGAAGGATTCAAGGATGAATGCAGATCATTGTTTAAATACTACTGATCATCTGACAATTATATTACACAGAGTGTAATTATCCCTGTTTACTTAGATGATGTGTGGCAAAATCTTGAAGAAAATCACTGTAATTTGCATGAAAGTGTAATTTAATAACAATTCCTAGAAACCTGCTACTACCGATATATTTTATTTGTGTATGAAATCATTGCTTATTGTGTATCGAGAAAATGTCCTTAAATAAAAATGAAACATTCTCTTTCATTTTGAAATTAAGAATAATGCATAATGAGAAACTAATGACTGTTTGCACAATTTGAAAATTTTCTAAGATCTATAAAATGCAGACTACTGTTAAAACAGCAGATGGGATAAATAAACTAAAACAGTAAACAATTAATATATATATTTCTTGTATTTCTTTCCTTTTTATTAAACTTCTGTTCATAGTTTTAAAATAAATTCCAATATTTATAGTAAACTCTGTAGTATGTGGTCCATTACTATGAGCTAAACAATTTTGTCTCGTCAATAATCTTCCCTTAATGTTACTGAAGTACTGATAATTAAAACACTGAAATTAAAGCACCGAATCATTTACTAAACAGGTAAGAACTCTTTATTAAACATCAACCATGATTATTATTATTATCAACAAATATAATTCCTGTATATAAAGAAGGATCACCCACACACAGATCAGTGAAGTTCTATTTTAAAGCAAAAGGCGACATCTAGTGTTCAAAACAGAGAACTGCACCATCAGTAAAAAAAACAGTGTAAAACTAAATCAGAGAAATTAACATGCAGCAGAAAACAACAACCATCACCATCAGAGTTCAGAGCTCCATGGCTGCCAGTCTTACAGCTCATCTTTCGGTTGCTTTACACAGGCCTTTATTCCATTCAGGCAACCGCGGAAGTACCCTGAGAAAAACACACACACAGAACAGAACAGGGTAAGCCTGGTTTTAGGGACGTAGACGGTCTGCTTCAGATAGTCCTATTCTATTGGCAGTACGTTTAGCAGTTTCATTTTCTGACTGTATCAAGCTACATTCGATATGACTTGACTCAAATTCAATTATCGAGTTTTTTATTTCAACCTTTCGCAAACAGAATTTCAAGAAAGTTGATTTTTTTTGCTCTTGATTTTCAGATTTGTCTATTTTTGTATCTTGTAACACAAATCTGATAGTATAATCCAACTTACAAAATGCAAAAACTGAAAAATCCGAACATAGAGAAAATATTAAAAATGAAAAAAATAAAAATAAAATTGGAAAAATGGATAAAAACACACTTCTTGTACAGTGCACTACATAAAAAATAAATAAATATCAAGTTTTTACATATAATTTTCTATTTTCTATGTGCGTTTAGTTATATTACCTCTGAATGTGTATGTTTTATATAAAGGTTTAAATATGTTCAAAATACAGGGGTTTTATGTGAGTGTTCTACCTGTTTTGTGTCCATTTTTGATTCCTTCTGAACATCCGTCAATCGCACAGTGGGCTGAGCCTAAAATAGATAGATAGATAGATAGATAGATAGATAGATAGATAGATAGATAGATAGATAGATAGATAGATAGATAGATAGATAGATAGATAGATAGATAGATAGATAGATAGATAGATAGATAGATAGATAGATAGAGGGATAAAAACGGGATAATGGGATAAAATGGGATAAAAACGGCCATATCTGTATAATTTGGGAGCATGCTCATGGCAAGCTGGCATGACCCCGCCCACATATCCCACAGTTCAGTGCAGCAAACTTTAGCTTGTATAGTTAAATCTGTGAGCTTGTTGAACTTACGTCGGACATGCTGGTCCCCCCTCAGGCTGTAAGCTAAATCAGAAAAGAGAAATGCAGAGAGATGAGTGTCTACAGATGTGATCAAAAGTTTTAGTACACTCGTTACCCACCTTATTCTGACACACCCACTATCAAATATTCATTTCTTACGCATTTGTGTTAGAATATCCATCCGGTCAGTTCATGTTAAATGGTTTATGGTTTACACATATTGTATTTAAAGTAAATGCGAAATAAAAGTATCTACATTCATTACTCTGTAGGGAGAAGTATAGATACTAGAGTTTAATAAAATACTTCTGTAGAAGTTGAAGAAGTATCAACTCAAGCTTTTTACTCTTTAAGTAAAAGTGTTTTTAAAAAGTACTGGTTTCAAAACGATTTAAAGTATAAAAGTAAAAGTAATATAAGGGGAAAAAATAAAGGCATTAAGAACAAAAGCTTAGGCCACGCCCACAGTCCTATAGTGTACCCCCCCCCCCCCCCCTAAAACACAGTTTTCTAAAAGCCATAATGACTATAATGTTAAAATATTAAAATGTTAATGTTGATAATATAATTTAGGATTTTGCACTAGGCTGTTCCCTAGTTTTTCAGCTGCATATATGTTTTTATTAAAAATGAATGTATTTACATACAAAACAATGCAAATACATTAAAAAGGCTTAGTTGGGATGTCAATAAATGGTGTCAGGGTCCTGGAATGCTCATTACTGCAGCATCTAATACTGTTTATTTATTCTAAAAACAGAGTGGTCTGAACCAAACAATATACTCAAAAAGCAGAATTTCACACAGCGATTTACAGTATTTACATTTACCTGCTTTAAAAGTACTCTTCCACATGCTCTGTGTAATTACACATTCTCACCAGAGAGGGCTCCAAATCCACACAAATCCACAAAACTTACAGACTGTCACTTTTAATTAATTCTGCTCCAGCAAAAAGAAAACTAACAGTTTAAAGAAAAATAATATTAAAGTCATACTGCATTAAAGTGCTGTGTGATGATGTTCGCAGAACTCCCATTTTTGACAGTATTATAAAGATGTACCACACTGATGCATAAAGTCCATTCAAGCAGTGATATTTTCTAACATGCAGCGCAAAATACAAAACAAAAGACAGAATAATAATAAGAAAAAAGGATTAAAAGAATACTTCCTGACTAAAGCAGTACAGGTAAGTAAAAGAGAAACTTACTGGAGTTTTCGTAGAGGAGATCATATCCCAGTTTAATGCACGGAACCACAATTTTCACTGTCTTGGACAGAGCACAATCTAAGACAGATACCAAAAAATGTTAATATTTATTTTCACTATAATACAGTTTCTCTGTTCTTAGAATTGAGTTACAACAGTGTAATGTTTTCGTTTTCACTGTTTAATTGCTTAATTTATGCGTTATTTAAGCAAATAACTTTTACATTTTAAAACCATACCTTTACCAAAGCAGGGCATGCCCAGAAATATCTCTTGTCTTTTCTGAAAGCAGTCTGTGAAAAAAATAATGAGGTATTCACATCCAAATTTAACAGCGTATTTGTATACATTTGTTGTATACAGTAAAGTGTTTTAATATGTTAACAATACATCTACAATACGTAGTTTATTGTGTTTCTGAGGCCAATCCTGTTGTGTTTGGTTTCTCTTTGGTTTTCAGTGTGAAAATTGTCATGATGTGGAATTACACTGCCTGGCCAAAAAAAGAGAAAAGTCTCCACCAGGATGTAAGTAAGTAAATGATGTTGGGTTGGTTGGTTGATGCTGCAGTTGGTCTGCAGGTTTAGGTTCAGCAACAGTATGTGCTGAAAGAAAGAGATCAGCTGAAGCTACCTGAATATACTCAATATTATAGACCAGATTATTCCTGAATCAATGGATCAATTTTTTCTTCCCTGATGAACACGAGCATGTTCCATGATGATATTCCAATGGCAGGATTCGGGAAGTAACGGGAAGAAAGGAGCTTTGTGTTTACCTTACAAATTAGCACTGGCTTTATAAAGCTAATGTAGCTAGCTAACACTTAGTAGAAGAGTTTATCAAAAATTAGCATTAGACCTATGAGGCTAATGTATGTTTTTTTACACTAGCGTGGGTGTTAATAATGTTAGGAGATAATGTTTTTACTATAAAAAATTTTCAATTGTGGTATAGCCAAACATTAGAAGTGTAATATGACTCATAATGTCTTACCTTCTACTTTATTTACCAAATACGTGACAAAATCAGGCCGGTGTCCTTCACACACACCTGCATCAAAAATGTGCATAATCAACAGGGACATATTTCCAACAATTACAGACAATGTACCAGATGAGTTAACACTCACAGTATACATTCACTATAGTACAGTTTCTACTCTTTTAATTGAATAAGATATGAGCAATAGCCATATTTATATTATAGTACAGTGTATGCTCTTGTATTTGAGTTAGACTGTGAAACAGCTCTTATAACTTCACTTTGGTACAGTGTATGCTCTTTTAATTGAATTAGATTGTGATACAACAGCCATATATTCACTATATTACAATGTTTGCTCTAATAATTGAGTTATATTTTGTTAGCAATAGCCATATTCACACTATAGTGCACTGTCTGCGTTTATAATTGAGTTAGATTGTGATACAGGTACCCATGAATTTACTACAGTGTAGTTGTAGACACAACAATGTTCTTAAAGCCTGCAGTGAAGCAGATTACCTGGTCCACAGCTTACCTGTGAAGATCACAGCAGACAGGAGGAGACAGTACACCCACATGGCTGAAGTTCACAGCTGCTCTTCTTCAGTCAGATCTTCGGCAGGAGTATTTACCTTCAGCGAACTGAGAGCCAGCGTAGCCAACCCACCTGAAGTGAAACCAATATGTTTCTTCAAATACAGTAAATCATATGACTTAAAAAAAAACAGGAGATCACCCAGCCACACCCACTCGTAACACCAGTACTGTGGGTTGAGCAATTTGCTTGTCTAAACTCATTCTTGGTTGATTTAGAATTGTTGTGTCTTGTTTTTTTTTTCTTAATAGAGGATAACCCGATCTTAAATACAGGAAAATAATTCAGCTCAGAGTTGCTTAATTTCTTGCCGTTCTTAGCCAGCATGAAGTCACACATTGCAGTAAAGCAGATAGTAACTTGTTCTTATAGTCTACAACACTGTGGTCCGGCAGTCAACCATTATACAAAATATAAGGCAGTCCTGGTGGGGAAGACACAACCATTATGCATATAAATTACGTCAGGAACCAATAAAGAAGATGCATGGATCTACATTATTTAAGTAACACCTACTAACATACAGCAAATAAAATATACTTCAGTGAGCGTGTTACAAAGTGTTACAAACTTTTACTGAGGAAATTCTAAATTAATCAACCAAATATATCATACTAAATCAAAATATAGTATATAGGAAACAATAAATAAACAGGTATCCCAATACTTTTGTCCATATAATGTGTAATAACCAATAGCCAAAATGCCAACTGAAAGGCTACATATTACAAAAATAAAAAAAATATTGAGGTGCACTTTTTTTAATGATGATTGGACCAATAAAAATGATCCAACTCATAACTGAACTAAAACTAAAATCTCCTTAACCTAAAACAAAAAGTGAAAGCATGAAAATGCCCACTTGTTAGTAAATGAAACTGAAAGCAACACTGCATGCTAACTTATTAAACTTTTGGTTTCATGAAGAACTTTGTAATAGAGATGTGTGTGCTACTGTATATCGTTTGTTCTAAATGTTGTTGTTAAGGTATTTCAGGGGGTTACTGTGCTGTTTCTAAACAGTTTCTACATTGAAAATACCTGTAATTTGTAATATTGAAATATTACAGGTAGGTTATACTGATACTTACAAAAGTTCATTTCAGTCACCTAAAATAAAAAACAACAAATTTAGCACATTTATTTTTGTTTTTCTTATGGTTCTTATTATTAAGTAAACTGCTGTGTAATTTATTTTGAGACATTAAGTCATTATTTTTGAGATACGAAGTCATTATTTTCAGATACTATCTCATTATAGTGAGAAAGCAAGTTATTATTTTAATATACTAAATTGTTAATTTTGAGATCTCAGTATTTTCAGATAGTAAATCATTATTTTGAGATTGTAAGTCATTATTTTGAGATAGTAAGTCGTTATTTGGATTTTTTTATTTTATGTGGCGGGAATGGGCCTATAAAGATACTCACCAATATTATATTTAATATTAATATTCTTTAAATTATAGTTACTATATTTTTTACACTCAAACATGCAGTATAACACGCTGTTAGATGGTGGTAGTGTGGGTCTGGGTGTGTGTAGCTCCGCCAAGAGGAGACATTTTGTGGAGAGAAAACAGATACACACACTCAACAGAGACACACACACACATTTTCTCACACTCTCTCTCACACACACACACATACACTCACACACACTCATCAATCACACACACGCTCGGCCGGGGGCTGTACAGACAGACCTGCCAACTTTGGGTTTCTTGAGGAGCGGCGTAGACTCAGCCAGCAGCAGGCAACACGGTGTTCCGACAGCGGCTCTGTATGGTTAAACAGCCGCCACTGGATTCACTGTTTTCGGCTTAACCTCCCCGGAATCCGCGGTTGGACTGGCTGGTAGTTTAGCTTAGCTTAGCATAGCTTAGCGTTACTGTCCATCTCTCCGCATTGCTTGGCTAGCAAACGAGAGGCTAAGCTAGCCGGCACAGCAGCGCAGCTCTCCGGCGACCTCACCCCCCGATTCCTCCGTAACCACACAGATTCGGAATGGCGTTGAAACGAATTCACAAGGTAATTTAATATAATTTATTTTATTTTATTATTTCAGTCCCGGCTCTATAGATTTAACAGGCTACCCTAGCTTAGATAAGACTGCTAGTTAGCTAGCTAGCTAACCCAAGCTAACTGAGATAACCATATATTTTGTTGTCAGTGCTAACGCCAGCTAATGCTAAAGCGAGCTGTTTTATACGAAAATACTCATGATTTAGATTTTAATTGATTTGAATTTGATTATACCAAATCAAAGCGAGTATATTCTTGCTAAAACAGTAAGTTAAACAGTTATTCTTTTATATAATTTCAGTAGATGAGGGATAGCAAGCAAAGTCAAGTTCACAGCTAACTAGCTAGCTAGCTAACGTTAGCTGAGTTACAACAGAATATACAGTATAGCTAGGCTAGGTTAGGTTATATAATTGGTGTAAATTAGTATTTATATAAGTTTGCTAATGTTTAAAGTGGTTGTTATGGATTTGAGCAAATTTAAAGCATATTTCATGCTATAATTCAGTAAATACAGAGCTAGTAAAGAAGGCTTGTACTGTCTGTGTTCATGTAACAGCTAGATAACTAGCTGGCCGGTAATAATAGATAGCGACTAAAAATACTTTCTTTACATTTTAAAGACTAATAATAATGCTAAATAGTGCTGTTTTATGTAAAAAAAATACTCATGATTTACATTTTATTTTATTTAAATTAAATTATAACTGATTAAAGTAAGTGTATTATAGCTAAAACACTTATTTTAACCTGTTTTTCTTTTAAATTATTTAATCAGATTAGACACATCAAGCAAAGTCAGGTTCACTCATGAATTAGAACAAATTATACAGTATAGCTATGTTAGGTTAGATAGGTTAGGCTAGTGTGTGTGCAAGAATAGGTAAAGACGTATACTTGCTTTAAAACTCTTGGTTTAAATGATCAGCTTTATCAAAAGTCAAAATTGAAATTTATGTTTCATACATTGTATTTTTCCTCCCAAAAATGTAAATGAGCTATAGAGGGTTAAGATTTATATATATATATATCCACTGAAAAGGATATTATGTTTATGTAACAGTTAGAAAGCTGGCCAGTAGTAATAGGTACTAATATCACTTATAGTAATAACTCTCTGTACTTTTTCTATTATTATTATTATTATTTTCAGAACTTTAAGACCTCTCTAGAACACAGTATTTTCTACCAATCTGCCTTTTATGGCCAGTCACGTTTCCCGATCCTTTGTTTTTACCACTGTGCTCAAAGGTACCTTTACACTGTAGGTAAAATGTCATTCTGATTCATTTTTACATGTAGTTTGAAAAATGTGGGGGAGTGAATGGCACAAATGGCAAGAAAAGTTGAGCTGGCACCTGCCTCACACTGACTAGTTCTGAAAACACAACTTTCTGTTCTTTGTGCAGAACTATGTACCTGAATAGTTTCTCTACACAACATGGCTGTGTACTGTAACAGAGAGCCCTCTGGCATCCTCTTAAGTTCCATTAATGGTCAGGTTTCCCCAGGCTTTAGCTATAAACAATGTTCTCAGAAGGTGACGGAAAAGTTTAGGGACTGCAGTGTGGAAAAGTGGAACATGAAAACATTATGTACTGTTAGTAATTCTGCGTTTGAGTGCCATTTTCTCAAGAAACTTGTCTGTTTTCTTGTGTTTTTGGCCTTTGTAAACCCCCTCTTAAGAGGTTAAGAGTTGAGAGCATGTTAACACCTGAGACGTAAAGTAGCAAATCAGGAGCATCAGAACAACAAGTACATTTGACATTGTCTTACGTCATTCTGATCTGTCAGAAGATAACAGCTGAGGAGGAATGATCTCTCTCCAGGACGTTTGTGCTGGAGTGTGAAGAATGTGAGATGTTGCACAATCGGCTCATTGTTGAACTTGGCGGGAGCTCAGTTTTTCCCTTTACATCGGAATTCATTAAAGATCTTTAGATAGTCATTTGACGGCTTTGTTGTTTTATTGTTTGTTCGTGCCCAGCTAAACATTGTGTTCTGTAGCATGTTTTGCGGTTGATTTGGCTGAGCTCACTTTACTGGGTTAAAGTTGTACTATTGTAATAATGTGATCCAGGTCATCCAGATCCAGAATTTTTACCAGATTTTTGACCGTTGTTGTAAGGATATGGGTGCATTTAATCAGTGACGAGCATTTGTAAAGTCAGGATGTTGGATGATCACTATCCCACCCAACCTCACCTCATCCCAAACATCCCAAAAGTATTAGATGGAGTTCCATAATTCCAGAGAACATAGCTCCACTGCTTCTCAGCTCAATTTTATGGGCTTTTTACCCCTCTAGACCTAGCATAAAACATGGTGCCAAAAGTTCATGTTTAGCTGACACTACTTCTCTACAGGGCCTAAACAAGTTTTATGCATGCATTTGCACATCTGTGTCAGCAATATTTCTAACTAAAAGTTGCTAAACGCATTAATTAGAAGCCAAATCAACATACCGTAGATGCAGTTAAAACTGATGTGGTCTGAAATGCATTTGAGACACTATATAAGCAGTGTGAACACACCAAAGTCCCTCCCAGTACAAGCAAAACACCAGTAGGAATTTTAGCTCAACAAACTCATTTTTATATTTTGTCCCAACCAGAAGTTGAGTTTTAGTTTGACTAATTGGAGACTAATTTGACTTCCAAATGTAAATGCATGTGGCTAAATTCTTATCAGTAAACAATCCAGATACTAGTTAAATAAAATGACCAGGTGCAAATGTGAATCAAGGCAGAAATAGCAATATCAAATCTGAGCTCAGAATTTACACTTGAAAAGTGAACAGTGCTGATATCTGAGTGGTACAGACATGCTTGTCCAGTAGACTGTAGGCCAGGATGTTGTACTGGTTTGTGTTGCTGTGTGAAGTGTTGACCGGGACCCCTTTAGAAATATGCAGGTGTAAAAATAGCTCCTGCTGTTACTGCTGTCCTATATTAGTGTGCAGTATATGTGGCAGTCTTTTAAGTGATTGTTAAGGATGTGTAATGTTTAGTTATAGCTGATGTGGGAAGCTGAGGTGTGCTGACATGTTTACTGACATGTCTCCAGAGAACCAGAATGTTTGTGACATTGGACTACTGAAATAATTTATCTCCATTTTAGTATTTGCTCTTAAGTTGGAGCTTCTTATCTTGCTTAATAAATGGTAGATATATCTGTAGTCTTGTTTTTAGATGGATTTAGATTTAAAAAAAATTGTGTGTACCACACTGTTTGACATTCACCTTGGTCTCTCTCTACGAGTTGTTTGGTATGATAATGGTATGTTTTAACCATGTCCAAGTTTCTGCAGAGTAGTAGGGCTGCACCTAACAATGACTATTTTCCATTAGTTGATTAACTGATAATTTGTACGTGTATGTACATTAAAAAACAGCTCATTTGCATATTCTGCCCCATGCCTCAATCAGATTTCAGATAATCTGACGAACCGGAAACTTATTTACCTACCATGTGCAAATGTGAGTGCTTTTCTATCAAAAGAACTCAAGTTCTTGAACCAGTTTTGTACAGGCTTATGAGAACCGTGGTGCATTTTAGTGAACCAGCCTGTGTTTTCTCCAGTATTGGTGGAAGCGTCAAAACTTCACATCATATGTCCTCAACAGGGGGCGCTGCACCGCTGCGAAAAAACGTTCCTGAATTTGCTTTTTTGTTGAAAAAAAACGTAGCAAACGATTCAAAATTAGGTTTGCGAACCAGAACGGTGTCATTTCCACGTCAGTGGAAAAGCGATATGTGTGTGTAGTTAAAATCTGATCAGGATACAATTCAGGTGTAAACTGTGTCTTTGGGTGCTTATTAATCTGATTGTTATGGACTGTTATATTTCTAGGAGAACGTTTTGTAGGTGCTGACAATTGCATACCAAGAACACCACACAAGACCTGCCTAATGTTCTGGAGATGTTCTGAGCTATCAGGATGCAGCCAAGTCTGCATGTCTTGTCTAGGACTCTACAAATACACATTTGCTAAATTCCAGAGAAGCTCTATTTGTTTCAGTATTGCAACCACAGACAGCAGACATCTTCCTGTCACTTTCTTTTTGCTTTCAACTGAGCTCTCGAAAGACCAAACGAAAGAACGAGAGCAAAGAGTGTCACCATGTCCTCAACTCGCTTTCTCAGAAACGACTGGTAGCTTCTCAGAAGTGCTGCAGATACCCACAATTTGCACCTCGCGCGTACCGAACAGAGCCGAGCATTGAGGTCATTCTACTCGAAGCCCATCTCTGCTGATGTAATCGGTACTTAAGTCCCATCATTAAGTGTCATTACTACTCCTGTCCTGTTTAGAATGAACGCATCAGACGTCTCCTCTGATGATTCAGTTCAGCTCCTTTAAGGTGCCCCCGTTGCTGACTGTGGCAGTCAATTACCCCTGACACAGCTCATGTTGTAATCCCCATAGAGATGCACCAACCATAGAAAGAGGGCACATGAACCTGAGGTCACCAAGTCCAATGCTGAGCATGGGCTACTGTTGTTTTCTGCTATTTGTGTCAAAAGAATAGAGGAGGACTCGCTGTGGAATCAGGATGTTGGTTTATTTTGAGCTTTTAGTAAGACTCAGCAAGAATAAAAGCATACTGTCTATACGCCATATGTCCAAGTGTCTCATTAATGTGCAAACGTGCACACTGTCTAGTCACTATGATATGTATTACTGACAGAATAGGACTAACATGAAGGTATGGTCATTATGCCTAATACCAGGTGTGGTCTAGAAGGGCATCAAACCCCTAACTTTGAGTTATGTAGATGTATATTCTTCCAACCTAAATATATGAACTCTTGTCTAGTCAAATGCAATCAAATCTTCACAACAATGTTCCAACATCTAGTGCTTTCTTAAAGAATAAAAGCTTCTTACAGAAAAGAAGATAAGATACCTACTTATTGTAATAATTGTACACAATGTGCAAATCTTTGGACCTAGAGAATGCATGATCGTGTACTGTTACTTTAGGGAACAGCTTGGAAATGCCCACACCTGCATTTAGGTGGTGAGGTGTTATCTTGTGAGTGAGGTCTTACACTGGCCAGCTTGCTCATGTCATAGCCTTTGAATTTGAGATATGAGAGTGTTAGAGCAGGGCTGAAAGTGGGACAGACGAATGTGACGTTTTATTCAAATTATACATTATCACGTGTACCAGTAGTACTTTGTTAAAGGCTAATATTACCACCCACAGTGGACAGTGCCGTGCAGGGGGTGGTAATGATGGTCAGCAGGGGTGTCTGGCTTATTATCTGTGTATGACGGCACATGTTGACGGACCTGTGTGTGTTTGTGTGTACAGGAGCTGACTGATCTGGGCCGGGACCCTCCAGCACAGTGTTCTGCAGGACCAGTGGGAGATGACTGTGAGTATCATCCCCCTTAACGCTTATCCTGCACTTAGACTGTGTCCAATTTATCATACTTTTCTGACTATAAGGTGCACCAGATTGTAAGACACATTAAGCAACACTAGTAAGGATGCCTACATCGAAGTGAGCAAGGATTTCGCCATGTTTTCCTTTCTAATGGGGAAGCGCATAAGTAAACAAAACTGTAATTCTTATAAATAGTCTAACGAGTGCCGTATATTAATCTACACAGATTTATATCCTGTAAACTGTTTATTTGGGTGAGAAATGGCGCTTTTGTTCATTTACAGTAAGCTTAGATTTGTTATATTTTGTCTAATGGTGAGTTTTCAGTAAAGTTTCTCCAGCACTAAGGCTAGGTGCAGCAGCATTAGCTGCTAACCACAGTGCTAGCCGTACGTAAGGTCCGCCTCCGATAGTGGTTCGTCCCATGTAGGTTGTTTTAACATGGTAAACATGCAAACTAAAGTCAAACATACTCTCCTCTGAACAGCAGAAGAGGTTGCACTGCAGTTAGCGGCTAATGCTAAAGCTGCTGCACCCAGCCTTAGTGCTGGAGAAACTTTAGTGCGCCTTAAAGTCTGAAATATATGAACGGCTGCCCACTGCTGATGTCACTGGGTCATGTCCCGCTTCTGAGGTGGATAATTTGTGATCGGACGTCACTGTGACTTCCAACGAGCAGAGAAACAGCTGACACCGTTAGAAGTTAATGTGTCGCTAAGTTCAGATGCAGCCTCTGGGTGTTGCATGAGATCATAATTGGAAGCGACTTGAGCCATCAATACTCTGTCAACTGTGATTTAGTTTTAAACTCTGCAAAACTCAGTATCAGTTGGCACTTTACTGTTGAGATTATTCCTAACTCTAAAATAAAGTCCTACATAAGACCAGATTTGCAAAAGCTTTCCTTATAAAAAAAATAATTACTTTCTAAAAAGATTATTTGGGAACTTGAGTGTTTGTAGAGAATCGCAGTTAAATCTGTTTTCAGACCTGTAATTATTTTCTCAGTTCCAAATCAATTAATAAATATGTTTACTTGGAGTGTTTTTCCCCTTGTTTTGGTTTGTTTTTACACAGGAAAAAAACCCAAATGCCTCTGATTATAGCAAGAGTGTCCTATGTTCCAGACCAGCGCTGATAGTTGTGCAGTATGTAGCTGCTTTTTAACACTGACTGATGAAAAATTGCCTTTTTGCTTTTAAACACAGTTTAACACTCTTTTAATCAGTATCCCGGTGTCCATGCAGTTGCATCAGTAAACAAGAGTTTTCAGTGTAAAAACAGCTAAGCGTGGAGCATGCAGCAGCAGAAACAGCATTTGTTCATAGCTGTGCTAGTTATCTGGGTTAATAAATCAGGTTAAACTGCACCTGAACAGCCATTAAGCTCAGATATGAGGAGCATATTTGAGAGTTGAGTTGGATCAAGACCGGATTAAGTTCCCGTTGCATGAAAACCTTCTGGAGTTTGTGTGGAACCAGACCAAATCGTGCTGTTGTGAAAACGCACTAAAAACGCTATTTTTGTTAGGGAAAGATTTAGTATAAGTTTTGCTTTCTAAAAATTGATCTCATTTAAATAATTAGAATAACAATAATTGCTATTATTCAGTTATTTAAAGTGATCATTTATTTATTTTTTTAAAGAAAAAAGTGGTCATATTGTATTGCAATATAATCTAGGTACTGATATTTCTCTCTCTCTCCCTCTCTTTGCTGCAGTGTTTCATTGGCAGGCTACAATTATGGGACCTGTAAGTATGCAAACCTGCCAGCTTCCTCATGGCGGAAGTGTGTTCATCATTTTCATGTGTGTTTCACATGTGTATGAATGCGCCGGTGTTCGCGTGTGCAGCGTCGGCGTGTTGACATTTCCTGTGATCTGTGTGTGGTTTTACAGAACGACAGTCCATATCAAGGGGGCGTGTTTTTCTTGACCATACATTTTCCTACAGACTACCCATTCAAACCACCTAAGGTACGTAACCAGTGTCCAACTTTTAATAAAGGAGATAAAAGGAAAGCTTCATGACAGGAGTTTCATCAGCATCAGTCTAACGTGGATAATTATTAAGTAGGGGTGGGTGAAATGGCACTGAAGTAATATTACAATATTTCATGCTATTTTTCGAGATAGAAAAAAAAAACACTGAATAAAAAAATATAGCTCAAAAATACACTTCTGCAACAAAATAAAAATTATTTTATTATTGCGTACGATATGATATAAAATGGCACACCCCTAACTGAGATTTTTTTTGTCAATGATCCAGAATGTCATGATACTAATAATACACTCTAAATATCTCTATATATCCAGGATTAAAGTAAAATAAATTATATATAATGGGAAATGAGAACAGTATATCCCAATGTTTGTGGACACAAAGCCTAATTAATGCACCGCTTGTCTAGTCACTGTAGAAGAAGTACTGCAAATAAAATAAGAATCTTTAAAGCGGATAAACAGTCAATCATGCTATGCCAGAATTATTAACATTTTTGATCCTACTTTAAAATCATTAGAGTATTTTTCATTTGCATTTCTTTTGCATTTGATTTTGTGTGGATGTATAACACTTAATTCAGTTTGTATCAGTAATCTGTCATTCTCTCCCTCTTCTCTGCAGGTTGCTTTCACCACAAGAATTTATCACCCAAATATTAACAGTAATGGCAGCATCTGTTTGGATATTCTAAGATCGCAGTGGTCACCAGCATTAACTATTTCTAAAGGTAAGCCCCTTCACACTGAACAGTAAAACAGTACATGAGGAGGACTGTGTTTTAAAGTGTTTTGGTGGTTGCTGTGAATAATGATGGTGTTTGATTCTTCCTGCAGTTCTCTTGTCCATCTGCTCTCTGTTATGTGACCCCAACCCAGACGACCCGCTAGTGCCAGAGATAGCTCGCATATATAAAACAGACAATGAAAAGTAAGTATCGTATCATATATTGTGTTTTTTTAAGTGAGAATAATCAATATTGAATGCATTTACAGAACAGAGTTAGTCAGTAATCTGCTTTATTCAATAATTGACGTGTTCATATGAATTGGATAATCGGAAAACAAACAGATTTAAAAGCGGCATTTTACAAAACGATATCCTTATATCGTTATCATGTTCAGTGAATTGTGATATTTTTATAATACTGTGATACTCAATGTGTTACAAGGCATATGTATTACTGAAGAGGATAAAACACTCTTAAATAAGCAAATACCAGGAATTACGGATTTATTTGCGTCAGTTTCACAGAATTTAACAACCAATTTTCTTCACCACAGGTTTAATGACCCTATTCATTTGATTATAGCGCCACCATGTGGAGTAATAAAGCAGTAACTTTAGTAAGTCTAATCGGTGGGCGAGATTTGGGGACTTTAATGCGCCTGTTTTAATAAAATATGCATGCAAGACGCCACTTGTTGATACGGTACGATACGATACAATCGAAACAATGCAATATATCACAATATCGATATAGTGTTCCAGCCCTGCCCTGATCTCAGTGGGGGTCTCACTGATGAGCTGGGCCGCTTTCCCTCCCTCAGGTATAATAGACTGGCCAGAGAGTGGACAGAGAAGTATGCCACACTGTAGGGGTAAGGCCGGGCATTGTGGGAAGTGCTGGTGTGTGTAAGCGTGTTATGCAGATGGTGTTCAGCATTAGGAGAGATGAGGACGGTGTGTAAAACAGAGGCAGAATGCTTTCAGCTTTGACCTTGCTGTTTTTGTGTGTGTGTGTGTGTGTGTGTGTGTGTGTGTGTGTGTGTGTGTGTGTGTGTGTGTGTGTGTGTGTGTGTGTGTGTGTGTGTGTGTGTGTGTGTGTGTGTTGGCATGGGCACAGTTGGCAGAGCAGTGCTCGCTTGCCCAGCATGCGACACTATCGTTACATTAGCACTCCTCAGCACCACTGTTAATCAATCTCTCTCTCTCTCTTTCTCTTTCTCTCTTTTACTTCCTCTCTTACTTGCTTGTTCCTCTCCATATACAGGCGTTTTTGTTCCTACATAGTAAATGAATAGTGAAGTGATCTATCAGACTATGAAAGAACACATAAGTAATCTGTCTGTCTGTCTACTTATTGTTCAGTGGGTCTATCTCCTCTCTCTCTCTCTCTCTCTCTCTCTCTCTCTTTCTCTCTTCTTCATCATCTTTCTCTCTTGAATTAAAGTTTATTAGAATTATAGGTTTAGTTTTTTTATTGGTATTTATCTCTCTCTCTTTCTTTATATCTCTGTCTCTTGAATTCAATTGGTGTTTCTCTCTTTCTCTATCTCTCTTTCTTGAATTCATGTAGTTTTATGTATGTTTCTATTGGTATTTTTTCCTCTGTCTCTCTCGCATTCTTTCTCTCTTTCTTGAATCTTTCTTTCTTGAATTCAAGTAGTTTTTGTTATCTTTCTCTTGATATTCTTTCTCTCATGAATTCAGATAGTTTAGTAGTTTAGTTTGTTGGTATTCTCTCTATCTATCTATCTCTTGAATTCAAATAGTTTTAGTTATGTATCTGTTGGTATTCTCTTTCTCTCTCTCTCTCGAATGTTGGAATTCAAGTAGTTTTATCAGCATGAATTGTAAATAACAGCTGTCAACAAGTTGCCAATGCAAATAATAGAGTGACTAATGATGATAAGTCATGACAAAAGCTAATGAGTGAATAACTTTATGAAAAACAGCAATTAAAACATTTACATAAAGTTTATTTAGGAATATATTTACAGTGGTTTAATGCAGTCTCTCTCTCTCTCTCTCTCTCTCCCTCTCTCTCTCTCTCTCTCTCTCTCCCTCCCTCTCTCTCTCTCTCTCTCTCTCTCTCAGGTATAACAGAATAGCTCGGGAATGGACTCAGAAATACGCCATGTGATACCTGACGGAATCTCACCCCAACAGATCTGCATTATAGCCCCCTTCTCCCACCTTCTCAACGATCTGGCACTTCCCCTCCACCCCCACCAGCCTCCACCACCCCCACCTCATCTCCAACCAAACCAGTGATTTTGTTTAGTTGTTTTCTGTCCCTGTTAAAGTGTCCTGCGCTGCGAGCGAGAGGACGTCACGGCGAGATCACGCTCTGTCCATCTTTTGTAAAACGCTCTCGGGTCTGAACTACGAAGCATGTGTATCGTCGAGGACCCCGCCCACTCTGTAACCAGGTGTAATAAAACAAAGACATAAAGCAAATAAATAAGAGTATCAAGCGCTTTTATCTCACGCCACATACTGGAGGTGCTATAACGATAAAAAAAATCTATATGTATAAATATATAATGAATAAATAAATAAATGAATAGATTAAATAATGGTCCTTTTGTGAACAATCTGTCACTGGGTTGGCCTTCACTTTTTTATATATGAAAAAATGCTTTTACAATAGCAATGATCCAGTCTGTGAACTATACTCCTCCTGCTTCTGACTGACTCGCCACGGGCAGAACCGGCCCCATGGTTCCATCAGCAGTTCTGAAGAATATAAGATCTATTTTATGCATGTCGTTAGGATAATAACCGTGAATGGGTCAGCCGTCTGCTGAGAAAACAGTGTTAAACACACGTGTCCACTTGAGAACTTTTATTTTGTTACTCCGTTTTCCTGGCTGTTTCATTTCTTCCCCCTGTCGTTTATAGAACGAGGAGCTATTAGTTCATCTGCCTTCCTCCTCCACACTGTTGGCTTGTTGCACTGAATTTATGATTGGACGCTCCTGACGGATGACCGGTCAACTAATAGCTCCACTAGCTGTTCATTTGTTTTCTCAATAAAGTTGGTAAAAGTACTGATTTAAGAGTGGTGTCGTCTTTACTGCATGCATTAACTTTAAGTAGTCTTGTAATACTTTGTGTGGGATTGCAATATTAAAAAAATAATAATTATTTGGGTATTTATTTATAATTGTATTTATTTATAAAAATATTCAGTTTCTTTATGTGCATTCATTTATAGAACAGCAAGTTTTATTATTTTCTGGCTATGAATTAATTATCTCAATCCCACACCATAATCAGTCATGGCCATGATCTCATTCACATGCCTTATTTATCTCGTTCCCAAGCATTAGGATCCCGTTCCCATGGCTTAATAAGAATGCTGTTTTCTGACTCTAATATTCTACTATAAAATCTATATAGCAAATTAATCCAATTTTTTTGTTTCCCTGCATTGGAAGCCTGTGTGTGATATTTTATATTTTTATATTGCTCTTTTTATTTCATAAAGCATCCCTAAACATGAAAAAACATGATTAAAAAGTGTTATAAATCACATTAAAATTAGTAGAAATTTGCTGTTACTTTGCCATAATGGCTCTAGTACTTCAGTTTTTCCAGTGTTTTTGCAGTAAATAGGCCGTAGTTACTCTTTCATTGATTTATAAACTTGTTGATTGGGTGTTTTATGGTCTATTCTGATGAATAACATCTCTCAAATAGTGTGAAGTGCAACAAAATATTTAAAAATAAAGAAAATACCTGATGTCCATTATTATAACATTTTACATTTTCTGCAAATAAATCAAATGCTTTAAATGACAATATTTTTATAGCAGTGTTTGTACACACTGTATTATTACACAATTCAATAAGACGGTAATTACCGGGTTTGACCAGCAGGTGTCGCCCCCGCAGCGGCCGGCTTTGCTGGAGGAGAAGTTGCGTTACGTCACAGGGAATTTCCAGTAAGGAAGTGAACTTTTCTTTACAAACAGATCGATCCGCGCTCGAGCGGCGACCATTAACTCGATATCGCCTCCGATCCGCCGGATAATTCACCCGCACTGCGCCCGAGCCTCTCCTCCGCACCCAGCCGAACGCCCGCCCGGCCGGAGCTCTGCGCCACCCGCGGGGCTGCATGGCTCCTTACCCGCCTGCCTGAGCTCTCTCTGCGGACTGACAGCACATGTGGAGCGGCCAGACACACCAGCACAGGTAGCGGACTGAGCTCCACACACTGCACTCTACAGTCTACACACACTTTACTGCTGTTTTACTGCTGTTTATGTCATATAAACACTGACACTTATATCTGCTCTACATATATATATCCTTATATAGAACACCAACTATTGCCTAACTACCTAACTGCTCATAGTATAGTTATTAACTCTAACCATTCACAACATTCATTAAAAATATTACTTTTAAGATATTACTAATCTATCTAATCTGAGATACGTTTTAATATATTAATAGTGGGGAATTAACCCACATTATGCGCTCTATAACACTTTCAAATCATTAAGTCTTAAGATTTCCCTATAATAATAAATCCGCTTTTGTTTCATTTGGATGACTTTGTAGGTAGTTTTGGGCTGTGTCCAAATAAGTACTCTACCTCACTAGTTACTTAGCTAGTTAGCTAACTTAAGTTTGCAGACTATACAGTCAATGGAGCATGAGTAGTAGTATAGCTGGCTAGTGGTTGATTTTGAGATATTTTAAATAAATGTCCCTAAGATTAATCTGCTTTTGTTTTATTTGGATGTCTTTGTAGGTAGGTATCATTCGGCTGCGTTCAAATAAGCACTCTTACACACCTAGCTAGATAACTATACCAGTAGTTTGCAGAGTATATCAAAGCAAGTTAATTCAACACCGTTAGCTAGTGGAGCTATCTAGTTAGCTAGTGGTGATATTCGGGATACAGCCCACTGTTTTAAAGTCTTAAGTCTTACAAATGTCACTGTAATAAATCAAATTTTGGATGGCTTTTAGCTTTGGGCTGCGTCCAAAGCGTCTAGTGGTGGGATCGGGATACAGCCCACAGTTTTAAAGTGTTATAAGGCACTAGTCAATAGTGCAGCACTACTATAGGTTAGGTAGTGGTGGGATTTGGGACGCAGCCCACTCTCAGCACTATCAGACGAAGCTGAACTGAAGAACATGGTCTTGTTATTGATGTGTTTAAACAAATAAAACCACAAGTTTACACTCGTATGTGTTAGTCATTTCATTTCTCAATAAAATCCCAGTATATTAATTAAGAATATGAAATATCAGAGGCTGCTCAGCATCTTAAACTGACTGAAACTGACTCAAACTGAGAGTCTGGGTATTTTGTTGACTTGCCGACTTGTTGGCTTGTTAACTCCGAGTCCCAGTGCTGTTAAAACACTTAATTTAGCACTTTTAAACCGTATAAACTTAATATAAGTTTCCTACACGACAGCGGGTTAAAGTTGCGGCGAAATCCGACCACAATCTCAGAAAATGAAGTTGGATTTAGCTGATTTAGCTGAACTTCGCTCTGCTACTTCCCATTTCCACACACAGACTGAGGGCTTTAGCTTAGCTTAGGTTTAGCCTAGCTTAGCTTAGCATGCTAACTAACATTAGCTCATTAATTCGAGGCTTTGACCGTGTTTTTACAGCTCAGCCGCTTCAGCTTTAGTTAACAGACTGAATAAAAATATAATATGATATATATATATATATATATATATATATATATATATATATATATATATATATATATATATATATATATATATATATATTGGTTAAATAATGTTCAATAAAGAGAAAGATTATTTTAAATATAATTACAGGGCTGTGAAAGTGCACTCACTGTAAATTAGCTAGCTGTTATTTCTACTCCCTGTCAGAGCTTAGCTTTAACCTTTTTTAGGTTTTTATTATTATTTTCAGCTGTAAGTTCTATACGGCTTATTTTATTTTACTCTATACTATATAAGTTAGTATGAAGCCTCAAACAACACTGATAGCAAGAAAGTTGAATAAACCTTCAATTTTTGACTGTATGATGGAAAAGCAACCTTTAATCTTTCATTTAAAAGTTCTTCCATAATATATAATTAATATTAATGCACATTTATAATTAGTACATTTAAATGTCCCTTTCTACAAAACAACAACAATACAAACACGATATATACATATGTAATGTAAGTAAAGGTTAATACAAACAATATACAGCTCTGGAAAACAAATAAGAGACCACTTAAACTTTCTTTGATTTTACCAAATTGAAAACCTCTGGAATATAATCAAGAGGAAGATGGATGAACACAAACCATCAAACCACCAAACTGAACTGCTTAAATGTTCACACCAGGAGTAAAGCAGCATAAAGTTATCCAAAAGCAGTGTGTAAGACTGGTGGAGGAGAACATGCCAGTATGAATTGCAGATAAGCAAAATATTACAATGTCAGTTTTTTCTCTCTAATATCGTGCAACCCTAGCCTGGATCTTCTGAAAGTCTTCTCACAGTCAGTTTTAGGGGTTGATTGTTTACTTGCTGCCTAAAATATCTCATATTAATGCTCTGACATTTGAACTCTCCATTCCATGAGTCTTTCTACGGTCTATTGTTCTTGATCTGATCTGAAGCTACATGACGTTTAAAGGTCTGTAGTGATGGACTCGAGTCGCTGTCATTCCCAGTCTCTTCCACTTTATTAAAATATCACTGACAGTTGGCTTTGGAATATTTAGTAGTGAGTTTAGTAGTAAAATTTCACGACTGGACTTGTTGTTGCACAGGTGCTGCATCCTATCACACGGTACCACAGTGCGTTCACTGAGCTTCTGAGAGCAACCCATTCTTTCATTATTTTTTTTTATTCACACCTGTGGCCATGCAAGTGATTGGAATACCTGAGTTCAGTTAATTGGATGATTGGTTGATTGAAAACATTTGGTTTTAAGCTCTTATCTTATGTGTTGGGCTGTAGCTGTTGTAAAAAAAAAAAAAAAAACTAATAGTCCATTTCTTCTCACTCTCTTTTGCAGGAACCATGACGGAAGAGGACTCATATCTACACCCAGAGGTGGGCACTGAATCTGTATGAACCTGAAGTTTGTTTCAGCCTTCCAGGGCTTTCCGTTGAACCCAGATCATTAAACAGTTACAGTCTTTGCATATGATTAATATCGCATGAATGGCCAATCGCAGTATTTGCATTACTAATACACGTAAGTGCGTGAGTAGATCTGCAGATATGCCACATTTAAATCGTCCAATGTAGAGAATAATAACCTCTTCAGACAGGAAGCGTCTCTTAGAAAGCTGCCAGAGTTTGCGTTTTTTTTTTTTTTTTTTTTCTTCTTTTCTTTTCTCGACTCTTGTGGTCGACGCTGGCTTACCTTCAGCTAAACATCAAAGATAGTCGAGCTGCGGATCCGTGTGCGTCGGCCTGCAAACACAGACAACTTTTTCACATTTCTCACCGTATGGCTTAAACTACTGTTCATTTGCTGCTCGTGGGAACATCACCTGTCTACCAGGTGCAGTTTAATAAAAAAGATCTCGGATTATTAAAATTCAGCTCGTATTAGATCTCGGATTGAGATTATCTGTTAAATTAACACATTAATAACAGCGTGTTACTAGTTGGACTTTTCTAAGTGAGATCTTTACAGTCTGATAAACGGTCTGGATAAATGCATGTTAAATTGGGCTTCCCCAAATTTAACAAAGATTATTTCTATACAAAGTTTTGCTGCACGTCCGTGCACAGCTCCCATTTTTATTCTTATGTTGTGCTGAAATTGCATATTTCCTGAAATTTATTTCCTTTAAAAACTTTTTTACTATGGACAATTGAGCTTTAGTTGCATGCTTCTCATGTAATCTAAACCTTTCTCCAAAAGTCAGTGATACAACATTTCTTTTATTTAACAAATATATAGTTTTAAATATTGCAGTACAGTATAACAACAAAAATATTAGGAGTAAGGCTGAACAATATATCATTTCAGCATCTGCATTGCAAATATGAGCAGTTAGTTTCTGGTGAATATGTCATAAAAAAAAATAAGAACAATGTGAATCTGTTTCATAATATGTTTTAATGACCTGTGGTGCGACTATTGCTCCTGCCCGTATTGCGGTGTTGATGCTGAAGTGATATATTGTGCAGCCCTACTCTTAGTTTATCTGGTGTAATTTTGTGCAGTAATATGTAAATAAATATATTGATGAACAGAAGGTTGATACACATGATTGAGCTTCTGCTATTTAGCCAAAACTGAATTTTAGATCATTTTAAACAGTTTGTTCATCAGTCTGTACTTCTTTAATGCAGTATAAAATAAACTGAGACAGTAGGATATGCCTTTGTTGTTGATGTATAGATTCAGGAATCTACTAAAATGTTTCTCATATATTTCTAACATCACCTTTATGTTTTTATCTCTGTCTAGTTCTGTCTAGATTTTGCTCCAGCGTGGAGTTACCAAACGGACCCACATTTCCAGCAGCCTATTCCTCACTCCAACACACCCAGAATAGGTAAGAGATGCTGCAACCTGAAGCATGAATGAGCCGCTGTCCACGTCATAACCATACATACTCTACACAGAGAGAGAGATAAAATTAGGTTAATAGTAAAAGTTGCCGTATTTGGGTGTTTTGACTAATTGGCACTGAAGCGTGGGACACGGAAAAAGGCGGTATAGGAAGAAGATGAACTTTACCAACGTGTTCAGCTCAGCACCTTTCACTTGATATGTGAGGCTACTCCCAGTGCAAGGTGTGAAGCCTCCTCTGTGGTTTTCTGCTTGTGAATATTTGACAGCAGCTAGAGACGAAAAAACAGGAATTTATGAATAAAAATGTAATAATAGGCTAATATTTTAACCCTGCAACATTATTCATGATATATCCTGAGTTCTCGTGTACAATCTGGTAAAACTTCTATTTATTAGAAGCTTGATTTATATTATTATATTATGAGAAATGTAGAGGTTCCTAATGACATCCTATGATAATCCATCCCATGCACCTACAATATTCTCTATACACAATTCTTCAGATAATACAGTAGGGGTGTAGGAGTGTTGATAGAGTGTCCAATAGAAATGCATTGCACACTTTTATAATAAGGGATAGATTTGAAGATACAGCAGCTTGAAATGCTATAGTATCTGTAGTGTCTTCAAGGTAAGCTCTTGAGAAAGACAGCAGCAGTGTCTGGATAAGCATTGTCCTGCTAAAATAGTGGAAAAGTGCCAGTATTACTTGAGTGTATTATTGTGATTATACTACAGTTCCATTATCACTGTTTATTGAAAGATTTTGAGTTAAAGAGGAGGAGGAGAAAATAGGATCTGTTTGGTTATAAAAACTCTGCCAGTTAAAATAGTTCCATTGCTGCTCTGTTTGTAGCTGCACTGTTTGGCTTGTAAGCGCTGCATCGTTGCTAGGTTACCTGTATGTGGCGGAGTAATACATGGAGAGCTTTGGTTACAGTGCATTACCGGCTGATAACGGCACTCGTAGAACGCCTCTCACATTGCGGGGTTGGAGCTAACTGTTCTATAACTATTTTTATTATTATTATTATAACACTAATGCAGTTTCCCCAACAGGGATTAAGCCAAGTCATAGAATACATTTTGTTTTAATCCCTGTCTTGGAATTTGTGAGCCTTTCTTTCCTGCACAGAGATTAAGCCCAGTCTTCAACTACACAGCTTTTTTTAATGGAGATATCCCATTAAATGAAAACAAAGTATTAGTAAAGATTAGGCTTTATCCCTGACTATGAAACTGACACAATAGGTGCAAATGACATTACAGCTTTGTAACCAATGTGACACAGGTGTTAGACAGTCTGAGCGGACTTTGTTCCGTTACTCCTGTCTCTTTAAGACCGTTGGAACAACGGTTGCTTCTTAGCACCTGTCCTGACTCACCTGTCTGACTCGTTAAGAGCTTTAATAACTTCTGACTAATTGAGACAGTGGATTGCGCAATAACTCATTTTTAAGTGTGTGGTATGCAGTGTACACTGTATGTCAAAATGTTGCAGGAGCCATGACTAGCCAGCTTGTCTGGTTTCTGTAGAGAAATACTGCCAATAGAATAAGACTCTCTGCACCAGATAAACAAACATGAACCTATTGGCAGCAGCCTCTTGCCAGGTGTGGACTAATAGTGGAATTCAATACTTTTGAATGGGTTGATTTGGGGAGTTTGAGCTGATTTGGGGTGTTTGGATTGAGGAGGTATGGGATCCTCACTAACAACCTCACTAATGCTCTTGTTTAATGACAAATGCAATCAAATCCTCACAGCAATGTATTAAAAAGTAGGAAAATCTGTTAAGACAGCCATGGACAGTAGTTACTCCAACAAATACACGATAAACTGTTTTTTAATATCATTGATTTTAGGAGAAACAAAGGCTGAGCAGGTGTCCCGATACTTTGGTCCACATAAAGCCCACCAAAATGTGTTATAGCAAACCATGTGAGATCATTCTCTTCTCTGATTGGTCAGATATGTCTGGGGTGGGTCTAGAAAGCAAGAGGGTTGTGTTCTCTGGACTAGTATATTTTTCTGTTCTTGGAACATCTAATGGTGCAATATTATCACGATGCGTTCACCAATGTTCTTCACCGCAGGTTTATTAACCCGATAAATTTGATTATAGCGCCACCATGCGGTTTGATGAAGCAGTAACTTTAGTAAGTCCGATTGTGGGGCGAGTTTAGGTCAGAGGCACCTTTGTTTAAATAATAATTTTGATATTTGTTCCTATTCTGTTATGTTGGTTCAGATGTGGTGATGTTCTCACCACAAATGATGTGCTCCAGGTTATATTTGGGACTGGACCGAGAACTACGCCTCTCGGTCTAGGGTCTTGGTTTGGTAGTTTTGGTCTGCCTTTAATTGCGTTAACTTGTATTCACACCTGCCCAACAAATCACTTTAATGGTGAAAACAAACCAGTGTCCAAATGAACCGGAATAAACAGTGCTAGTGTGTAAACGCTCATTACTGCCACTGTTCCAGAACAGATCTGATGTGTTGACACATGTATGAACAGAGGGATTCACACGCCCATAATTACTGAAAGTGAAGTGAAGTGAAGAGCTTTGATGTGAGCCTGAATTTCTCCTCAGTGTAATTTACTCTGTGTTACAGCATCTCACCCCCCCCCCCCCCCCTCCTGTTACACACACACACACACTTTGATACACACTCTCTCTCACCCTGTATAGAGTGTAGAGGAAATGCAGAGCCGGATCTATTTTCTCTCGTGTTTCTTTCACTTCTCTGTTTGCTGAGAGGCAGGCAGTTGAAAGTCTTGAACCCCGCCTCTCTGAGCGCCGCCATCGGAAACCTGTAGAAGATAAGAGTGACAGGGTGGTGTTTAATGGTGTTTGATTAATCAGTTAACTGTGATAATCACAGGTACGCTACAGAGCTGTAGTAAGGATAGGGTCTTTGAATACTGCTAGGAATGTACCGATTCCCTCACATACATTCTGTTTTACTGTGTGATATATAGGAGTACGATTATTTCAATAAAAGCATTTTTCTTTGGTAGAATCTGCTCCAGTTGCTCAGTTGGGTAGGTGTTTGAGTTCTCCTTGTGGTTTGGCTCCATGTTTAATTTCTGGTTAATTGGCCAGGCCTACTGGGTAGGGCTGAAAAAAACAATTATTTTGATTTTTGATTAATAGATTATTGATTGATTGAATAAAAAGAGAAAGAGAATAAAAGATAAATATATTTATAAATAAAATGTATTTAATATACAGCCCTGGGAAAAATTAAGTGACCTCTTCAGTTTCTGAATCAGTTTCTCTGATTTTGCTATTTATAGGTATAAGTTTGAGTAAAATGAACATTGTTGTTGAACAACGATTTCTCCCAAATTCCTAATAAAAATATTATTATTGTCATTTAGAGCATTTATTTGCAGAATGTGAGAAATGACTTTTAGACCTTAAATAATGCATATTCATAAAGTTTTAAGAGTTTAAAAATCAATATTTGGTGGAATAACCCTGGTTTTTAATAACAGTTTGTTTCATGCATCTTGGCATCATGTTCTCCTCCACCGGTCTTACACACTGCTTTTGGATAACTTTATTCTGCTTTACTCCTGGTGTAAAAATTCAAGCAGTTCAGTTTGGTGGTTTGATGGTTTGTGATCATCCATCTTCCTCTTGTTTATATTCCAGAGGTTTTTAATTTGGTAAAATCAAAGAAACTCCTAATTTTTGGCGTAACTCATCCCGTTAATAATGGCATATCATCATATTGCTCATGCCCCACCCACCTTCATTGTGGATCATTACTTTGTATTAGATGTAAACTGTAATGGGTTTGATTGCTTCTCGGTTTATTTGAAGTAACTGATGGTGTATAGGGTGTATAGAGTGAGTATAGAGTGTGTTCATTGGACGCAGTGAGGTGCAGGTTCGGCTCTCTCGGGTTGGCGTATCGGCAGCGCTGTTGTGTGGAGAGGATGTGGTCAGATCTGTGTCCCTGTTCACAGGAAGAGGCAGAGGCTTGCTCTTCTACGTAAACACACAGCGGGAGCTCGAGTTTCGGCCGTCTCCACGCAACCAAACGTTCTGTACATCACAGACCTTCCTACGCTACGTATCAGAACTGTTGAGATCGGACCACGTCTAATACAGCAGATAGGGGGGCACATTCTGATGGACCTGGTGCACCTACATACCTGCATTAATTATTGTTTCTTCTAAAATCAAGGGTATTAAAAAGATTATCCTGCGTTTGTTGGAGTTATCGTCTCTGTAGTACTGGGGAGGTGTTTTTAATACATGTTTTCTGTTAGGTTTTGATTGCATTCAGTGACTAGACAGTTCTCTCATCCCAAAACTATTGGATGGAGCTCCATTATTCCATAGAACAGAGTTCTTCTACAGATCCACTGATCGATACTGGGGATTTTTACCCCTATAGCCAAATCTGGAATTAGTTTTAGCATGGTGCCAGTAGATTTGTATTATATTATTATATCTGCTCCAGGTTTGCAACTACTGGTTATTTTGGTGGTGGACTAAACTGTTGATTTTTTTATTTTTTCTATAATCATTTTATTCATATATGTTTTCCCCATTTTCTCCCCGATTCACAAGGCCAATTTCCCAACCACTCATTAGGACTCCCCTATCAGAAAATGAGAAATGGCTGAAATAACAAAAAAAGATGCAGAGCTTTTAATCACAGTTTTCATGCATCTTAGCATCATGTTCTCCTCCACCAGTCTTACACACTGCTTTTGTTGGATAACGTTATGCTGCTTTACTCCTGGTGCAAAAATTCAAGCAGTTCAGTTTGGTGGTTTGATGGCTTGTGATCATCCATCTTCCTCTTGATTATATTCCAGAGTTTTTTTTTTTATTTGGTAAAATCAAAGAAACTCATCTTTTTTTAAGTGATCTCTTATTTTTTTTTCAGAGCTGTATGTGAACAATCGTACAAATAAACACAATAGACTATATCACAACTATCAAATACTGTCGAGGTCATGTCCATTTATTGTACGATAAGTCGATAATGTCATAAATAGCTAAAGTATTCAACAATTTTTTTACTTAAGTAATGCTTATGTAGTTAATGGTGAAATGTAGTAGTGAAGTACTGAAAGTAAAAGTACAGTACTGTGTTATTAGTGTAGTTATTACAGAAAGCAGTGTCACCTGCCGGTGGTTTTAATGTTTTGGCTGGTGTGTAGGTGATGATTTCTTGAAATGAGGTCTGAATTTTTCTAAAGCTCAGAAGAAAACAGCAGCTATTTCAGTGAAAACACTCGGATCGTAGTGGAAACAGGTTATTTATAAAGCCACTTTCTCTCAGAGGTGGATCAGAGCTGGTCTCAGAATGACGAGCTGAGAGCTGAATGAACATGCTGAATGCCACAGAGGGAGCGGTAAACCTGGTTCTCGTTTCTGGTTTCTGGTGTCAAACCCAACAACATTCTCTCCTCTGCACTCCAAAGTTTTTGTTTTAGTGTTTTGTTTAATATCGCCAACATTTTTAAATATTGTGAACGATATTATACCCTGAAATATGGTACCGTATCATCCACCCCTAATTATCACATCAGGATACTACTTTTTTACTGTTTTTAGCAAAATAAAAAATCACATTCTTCTCATTTCCCATTTTAAATCTACTAAACACGACCAAACATCCCATTATATTTGTCCAGTATCATTTATTTTACTTTAATTCTGGATATATAGAGATATTTGGAGTGCATTATTCTTAGTATTATGACATTCTGGATCATTAACTTCTGTTACAAATCTGATAAAATTATTATTATTTTTTTATATATCTCAGTTAAGGGTGTGCCATATCATATTGTACGCAACAAAATAATGTAATTTTCATTTTGTTGCAGTAGTGTATTCTTGATTTTCTATTTTTTTTATTCACTGTTTTGTCATATCGATACCAAAAGTATCGTTATCACAAAAATACCATGAAATATCGTGATATTGTTTTAGGACCATATCGCCCACCCCTAGCTGCTACTACACCTGTATTTTTGGAGGGAGAATGTTTTAATTGCCAGTAATTGTGTAATTAATCTTTATAATTGAGTACCTCATTAGTATAAAAAAAAAAACATTTGATAATTTGCAATAACATCACCAGGTATACTTGCAGAAGTGTATTCCTGAAATTATTATTTTCGTAATTCAATGTTTTGTGATATCGACAATAATATTGTTATTGTAGAAATACCCTGAAATATAGTGATATTGTTGTTGCTCCATTTTAGGTCCATATTGCCACCCATATGCACCTGACATGTTTACGTTTATATTTTAACTCTATTTCTCTTCTTATCTCTGTTGTAATAGATGGACCCTGTCTCCAAATTATTGAACAACCAAAACAGGTAACACTTTGCATTTCATATGAATCATACGAATCATATTAATAGCCATTTCTTTATGACTGTGTCACTTGTGTTATAAACACTTATGATTTCACTCCACTAAATTAGTATTTTGTGTTTTTTGTGTTCAGCGAGGTTTCAGGTTTCGTTATGGCTGTGAAGGCCCCTCCCATGGTGGACTCCCCGGAGCCTCGAGTGAGAAGAACAGAAAGACGTACCCTCAGGTCAAGGTGAGGTCAGCTGAGAGGGTCCGATTTTGGAACAGTGGAATTGGATTTGTCGTTTCTGCTTAATACTGATTATAAAAAAACAGACCTGATTATATTTAAATTTCTTTTGTTTATTTGACACTCTTATTCAGAGCTCTTTAATGTAAATCATGTGACACAAGTGAGACAGTGTAGAGTTTGGAGTCTTGCCCAAGGACTCTTATTGTGCATTATTCAATATATGGACAAAAGTATTTGTCTTCAGAAATCAAGGTTAATAAAAAGTGTCTGGGCCGGGTAAAGTGGCTGGGCCGGGTAAAGTGGCTGGGCCGGGTAAAGTGGCTGGGCCGGGTAAAGTGGCTGGGCCGGGTAAAGTGGCTGGGCCGGGTAAAGTGGCTGGGCCGGGTAAAGTGGCTGGGCCGGGAAACAAATGGGGGTGTTCACAGGCCGAGCATTACCAAGATAGCAATGAACATCTGACTGGTGACTGTTGTCAGGGTTTTAATCAGTCAGTGACACACCTGTGTTTTCCGCTGCCAAGATAGAAATACGCCCTTTCTGATGTTATTTTTACAGCACAGGTGAAAGGTGTAAAAAAAATAGACTGTTGGAGGGGTGTAAGATACCAATGAGCATTACAGCGCCTCTTATCCAGGGTTCAAAATAAGGCCTATTGTGTATTAAATTCTAATACACTGACCTGTATTAAATCAGCTTAGTTTAGTCAGTGTCTCTGCAGGAAGGAAGGCGTGTGGGGGTGTGTGTGGGGGAGGGCGTGGTTGAGCAGTTGTGATTAATATTCTGTAGGTGATAATTTAAATGTGACACACATATACTACACTTCATTAGTCAAAGGCGTCTGTAATGGGGGTTCCGGTCTTGTAGTTCAGGGGTTCTGCTTCAGGGAGATGCGTGAGCGTGGTGGTTTTGTGCCTCAGTCTTGGTCAAATATAATTGTATAAAAGTTAAGTTTAATGCTTTATGACAGGTTGGGAAGCAATTGTTTACCACACCAGACCATCAACATGATCAGCTACACCAAATTGGTCAACCACCTTGGTCACACTGATGGACCAGCTATTAGCATAGGGTGAAGTTAATGTTAAAACTGGTGTTTATCTGGGGTTAATTCTCCCAGAAGAATGTGATGTAGGTTACAGTGCTTCTGTGCTTCATCCAACCAGCTAATGCTAAATAAAACACCACAGAGTGGTACGAGTGGATCAGATAGAGCAGCAGTGCTGCTGGAGTTCTTAAACACATCAGTGTCACTGCTGGACTAAGAATAGTGCAGCAACAGATTCAGATCTTCTGTCTCTGACTTTACTTTACTTTACTTTATCTACATGGTGTTTCAGCTACTGTAGGTAGGAGTGTGTAATAAAGAGAGAGGAGGATGGTGAGTGATTAAACACAGTGTTTAAAAACTCCAGCAGCACTGCTGCAGTATGTGATCCACTTACTGTACCAGCACAACATACACTAACACCTCATTTACCACCACTATCCAGCCTTCAGGCCCTTTTAGTTACTGTTTACCTTCAGATCTGAACATCTTGCAGTCACCAACGACAGAAATGGTGAGAAACGAGAGAAAAAAAAAGAGCGTGTGTGAGAGAGAGTGAAAGAGTGAGAGATGTTGGTGTGTTGGGAATTTCCTCACAGTGTCTCATTGGTAATTAGTAGGAAGTGTTGCATCTCTCTCTCTCTCTCTCTCTCTCTCTCTCTCTCTCTCTCTCTCTCAGCTCGCCTCTTCAACCTCAGACAGACTCAGACACGCAGCAGACACACACACACACACACACACACACACACTTATTTACCCACACACGTACTGTGCATTCTGTAGAGAGTAACTGAATCCGGGGCTTTTCTATCCCAGAGTTTTGTCTGAAATCTGCACTGTAATCAGTGGGCCGAACTTTGCTGAGTTATATTAGGTCCAGTTCAGCTCAGAACCATTTATTACCTCAAGCATGTTCCCCGGGTTCTTCTGCTGTGAGAATGAATTACTGACCATTCCACTTCTTTAAAATATCTAAAGCTATAATACTGTATTGCAAATTCTATATCAATCTTCCATTTAAAATGGGATAGAAATGGGTATTCTAGAGAAACATACAAAAAAATACAGTACTGTGCTAAAGATTTAGGCATCAAAGCACCACATATGATTTAAACAGATTCAAATAAACATCGATACAGTAAAACGTAACAAGGAATTCTCATTATTAACTATACGTAGGCTTTCTATATTCTGTGAGCGGAGCTGAAGAACAGAGTGTAGAGATTCCAGATTTCTCCTGGATGCTCCTCAGCCAGCATGTGTATATTATGTTCAGTTCTGTCAGCAGCTCACCTGATTTACCACGTTTATTTACCAAACCAGGTGTTGATTAATATGATGAGAACTAGAAATAACTCTATTAAACTCAGTTGAGGAGGAGAGATTAGGAGATGTTTGTTTTAAGGAAAACTTTAGCTTTTTGTAAAATTGCTGTTTGTATTTTTTTGTAATGCTGTAATGTGTTTTACTGAGATAATAAACACTTACTGCACAGATAAGAAGCTTTATCTTTACTGAAATTCCCACAGGTGCCGAAAACATTTGCACAATACTGTATATATCTAATAGTGGTGGAGAATAGAATCAGGCTTTGGTCTTCCTACCTACAACACAAATAAAACCGTTTTACTCACTGTCTAAACCCACCAGTGAACCAGCACAAGAATTCAGAGTTTTGTAAGTGATAAGTAAATATGGAAATATGGAAAAGATGATCATCATTGTCTTTTATGCAGATGTCAGCATCTATTGACCACTGCTGTGCTCTATTCTGCCTGGGTATGTTTCCCTGGAAAATAGTTTTTTTTTTACACCAAACCCACTCTGAATGACTGTTTGGCACCTCAGAATGCCATCTTCGTTTCTGTGTGAGAAAATCAGTTTGGTAAATTAGAAACAATGCACTGAAATGAACATTGTTGTCTGAAACAGAAAAATAAATTATGTCATACCTAAACACGGTTATTTACAGGTCTACATAAATTTTTGCCACGTTGAACCATTGAAAAAATGGTTTCAAAGAAAATCACAAGCTGACAAACCCCCAAAGCACTATTCTATAAACTATTCTAAATACACATTTACCTCAGCAGTGCTCTTTTGCCATAAATGTACCTCAGAAGTGCTATTTTAGTCACACATCTACAACACTTTTACATTTTAATTTTTCAGTCAGGACAAACATTAAAATAATGAAGAAATACTTTTTTTATGCTGTTTTAGGTAAAATGATTTTAGTGCATCCCTATAAGTCAGTGTAATTCTCATAAACCTGGCAGTATTGTAATAATAACAATAATTATTATTATTATTATTATAACATTCGATATTGTATTTTTTTTTCCATATCAGTCTGGTCTGTAGTGTATAATCAGCAGCTGTAGTATTTATAGCAGTCCGGGGTGAGGATGTGATGCTTGTGGTGGTTGATGGTGGTGTGGATGATTCACAGATCTTCTCAGGTCACTGAGCACTGAGACTCTGAGCAGCTCCTCTGCTGGAGCATGAGCTCAGGAGGTGGGCATGTTCAGGGGGTTTCCGGTATGTTCTCGGTTTAACCACGCCGCGGTGGGGGGGAGATGGTCCAGCTCCTGCAGAGGCGCCGCGTCCCTCGTGTCCTGAGACGGTGAGAGCTCCTCAGCGTTTCCGTGTAAAAAGGAAGCGCTAGTGTTATTGAGAAAGCTGCAGCGTGCGAGCGCGGCGGGTCTCGATATTGTTCGATATTGTCTTTGATTTGGCGCTGGGACTTTTACCTGAAGGGCACGCTTGACTCAGATCGGCCTGGAGAAAGTGCCGCTCAACCACATGTGAGAGCATCCATCAGAAGAAGCGTCTAACCGCAACAGTGTGTGAGTCAGAGCGGGCTGAGTTCAGTAAACAGCAGTAAACACCACGGCTAAACACTTTCTCTAACAGAGGATTAATCATATATATCAATACAGACCATCAGTTTATTAGCGTAATATTGATGATTAGTGTAGGCATAACCCCACAAAAACATAACAAAATAACAGCACCTTGTCTCAATCCTTAAACTTTGTATTTGTACTATAGAGTTTTAAACATACAGCTCTGGAAAAAATGATGAATTTATTTCATTTTACCAAATTGAAAACCTTTGGAATATAATTAAAGGGAAGGAAGATGGATGATCACAAGCCATCAAATCAAACTGAACTGCTTGAATTTTTGCACCAGGAAAAAAAAAAAGCAGCATAAAGTTATCCAAAAGCAGTGTGCAAGACTGGTGGAGGAGATTTATTTAGCTCTATATAGCTCTTATTTTAATTCCAGAGCTGTATTATGTAGTATAAAGTATAATTACTGTTTAATAACTAGGGACCTAAATCACACTACACTATTATAACTGTCTCTATTATTATGCCTATTATTAATACAGGGATTTTTAAGTCTTTATTAAGTGATTGACACCACTAATAAAAATAGAATTGAATTTTTTTTAACAATTGAATTTTGGAAAATATTTATAGTTTAAGCAGCTAAAGTGATGCTGTTGTTTTTGTTCTTGATAAAGCGCCACAAAATAAAAAAAAGTGCTGTTTGGGTATCGGTAGAGAATTTAAGGTACCACATCAGGATTTGGAATTTTTTAAAACAATACCCAGCCTAGTCCCAATACTTTTGTCCATAAAGTGCCTCTGTGTAACAAAAACAAGCTTTATATACTTTTCTTTTTCTCTTCATTAGATCTGTAATTATCAAGGTCCAGCGAAGGTCGTGGTTCAGCTGGTGACCAACACCAAACTGCCCCAGCTGCACGCGCACAGCCTGGTGGGGAAGCAGTGTGAGAAGGGCGTCTGCATCGCAGACCTGCAGCCCAAAGACTCCTGCATCAGGTCTGCACCCTGAAACTCTGAGTTTTACAGAATAATAAAAAAAAAAACTTTGGAGAAACATTTTGATTCTGTTGTTTATACTTGAAATGCTTCCTTGATTTGATTTTACAATTGTTATAATAACTAACAAGTATGTTCTGTGTGTAGTTTTCCTAATTTAGGGATCTTGCACGTGACTAAAAAGAATGTGACTAAGACTCTGGAGGACCGGATGAGCGAGGCGTTCAGGATGGCGTATAACTGTGGAGTAGTGATCCACCCGGAAATCGACTCTCTCCAAGGAGAAACACGAATTCCCCGAGATCTCACAGGTACAAGTCTCACCTGCAGCCATACAGATACTGTTAACAAGCAGCCATCAGTTTATAGACTGTTGTGTTGTTAAGTATTATAAAGTATCATAAGTAAGGTATCATCGGTATAACATGAGGAAATATCATGGTATTAGCCTAATTCCTATATAATAATAATAATAATAATAATAATAATAATAATAATAGTAAATAAGTAAATAAATAAGTTAATAAATAAGTAAATAAATAAATAAAAACAAACAGAATTACTAATATGCTTAAAGTTGTGTATGATTTATATAATGTTATAAAAATTTGAGCATGCTCTAATGGGGTGCCTAAATTTATGCACCTGCCTAATTTAGTTTAAAGAATTGTTGCACACTTCCTGTAAATCCTATAAACTTCATTTCACTTCTCAAAATCACTGTGTTCATCTGCTATATGATATATTTAACTGAAATTGCTGATCTGAACAATGATTTATAAAGAATAATCATGAAAATTATTAGCAGTGCCCAAACACATGATACACAATCCATATACATGTGTATAATCAGTGTGGTCAGTCTGTTTCTCATTGGCTGTTCCTGTATCTGGTTCTGATTGCAGAGCAGCACAGGATGCTGATCAGCACTGCAGCCAGTCACCAGGCTAAAGACATGGACCTGAGCGTGGTCAGACTGATGTTCACAGCGTTTCTGCCGGACGGCGAGGGCGGCTACACCCGCAGGCTGGACCCAGTCATATCCGAACCCATTTATGACAGCAGTGAGTGTCCCCAAGTTCTGTTTATTTCATTTATATTTATCACAAAAGTGATAAAATTCTCACCAAATGAATCGGTAAACGTAGAGCAGATGTCTGAGCTTAGTCTGGTTCTCCATCAGGAACACAGTCTAATGGAGGCACCATTTTCTATACATACACAAACCCTGGCGTTTTCACAGTAGCGTTCATTTTACGCACCCAGTTGCACCTGGCTCTGTGGGTTTGGTACGTTTGGCGAAGTGTGAAAGCTGTTTTAAAGCCTGGGAGCGATCCAGAGCTGCGTGTAAGGTCAAGGGATTGGTTCATTTTGCAATGTGACTTGCTTCGCTTTCCATCATTATATACTAATACAGAACACTTTGAGTTCTTGTGTGTGAAAACAAATCAGCTGCCCAGAATCGGTCCTTTACAGCTTTACAGACCTTCACTACCTGCATCAGCTGTGTTTAGGGTAGGGTCAGAGCTAGACTCTGCAGGGTTGGGCAGCTAAGGAGAATCTATAGATGAATGAAAAGGGAAAGAAAGAGAGAGATGGAGAATGAGGAAGGACAAAGGGATGAGTAATAAAGGAGAGGAAGCTAATGAAGCTTGTGGAGGAGGGGGAACATGTGTCCCAGTACTATGAACATTTACATATGTCAGAGCACAGTGTTCTCCTGGAATCATGTAATGATGAAAGAGTTTCAGTCAGTGGGATCAAGAATTGAAACCATCTCTCTCTCTCTCTCTCTCATTCTCGCTCTCTCTTGTTCTCTCTTTTGTTGCTTCCTCTCAGTGAAACTAGGCTCACTTTCGATTTCCACCTCCAGTTCTCCATCTTCTCTCTTTCGCTCCATCAGTACTGTTTTCGTTTTACTGTCCATCATCTTCCTCATCTATCTGAACATTAAATAAAGCATTAAAATGATTTAAAATAATGTTTTTAAAGTTGTCACTCTCGTTTTTTTTCTTCAGAGGCCCCGAATGCTTCGAATCTGAAGATTGTGAGGATGGATCGCACAGCAGGCTGTGTGACCGGAGGAGAGGAGGTCTACCTGCTGTGTGATAAAGTCCAGAAAGGTGAGGATTTGATGCGTCTTCATTTTCCACATAATGTACAGTGGTTTAAACATCACAAACAATTCCAAACACTCAATCTTATTGATACAAGAATAAATTCCAAGCATTCAAATATTCTTTAAACTTTCAAAACGTGCTGTACAGACTTTGGAATTTTAACTCCAAACTTCTGAACAGTGATTCCAATCTATTTAAGAATGATTTTAACCTTTGGAACAGGGATTCCAAACTTTTGAACTTTTATTCCACTGAACAATGATTCCAAAATTATGAATATTCCAAACTATTGTAAAACGAGTCCAACATATTGAACAGTGATACCAAACCTTTGAACTTTTATTCCAAACTATTAAACATTAATTCCAAATTTTTAAACATTATTTCGAAAATTTTGAACATTAATTCCAAAATTTGGAACAAAGATTCCAAAATTTTGAACTTTAATTCCAGACTATTGAACATTGATTCCAAAACATTTAAACTTTAATTTTGAATGTTTAAAGAATGATTTCAGACTTTTTTTTTTTTCAAGCAATTGAACTCCAAAAGTAATTCTTAACTATTCAACGTCAGTTCCAGTTTTTGGGGATGTGGTAATAAGTAGATAAGTAAATAGTGTAAATGTGATCTGTGTAAAATTGATTGTGAGAAGGTGAATCCAGGACAACGCTGGAGCTCTGAGCCTGAAGAAAATCCAACTTAACCACAATACAGAAACTTCCAGAATAGAGGTTTAGAGAGCCTCTCTCTCTCTCTCTCTCTCTTTCTCTTTCTCTCTCTCTCTCTCTCTCTCTCTCTCTTTCTCTTTCTCTCTCTCTCTCTCTCTTTCTCTTTCTCTCTCTCTCTCTCTCTCTCTTTCTCTCTCTCTCTCTGTGGTTGATGAACTTTAGAGAGTTCATGGAGAGGAAGGCTGTTCTGTTTGGATTTTTACCAGATGGGAATTCCCCTTCTGACATGCAAATGAGATCAGAAGGAAAGTTGGAGATCCTACTGTCTCTCTTTCTCTCTCTGTCTCTGTCTCTCTCTCTCTGTATAAGGAAGTTGAGAGTGGTGTGATATATCTGATGAGGTTCTGAGAGCTTTATCACTGTAATCTGGTTCAGCCTGAAAAGCTTCATTTTCCCCTCTGCTGTCGAGTATTACAGGATTACAGTGTTACAGGAAGGCTGTGTTTATTATCTCAGGATTCCACTGTGGCTCACTGTAAATTCATAATGATTTATTACATCCTAACAATTACAGATGCTCTGAAGTAGCATTATAGTCTTACATTTCCTCCTGTAGTGCAACTTTAATCATTAGTGCACCTCAGCAGTGCAGTTCTAATAAAAACATTTACATCAAATTTTTTCTCAAATGTACCTCAGCAATGCAAATTTGGTCATATATTTACCTCAGCAGTGCTATTTTGTAGCAGTAATATATTTACCTTAGCATTGACATTCTACTTATAAATTTACCTCAGCAGTTCAATTTGGATCATAAATTTACCTCAGCAGTGCTATTTTAGTAATACATTTACCATAGCAATGACATCCTAAATCTGTACCTAATACCCTAATCAATGCAGTTTTTGTTAAATATTACCCTCAGCAGTGTTTTTTTTTGTAATACAATTACCTTAGCATTGCCTTTCTAACCACATTATTCATCAGCAGTTAAATTCTAATTTAAGTTTACCATAGATAAATGTGTAAATGTAAGTTTAGTCAAAAATGTACCTCAGCAGTGCTATTTTAATAACAGGTAGGGAAGTGTGGGCCTGCTGCCACTGCTTTAAAACGATTCTAAATCATTGTTTAGTATAAATTCTTCTGTTTTATTGGTCTTTTCACATCTTTAGAGAAACACCAAGTGTGTTTTTTTTTTTTCTCTCGCTATTTTGAGCCGAATAATTTTGGTTATATATTCAGCGAAATATTCAGTGTATCCATTCTGATAATGATGTATGACTTTTATATAATATGATATACCATTACTTGAATATTCCAGCTGTCTGTATGCAGTTTCTGAAAGAGCTTCTGTATCGCAGCTTTGTCTTCAGCTTGGAGGAAGTCAGCATCGCTTTGAATAATGATTGACAGGATATTCAAATTTGAGAGTGTGTGTGTGTACGTGTGTGTGTGTGCAGTCAGCTGTAGGAGGATGTGATGTTGTCCTGTTTCTGTAGAACAGCAGAAATGTCAGGTCTCTGATTGGCTGTTATCAGCGCTGAGGTCATTGTTTGTGTGTGTTTGTGGTTGTAGATGATATTCAGGTGCGTTTTTACGAGGATGACGAGACGGGAATCGCCTGGGAGGCGTTTGGAGATTTCTCTCCTACAGATGTTCACCGACAGGTGAGTCAGTCCCAGCCGTACAGTGTGGACAGAATCCATTTCATTACCATTCACAAGGTGCCAATTTAGCTCGATATTCCAGTTACCATTACAGGTTTTAATCAGATATTAAAGCGATTTTTATTGTATAGTTTATTATGTAATTATATAATATAACATTCAACCTACCATTATTAACAATATTAGTATTTACATAAAGAACTAACCAAAGACAGTTTTTCCCCTCATTATTATGTAACATATCCTTAACACAATTTACAGTCACCTCCAAAAATATTGAAACAATAAGACCAATCCCTTTTTTTTGCTGTAGACTGGGGGAGGATGCTGAGTGAGTGTGTGCTGGGGGCAGGATTGGGATAGGGGGTAGAGCAGGAATAGAGTTCAGCATCCTCACAGCCTGATGGATGGAGCTGTCTCGCAGTCTGCAGTTATTCCAAAGAAAAGCAGGATAATGTATTTTAATGCCATTTATTTAAAAATGAGCTTTGTTTGGGTGGATGATTGACCTCAGAATACAGTATAGCTCTTGTATTTATTTTTATTTATTAATATTTAATTGAATTATTATGCTCGCACAGTTTGCCATCGTCTTCAAGACGCCTAAGTACCGCGACCAGAACCTGCAGAAGCCCATCTCAGTGTTCGTCCAGCTCAAGAGGAAATCCGACCACGAGACGAGCGAGCCCAAACCCTTCACTTACCACCCGCAGATCATCGGTGGGTACAGATAACAGCTCCCCAGATTATATACTGTAGATACTCCTGTTAGTTATGCCACCACAGCTATGAACAAGCGCTGTCTCTGCTGCTCCATGCTGTTTACACACACAGTATGTGCAGCATTCACTGCATGTTCCATTGAAAACACTGTTTAAGAGCACAACGTTTCAGAGTTCTGTGATACAGCAGCTTCACACTGCACAGTCAGACAGCTCTGACCAATCAGAGAAGACGATGTGCTTGTGTGGTTTATTGGTGCACATTTTTGGTGCGTTTAGGTTTGTGCATGTGTGCAACCAAACCAAACAGAGAGAGAAACGCTCCAAATAAACAAGCTCATCAAATTAATCTCACTAAATACATTACTTATTGCAAAAAAAAGTAATGTAAAAAAAGATGCACCATTTTAAACAAGATAAATCAATTAATAGAAAAACACGTTTTTATAGTAACTTAAATAGAAACGTATGAAATGTATTATTTATTTATTTTATTATTTAAACTTTACCATCATTGCAATAATTACCATAACATAGAACATAGATATAATCTATTCACCATCATTACCATTAATTTCTTTTGTAGCATTATGGCAATATTTATTTAAAAAAAATACAAAGAAAATTGTCTTTACCAGTCGGGAAACATGATATGATATGTTTTTGGGTTCTCCATCAAATGCAAAATGTTCAGTTTTCAGTTAATATGGGTCTAAAACATAAATAAAGCATGTAAACATTAAAAAAATAAATTGATAAGTATGAAAAAAAAAAATCATCCTGAAAAATAAGAAAATCAACCCTTTACTGCTCTTTACTCAACCTCCTCAACCCAGTCCAACACTCCAGCCACCAGCGTTTCATCATTACAGATAAATATGGAAATCTCCCACTGCCACACTCCACCACAGCTTACCCCATAACAGGCTTTTACCATAAAGAGCTCAGGTAAAATACACCCCAGCACTTCTCTTACCTTCATCTGTCCACCTTCAGGTAATAAATGGAAAAACTCCCACAAGCTGTCAACCTTTCATCTGGTACCTGAAGATCGAGTGTGGAAAATGTTTCTCCTCCACCCTCGTAATGAGAAATGTGTGAAACCACATTTTTGATACGAAGCAGCAGAGAAGAGAATGCCCACGCTGGATAAACAATTAATACCCTGCTGATGTGGCACACCAGTACCATTCTTACAAGCTTAAAACAGCAGCTATGCAAATATATACATACAGCTCTGGAAAAAATAAGAGACCAAATAAAAATGATGAGTTTCTTTGATTTTACCAAATTATAAACCTCTGGAATATAATCAAGATCATTGATGATCACAAGCCATCAAACCATCAAACTGAACTGCTTGAATTTTTGCACCAGGAGTAAAGCAGCATAAAGTTATCCAAAAGCAGTGTGTAAGACTGGTGGAGGAGAACATGATGCCAAGAAAGAAAACTGTGATTAAAAACAAATATTGATTTCTGAACTTTTTTCGTTATTTCAGACATTTCTCATTTTCTGCAAATAAATGCTCTAAATTACAATATTTTTATTTGGAATTTGGGAGAAATGTTGTCTGTAGTTTATAGAATAAAACAACAATGTTCATTTTACTAAAACATAAACCTATAAATGGCAAAATCAGAGAAACCTATTCAGAAACTAAAGTGGTCTCTTAATTTTTTGACTGTTGGTATACGGTGAATATTTGAGTAATGTTCTAATGTATATTATGAGAAGCAGGAACTATTCAACTAAATAAAGAAGAAATGGTGGTCAGTCAATACGAAACAAGAACTTTGGAAGTCCATCAAAAACGTTATTATTATGATGAAACTGGCACTCATCAGGACCGGTCAACATCAGTCAACAATGCTCTTATTTCAGTGATATTTCTATACATCTTAGGTTGTCCAGAAATGCATGTGTAAAGTGTGTTCTACTGTAGGCCTGGCTCAAAGAGATATAAGCCAATGACATATTGATTCTTTAATCGGATTTAGTTATTGATCAGAATGTTTTGCTGTGTTGTTTGAACAGATAAGGAGGAGGTTCAGAGGAAGCGGCAGAAGACCCTGCCCAACTTCCCGGACTACGGAGGTGCGGGAGGAGGAGGTGGGGGCATGTTTAGAGGAACCGGAGGCGGTCCTGCTACAGGGGGCGGGCACGGTGGAGGAGGAGGTGGAGGTATGTTCACAAATTAAAGATTGGCCTCAGTCTTTGCACTTGTGCAAATGATGAATTGTTGTGAAAAATGAACAAAATGAAATTAAACCTTTACATCTTTTTTTTTTTTTTTCCAGGCCACTACTACCAGGGGTATTCTAATTTCAACAACTTTAACTCTGGCTACGGTTTTCCCCCCGCCATGGGTGGAGGCGGGACCAGCATCAAGCATGGTGAGTTAGTTTCATTTGTCAAATCTGATCTCTGAGATTTGAGTTCCCACAATTCAGATTTTCTGACCAAATCCGACATATTTAGTTTAGGCTGTTCACACTTTTTAATATCTTTTTAAAGTGAAGTGTCTGAGCTGTTCACGCATTGTAAAGCCCAATTTATACTTCTGCGTCGAACCTACACCCTACCTCGATACACACCTCTCTGGAGATAACTAGTAACTATGCTTCGCAGACAGCTGTGATTGGTCCACCAGGCCTCGATTCCCTTCCCACTACAGAGCGAAGCAGAGCCACTGACATGCGCACGCAGAGGTATAAACATGCTACTTTGCGTAGCGCAGTCTCGCTGGATGCGCGAAGCCTATGGCGTAGGTTCGACGCAGAAGTATAAATTGGCCTTAAGTGGAATGCATATGCAGCAGAGCAATGCTTCACAGGTGGGTACTGGGAAACCCACAACTGATATTAGGAATAGTGCCATTAATTTCAAGCAGTGTGTGTGTGCATTTGCACATCTTCATCAGGTGCAACAGGTGCAAGTTAAAGTAGTTGAATAAATGCATCAGACACATCAGACATTTGGACACATGGCTTAAAAGCTCAGCGTGCTGCTCTCGCCTGCGTCTCCTGCAGCGACTCGTGGGCCTGTGGAAGACACTGATGAGGACAGTGACAGTGACCTGGATGATGATCAGGGTTCAGCAGGAGCCGTCCAGGGCTATGTCCAGTCTGGAGCTGCTGGGGTGGATGAGGGGAGCGAGGGCTCACAAGAGCTCAGGCCTAAAGGTGAGGTTTTGTGTATATTTATGTATGTTTTAATTTCTATTTATGTAGAATAAATATACAGCTCTGGAAAAAGTTAACAGACCACTTCAGCTTCAGTTTCTGAATCAGTTTCTCTGATTTTGCTATTTATAGGTTTATGTTTGAGTAAAATGAAAATTGTTGTTTTATTCTATAAACTACAGACAACATTTCTCCCAAATTCCGAATAAAAACATTGTCGTTTAGAGCATTTATTTGCAGAAAATGACAAAGATGTAGAGCTTTCAGACCTCAAATAATGCAAAAAAAAAAAGTTCATATTCATAAAGTTTTAAGAGTTCAGAAATCAATATTTGGTGGAATAAAACTGGTTTTTAATCACAGTTTTTTTTTCATGCAACTTGGCATCATGTCCTCCTCCTCCACCAGTCTTACACACTGCTTTTGGATAACTTTATGCTGCTTTACTCCTGGGGCAAAAATTCAAGCAGTTCACTTTGGTTTCATCCATCGTCCTCTTGATTATATTCCAGAGGTTTTTCAGTTTGGTAAAATCATAGAAAATCATAATTTTTAAGTGGTCAATTTTTTTTTCCCAGAGCTGTGTACAGTATATATGTAACTGTTAAAGCTGATTATTGATTATTACTGGTCAATGCTAATGTTGTCGTGACACTCCGACCAAACTGACGCCTTTAAATCACCACCTTCAGTGCAATTTATCACAGCTCTTACATCCTTAGTGACTTTACACCCACATTCTCTCACCTCTTGTGTGTGTGTGTGTGTGTGTGTGTGTGTTGCAGAGTGTGTGTTTGAGCCTCGGTTAGCTGAGCTGGCGGAGAGACATGCCTGCGCTCTGTTTGATTATGCTGTGACCGGTGACGCTCGCAGGCTGCTGGCTCCACAGCGCCCCCTAATGTCCACTCAGGATGAAAACGGAGACACGTATGTATCACATCCTTATCTTTTACTCTACACACATTAAATCCCATCGGATCTCACATCACATCACATCACATCACATTACACCAGTCTCAGCCTGCCGGTTCTGGGCTGATCTGGACCCAGCAGTAAAAGAGCACCCCCTGGTTTTAGTGCAAGTCCTACACAGACCCTCCTCTCTTTTCTCTTCATTTACCTGAGAAAGACTCTCGGATGGTGGATCCAGGTGTGTTAGATGAGGGTCAGAAGCACTGCCAAACTGTGGCTCAGAATAAGGCAGGGTTTTAAGTGGGGAATCCCCTGAGATAAAAAATAAAAAAATCTGCGTTTGCATTAAAGTCCCTGAAATACATTGAAAAAAACTGAAAGCAGCGAGATGAAAGTGCTGTAATTTAATTAGTTTAATCATTTGATAAAATTATAATACAAAAATGATTTTAAAAATAAAATAAAATAATAATAATAATATAGTGTAGCTATTTTGGAGGTGGTAAACAGTCATCCAATATCAACCATAAAGGATTTTGTATTATTGGCTTAGGTTTGTTTCTTCATGATCTCAGACAAACTTGAACTTATCAGCTGTTCTTCACATTTTTTCACAATTTCACAAGTAATAAACCAATTCAACTATTCATTTACCTAATAAATTGAGTAAAATCTTTTTACAATGACTTTCATTGTAAGATTTTAGCATCACAATCATGCACAATCGTTACTTCTCAGGACATGCGGTGTCAAATAACTGTATATATGATCATGTATAATTTTCTATATATTTTATATTTTTATATGTGTGTGTTCCACAATATCACTGTGTGTGTCCTTTTAATATTTTCTTTACTGTGTTATATGTGTTTTTGTTTTCCCAAAATAATTTGTTTTACTATAATATTGGAATTAATCCGTGCTTTATTATTATCAATACGTGTTGGATCACTGACTTAATCTGACTTAATATATATATATATATATATATATATATATATATATATATATATATATATATATATATATATATATATATATATATATATATATATATATCCATTGATCTGAAACAACTTGACAAGACATGACAAGAAAAGACGAAACACTGAGTAAACTCAGTACAGAAGATATATACAGTGAGAACTTGTGCCCGGAACAGTGGGCAGCCGTTACATATATGATTTACTAATGCATCTAAAAAAAAATAATATCATTGAAAGAATATCAGCCAATGAAAACCTGAAAATCAGTGTCTCAGAAAATTAGAATATTATATAAGACCAATCGGTACTTTTGGCAGTGTGGGCAGTGTGCCAAATCCTGCTGGAAAATGAAATCTGCATCTCCATAAAACTTTAGACTTGATAATAAAACACAGTGTGTGTATGTGTGTATTTATTACCTGCAGGGGACTCCACCTGGGTGTGATCCACAGTCAGACGGATGCAGTGAAGACTCTAGCGGAGGTGATTTCAGCTATTCCAGGAGAGGATGTGCTTAACATGAGGAACGACCTGTATCAGGTACAGTTTCCCCCCTGTAAACTCACCCTTTCACTCTAATACTGTAATAATGTAATATATCATCACTTCATTCACACACATAAAGCATCACACAGTAGTAGTAATGTGTGTAAGACTGACGTATGGTCTCCTGTCTCAGACGCCGCTGCATCTGGCGGTGGTGACTCAGCAGAAAGAGGCGGCGGAGGTGTTACTGACGGCCAGAGCAGACGTCGCTCTCACTGATCGCAACGGAAACACAGCGCTGCATTTAGCAGCCCAGCAGAAAGAAGGAGAGATGGTGCGGTTACTGCTGCACCACGACAACATGCTGGAGATGACCAGCGTACCCAACACAGCAGGTACAGCATCACACCCACACAGCCAGCCTGGCACCGTACACTCAGGGTGTGCTGTAAGGGTGAGCTTTCAGTGAAGTTTCTCCAGCACTAAGGCTGGGTGCAGCAGCATTAGCATTAGCCGCTAACCACAGTAAGCGCTAGCTCTTTCACCATTCAGCGGTGAGTATATTAGACTGTAGTCTGTATGTGTACTGTGTTAACACTCAGGGTTCCTCAGTGTACCGCAATTGGGCGGCATTTACTAGCGCTAACCGCGACTGGCTAATCACTTGCTAACCGCGGCTAGCGCTCACCCTTGGACAAAATGCTGGAATTCCAAGCTTACTGTACTGTAGCTTACTTTAGCTTACTGTAGATTCTTCTAAGTATCACATTTATCTTTGAGGACAGATCTGAACACTCTTGGTATTTCATAATTTTAATCTCAGTATCTTAATGAGGGAGAGTCACCTGGGATAGTTTTCTCAGCGTCTTGAAGGAAGGAGTTTCTGGAGGTGCTGAACAATAGCTGCTGCTTTTCCTTCATGCTGTGAAGCTCCAGCTCATCCCAATTAAATCACCTCAAATCACCACCTCAGTTCATCAGGTTTAGATCAGGGGATTAATGTGGAGAACAAACACTTTTTTACTATTTACTACGTAATTTTATATGTGTCCCTTAACTGTTTTCATGTCTTTAATATTAATCCACAATGTAAAAAATGCAATAAATAAAGAAATATAGAACACACTGAATGAGAAGGTGTGTCTAAACTTTTGAGTATACTTAAATATACATAATGTTTATATGTAGGTCTGTGTCCGCTGCACCTGGCTGTACTGGCTAACAGTCTGAATAGCGTGAGGGCGCTGCTGGAGGGCGGGGCTAGTGTGGAGATTCAGGAGCTCACCTGTGGTCGCACGCCGCTTCACCTAGCAACCGAACGTGACAACGTGTCCCTCGCAGGATGCCTACTGCTGGAGGTAGTGTATGATAAAAAACTGAAATGACATTGATGTAACAACTGCGGTACAATCACCTAGCAACACCATATCAACCAGTTATCTAACTGCATTGCAACTTCTACTAAGTAATACCATAGGAACCACCTTGCAACACAGTAGAAACCAACAAGTAACCAAACAGAAACAACATAGCAATTACTTGGGACACCATAGCAACCAACAGGGTACTAAAGCCTCCCCTGTCTCCCCCAATACTTATCCTCTTACTCTAATACTGTAATCAGCTGCCGGAGCCCCGAGAGAGCACAATTGGTCTTGCTCTCTCTGGATGGGTGCAGTAGATGGCGCTCTTTTGCTTGTGGCTGTTTAAATTGTGGAGAAAATGGGGGGGAAAAAAGAGAAATAAAATTATATATATAAAAAAAGACAGCTAAGGCATACCAAAACTGTTTAATTACAAAATTGTGTGTGTTGTTTTTGGCGCAGGGGGATGCTGATGTTGACAGTGTCACATATAATGGCTCCACCCCTCTCCACATCGCAGCGGGGCGGGGCTCGCTCAAACTCAGCGCTCTGCTGGTGGCGGCAGGTACAGTTCAGTGCTTTCATTAACATTAACCTACAGTAGCGTTAGTGTTCAGCAGTGATAGTGTTCTTGTAGATCATTTTCACTGAAAAACCTGCGTCTCTTCTTCTTCTCTCTCTCAGGGGCGGACCCTCATAAAGAGAACTATGAGCCACTGTTCTTCAGAGACGAGGAGTGCTGCACCACAAACGAGGAAGAGCAGGAGGATGAGGGGTATATACCAGGGACTACCCCGCTCAACATGGCTGCATCTCCTGAGGTCAGATCACGCTCTGTGGTCCATAAAATTATGTATTGTGTGGTGGCATACATTTTAAATAATAAATGTTGGATTTTCATGGTTTTAAATTTTTAATTTATCATAAAATGTGATCTGATCTTGACAGATTGACAGATATAATGTGTCTAAAATAAGCCTGAAGCTTGTGAAGGAGCGCAATGATATTGACAATAATTTGTGGACAGATGAAACTAAGATCGTACTATCGCTGACCCACATAAAGTGGAATAAAAATGCACTGCACATCATCAAAAGTATGGAGGATGGAACATTATGATTTTGGCCTACTTTGCTTCATCAGGACCTTGGGAATATTGCATTTATTAAATGATATAATAATATGAGAGTATCTGTATGTCAGCTGCAGTTGGGTAATGCAACAGGATAATGACCCAAAATACCGGAGCAAGTGCACAACTGAATGGATTAAGGAAAAAAAAAATACTGTTTCTTGCCACTTTATACTGTATCATGCTAGATTATGTTAATTTCATGTACTGTAAATTGTTGCTGTCATGGAAAATAATATATCTAAAAAAAAAAAACAGCATCTTTACACTTTAAATGGAAGTCAGTGTGCAAATATTTTAATCTAAATCATTTTTGAAAAAGTTCTCTTGGTCTATTAATCATGATAATCTGACATACATAAAGAACACCTGAGAGATTTGCGAAAAGTGAAAAATGACCAAAAACTTGCAAATTGCAAGAATAAGAGTACACATTATTTAAAGTACACTTTTCATGAATTTTAACCAAATAATTTGAATACGTTTTATTAAATAGTTGTATTAATAATAAAGAAAAAGTAACATTTAAATACAAATGGAAATTAAGAGGATTGAGTAAAAATAAATTAAACACTAAAATTGATTCAATGTATAGTAAATAATGAAACAGGACTGCCACCTTAAAAAACAATTAAATGATCAAATTCTGTTTAATTTCACAATGAACATTCTGTCGCTGTGTTTAACTCTGTTTAATGTTCTTTTTTTTTTTTAGGTGCGGGAAATTCTGAATGGTAAAAAGTACCAGCCCACCACCGTCTTTGTACCTCCACAAGGTAATCAGAGGACAGGAGGACCTCATCTTCATCAGCACTGATTTTATTATAGTGGGGGTCAGCAATTAAATTTGGCCAGTTATTTTCCAAGCCATTACTTGGCTACCAAAAATTCTGTTTTGTAATGTGATGAAGTGTTACAGACTAGTAGCTCTTCAGCCCAGAGGGTTGTTAAACGCAATTGCAGAACATTTGATCTCAAAGCAGGTAAACCCAAGAAAAAAAAAAAAAAAATCACACAAAAAAACACAGCGCTCCCTATGCAGAATTAAACGTGTGTCGTCAGGGTCGCGGTCCAATACACTACCGCTGCCTCCGCTAGTGAATTGGGACATGGCTAGGAAAAAACGCCCTTATAAGAAGGTAGGGAGCCCGAGAATGGGTGGAAACTAAAGTCACGGCAAGCACGACAGAGAGACAGGGAAGGGATGTAAACAAAAGCTCACCAGAGAAGCATTTTATTATTTTCATTTTCATTCATAGGGGCCGCCTATTGCTGACCCCTGTATTATATTTTATTTGGGTTTATTTTAATGTTATATACAGTTAATAACAGCTCTGTGTGTGTGTGTGTGTGTGTGTGTGCGTTGTTGGCAGGAGACATGCGTAGTCTGAGTGTGGAGACGAAGCGGGCGCTGTGCCAATGTCTGGAGGAGTCGGTGGGTGGGTGGGAGAGTCTGGCACACGCACTGGGACTCGGCATCCTCACCAACGCCTTCTGCCTCAGCCCCCGGCCCGCCTCCACGCTGCTGGATAGCTATGAGGTAGTTTTACAGCTGAGCAGTGATGGGTTCACTCGTCACTGAAGGGGAATTCCACCCACTGTGCCGAATTTCCATAAAATTCAGTGGCTGAAATGTAAACAATTCAGTTATTGTGGAGTTCTGAGAATTCCATATCCCATAATTCCAGTTCTATGTAAAACTGTGGCTGTATTTAGGCTGTGTACACAACATAATCCACCTTTAATGTGTTTTAATTTCTAGTATTATAATAATATATCTGATAATAGCACAGAATAAACAGCTGATAGCAGTGTTTACATATCTTTCCACCAGCCTCCTCAGGTTGCCAGATTTAAACAATGAGGAAGCTGTAGACTACAGTAGATTATTATCACAGACCTGAAGATCTGCAGCTCTGCTGTTACTCACTGTATCACTCTGTCCCTGCTGATTTCTGATCTGCAGCTTAAAGGGGAATTCCACCAGTTTTTCAAAGTTTTTCAAGTTTCCATATAATTCAGTGGTTGAGATATAAACAGAACGGGGCTTTAGAGTGAAGCGCTTCATTTTACAGAATCCTACTGACTCACTTTTCTTAAAAACAGTGATGAAGAAAACCAGCGGTCACCACGACTCTACCACACCAAAATATATAACTGCATACAATTATACAAATATAATAATATGTATTAGTTTTAGATCAAAATTAGATTCTAAATCATGTTTATTCTATTCTTTAGAATTAAGCGTTTTACGCCAGTCCATGCTGAATAACTGTATTTACTTTTCATTTGTCTAAACCAATTTTCATTATATGGAAATGCTGAAAAATCATGGAATTCCCCATTAAAAAGCAATGATCTTTTAAAAACCCTCAGAGTTTTTCTTTTAATAAAATATTTCATGTGCTTTTGTATATTTACTGTATATTTTACTATAATACCATTTAATAATGCAGAAATTGTCAACAAAAAATATTTTACTTTAACAGGCATTTTTGAGAATGCAGTGTTAATATATTCATGAGAATTATTTTGCAATATTTATATATTCATATTTATTAAAACAATAAATAAAAGCCTCTTATTTTATGTGCATTTGATTGTTAGTATTAAGCATTAATGCGGCCAGATTATTAATATGAACATATCAGTATAAAACTTATAAAAGAGTATGCAGATATTTACGCTTTATTCCAATTTTTAAAAATGTAATTTAATTTAATTTATGTTTTTAATTTTTTAATGTTTTTATTTTTTCATTTTTAATTTTAAATGGCAGTGATGTGATTTGAGAGTTGTAGTTTTTAGAGTATATCTGAATGTGGGATGTGGTGTTTGCAGGTTTCGGGTGGGACGGTTCGAGAGCTCTTATCAAGTCTGAGGAGTATTGGTAACAGAGGCGCTGTCAGTATCCTGCAGGAACACTGTGTGTGTGAAGAAAACAGCGACAACACACACCTCACCTACACACCGCCTGGTAGGAATCACCTGTTTAATTAATATTAATGTTAATAATAATAATAATAATAATAATAATAATAATAATAATAATAATAATAATAATAATAATAATAATGTTACACTGTGGTGTATTGTATTTGGAAATAAACATAACCTCCTTATATTTTAGTTAAATGTAAGGTAAAATGTAAAATATGAAAATCACTGCCACATAAAACAGTTCTTTAAAGGTTCTTCTATATGTAAAGATTTATTTAGTTAATAGTTTAGAGTTTTCACTGGACTTGAAGAGCTTAAATGTCCATATAAAAAAAAAACTGGAAAAATAAGTGTAAAGGTGTTCTAAACATTTGATCAGTAATATAAAATATATGTCCGAATGCGTGTAAACACTCTTAAAGAATGCATGTATTTTAGCTTATTTTGGTTGCACGTGTTGTAAATTGCAAATGATAAATACAGTGTGTCGTAAAGATATCTGTAAATATTTTATTTGTATTGATTTTAATGGGGTTTTTTTTGTTTACCATATTGCCCAGCAGCTCTATTAGTGCGTGATTTCATACACCAAGAGTGTTGGCTTTTATACTGTTCATGTTGATGTATCGTAATTGTATAGTATCAACTGAAATTAAGACATATATCGTAGTATAGTATGTTTACCACATCAACCAGCAGCTCTATCGGTGCGTAATTTCATACATCAAGAGTGTTAGCTTTTATACTGTTCATATCAATATATCAGAATTGTATTGTATCAACTGAAATTAATAAATTTATCATAGTATAATGTATTTACCATATCATCCAGCAGCTCCATCAGTGCGTAATTACATAAATCAAGAGTGTTGGCTTTTATACTGTTCATATTGATATATATCGGAATAGTATCATAGCAACCAACATTAATACATATATTATATAGTATAATATGTTTTCCAGATCACTCTGCAGCTATATCTGTGCGTAATTTCATACGCCAATAGTTTTGGATTTATTTTGTTCATATCGTTATATATATATATGAATTGGATCGTATTGACCGAGATTATTAAATATATCATGATAGATAGATTTTAGGCAATACCGTCCAGCTCTATACAGCCCTATATACTGTGTCAGATTAAAGTCTGATGATCAGTTTGGTGTGCCGTGTCTGTGAGCGTGAGTGATCTCACTCTGCCCTTTACGTGTGAGAGGAAGAGCAGCAGGTCTGGTTTCAGGAGAACGTTGGTTTAAATCCCCCGGATGAGATCATCATGTTGTTGTTGTTGTTTATTAGTGCTGGTGTTTTCAGTAACGCAGAAGTGGCGTTCTGTAGTATAGCGTCGTCACCTCGTCACCTCGCGTGAACCGAGCATCAGCCGGGCAGCACCGGGCTTCCCCTCACCGAGGGACGGCTGATTAACACACACACACACACACACACACACACACACGCACTGTAGTTTCTGTACCTCTTATTGTATGCGTGTATGTGTTTGTGTAATAAAGTGTGAGACAGAAAGAGTGAGAGAGAGAGAGAGAGAGAGAGAGAGATGACGGCACTGTAGTAAAGTAGTAAAGTGTGGGGGGGGGGGGAGGGGGAGGTGGGGGGTTTCCCAGGGAAGAGGAAGTGAGATCCCCCTGCAGCAGGAACAGTGTGTCGTAGTGTGTCTATAGTGTGTGTGATTCAGCCGCTCAGGTTCTCGCGGGGTTAATCTGGATGAGGGGAAAGTGTTAAAGAGGCGGAGGGGACTTCTACTTCTTCTTCTTCTTCTTCTCTCTCTCTGTTCTGTTCTTCTTATTGTTGTATAGTAAGAGAATAAGAGAAGTATCAATCTGACTAACTCTTATTCTTACAGTGTACAACAATGATAAATAGATTAAAAAGAGCAACACAAGTATTTAAGACTCCCACTCTCCTCCTGATTCATCAGTTCTGCTGAAATCAAGGGTATAATAATAATAATAATAATAATAATAAGAAGAAGAAGAAGAAGAAGAAGAAGAAGAAGAAGAAGAAGAAGAAGAAGAAGAAGAATGCATTTTATTCAATAGGTGCCTTTTGTCACTCAAGGACACTAAAGAGTCCTATTCTTTTGGCAGATCCTCTCTACAGAGAGTAGACAAGCAGTGTGTGCCTTTTTTCAGCAGTGGGTCCAACTTAATCTTAGTGGCTGAATAAAAAAAAATATATATATATAGTATAAAGTTATTGTCCACACAGTAACATATTCTAATGTATTTCCCTGTCTCTCTTTCTCTCTCTTTCTCTCTCTCTCCATCTCTTATTTTCTGTCTCAAATTTCTCTCATTCTTGCATTTTCTCCTTGTGTCATCTCTTCCTCTCTCTACTTTTCCCTCTGTATTCCTCTACCTTTCATTTTCTCTATCCTCCTTTCTTTTTTTCGTGTTCTATATCTCTCTCTTCTCATTTTACTCTCCCTCTCTCTCTCCCCCCTTTTATTTTCTCTCATATTTCTCTCATTCTGGCTTTTTTCTACCTTTCATTTTCTCTCCCTTTTCTCATTTTACTCTCGCTCTCTCTGTGCCTCTTATTTTCCCCTAATCTCTTTTGTTCTTGCATTTTCTCCTTTTGTCTTTTATTTTTCTTTGTCTCTCTTGACCTCTGCTCTTTTCATTTTTTAATCTCTCTTTTTCTCTCTCCCTATTTGTCTCATTTCTCTGGTTCTTGCCTTTTTTCCTTTTGTCCTCTCTTCCTCACTGTACTTCTCCCTCTATATCTCTCTACGTTTAATTTTCTCTGTCCTCCTTTCTTTTTTTCATGTACTTATCTCTTTTCTCTTCGTTTACTCGCTCTCTCTCTCTTTACCTTTTTATTTTCTTTCCCTTCTTTAATTTTACTCCTACTCTCTCTGTGCCCCTTACTCTTTTGTTCTTGCATTTTCTATTTTTGCCCTTTATTTTTTTATGTCTCTCTTGACCTCTGCTCTTTTCATCTTTTACTCTCTCTCTCTCTCTCTCTCTCTCTCTCTCTCTCTCTCTCTCTCTCTCTCTCTCTCTCTCTCTCTCTCTCTCTCTCTCTCTCTCTCTCTCTCTCTCTCTCTCTCTCTCTCTCTCTCTCTCTCTCTCTCTCTCTCTCTCTCTCTCTCTCTCTCTCTCAGGTCGGGTGGAGTGTGAGGAGGGGATGCGGGAGCTGAAGTTAGCTGCTCTGGATGAGGGAGGAGTTTGTGACAGTGGGGTCGAGACGTCCTTCCAGAGGCCGAGTTTCAGTCTGGCTGATTCGCTCTGAGGAGAGCTGGACCTGCGGCTTCATCCTGCCGACCTGCTGCAGTCTGACCCTTCATCTCTTCAGTTCTGAACCCAAAATACTGACCCTGATGCTCACCTTCGCCCTCACCTTCATCCTCACCTTGACGTTCAGCTCAGGAGCCCCCCTGCACCTACCCCACGTCCCTGTGGTCCCCCCGGGGCTGATACGACCCCTCTGAACCAGAATCATGATTGGCAGAGACCGCTGTGGAAGCTCTGGGGAAGCCACACCCATTATGCAGATCACAGGCGGCCGATCCTCATTGGTCGAGGAGCTCTTTAGTTGTTGTTGTTATTTTTCTCAGTATATGCATTTTACGATGTCCGCTCTCGTTTGAACGTGTCCCAGTTATATGTAAGACTTTTATTTAATTGTTGGCTTGTATTTTTGTTTTTTATTCTATGCGTTTTTTGTTTTTATGGTTTGTATGATTTTTTTAAAAAGCTAAAGTTAGACTTTGGTGATTTTGATGACATCACCTGTAATGCATTTGTAATGCGTTTATCTCTCGTTATACACAGAAGATGAGGCAGGTTATGGTGTGTTTGGGTTGTGCTCTGATCATTCTCCTAAAAAAAATAATGTTCTTTAAGTGACAGAAAGAACAGAAAATGTATGCAGTATTTGGGTATAAAACAGTAGTTTTTGATGCACTACTGTTAATCCTGCTCTAAGACCAGGCTAATGTTACCTAGGTCTGATTAAATCAGAACCTGACATATCGTAGATACACACACTCCTTAAAAGGAAATCAAGTTTAAAAAAATATATATTCCAGTATGAGGCATGTCTGTTGGTCCATATATTAGGAAATATATGTACTGGTGATGGCGCAAATGAACTGAAATCAGCCATAATGTAAAACTATATATTACACTCATAGGAATGGAATAGTTTTAGTAGTAACTTATATTCACAGTGAATTTATACATTTAAGTATAATGTTAATGTGAACACATTTATATATTTAGACTTTTTTAAAAATAATTTGAATGTAATAGGAATCTGGAAGTTGTTCCTTACATTGCATTCAAATTTGATTACAAATTAACCTAGATTTGAATTTGAAATAAAATCTTCTTTTATTGTTTTTTATAGATCTGTAAAGTTGCCAGAAACCTTCTTTATTTTGGAGATACGAGTAACATGCAAGTTTTTGCATGTTATTGATGATTATACACAACCTTAAACAACAACACAGCTGTGACTCACCGTCTTCCTGTGTATAAACGAGTGATAAAGATATTTGCCTAGAAATTTGGAGTGTAATTTTGGAATATTCAGGAATATTTGATGTTATTTTATGTTATTTGATGTATTTTTTTTTTTTTAATGGGTTTTAAGTGAATCCTGCCTCAGGAATTCTGCACTCCCGGACTGCGATTTGGAACACAGCCGCCCTGGTTTTGTGTCGTGCCTCGATGAACTCAGCTGGTGGCCAAAGCTCTGCATCTGTAGATCACTCCTGGACCTGGACGAGCTTTAGTTCTCGGAGCCTCTGGACCAGTAGCTTCGTGATTTTAGTATTTTTGAGGGGTGAAGGATGTGTGTGGAGCTGCACAGAGGCTCTGGTGATCTTCATTTATCTTCTGGAAGCTTCTCGCTCTCTCTCTCTCTCGCAGGTCTTCCCTCTCTCGCTCTGCACTGGTTTTATATGTGCAGGTTCTCTCGGTTCGTGGTGCTAAATGTTGTAATGTTATTATGAGGAACCGTTGATGATGATGATGATGATGATGATGATGATGATGATGATGATGATGATGATGATGATGATGATGATGATGATGATGATGATGATGATGATGATGATGATGATGATGATGATGATGATGATGTGAGAGAACCTTCTCCTCTACCCGAGTGTATTTCATAAGCTGTGAGAGAAACTCCATGTTTGTTAACATTGTTTAGTTTTTTTTTGTGTTAACAGATACACACACACACACACACACAAATCTCTCCTACCTAAAATACTGGAACATTTACTAGGACTCCTCCTACAGCTCTGCAAAAAAAGAAAAAGAAGAGATCATTTAAAAAAATGATGAGTTTCTTGGATTTTACCAAATTTAAAAACCTCTGGAATATAATCAAGAGGAAGATGGATGATCACAAACCATCAAACCACCAAACTGAACTGCTTAAATTTTTGCACCAGGAGTAAAGCAGCATAAAGTTATACAAAAGCAGTGTGTAAGACTGGTGGAGGAGAACATCATAAAATGGCAAGATCATAATAAAAAAGCCTGGCAGATCTTTAGGGAAACCTTCAGTACCATACATACATTCATTCATATATTCATATTCATTGAGCATAAATTATGTGTGTTAATTTTTGAGTCACCATGGTTTTCTGTAGATTTTCTGTGGATTTTTTTCTATAGGAAGAGGAAAAAAACATTCTTAATTTTTTTATAGAAGTTTTTGCAAAAAGTCATTTTGGAGCGTTTCTCTTCTTCTGTTAGTCATAAAATTATGATGCAATCTAAAGAACTACTACTATTCATATAATTCATATACTAAAAGAAAATTGATTTAAAAAAATACATATATTAAATAATCTGCCACTAAATAAAGCCTACTCCAGACCCCTGGATGAATGTGTGTATGGACCCCTGCTCTTTAATCCAACACTCCAATCCCAACACAGACTCCCAGTACATTACATTACTGTTCTCTCAGTGTTTCTGCCTGTTTCTCAGTGACGTCTGAGGGCTGAGGAACTCCAGCTGTGGCACCAATCAGACATATCAACCTGCTTTAAGCTCTGGACTGTTTAACTGACCCCAAACACACACACACACACACACACCAAACTCTCCCTCAACTATAGCAGCAGCGTTTATACTGTATATACTGTATACACTGTACATTTACAGTATACAGTAAATACACAGCAGCACAATCCCACTGAGAAGCCTGAACCAGATGTTTGATTGCTTTGAAATGGGTTTCATTGTTTTTTTGTCGTTTTATAATAAAATTGTTTGTTGTGCTCTGATGATGTTTCACTTCTTCATGCTTTAAAAAAATATATACAGCTCTGTAAAAAAAATAAGAGAGCACTTAAAAAAATATGAGTTTCTTTGATTTTACCAAATTTGAAAACCTCTGGAATATAATCAAGAGGAAGATGGATGATCACAAACCATCAAACCACCAAACTGAACTGCTTGCATTTCTGCACCAGGAGTAAAGCAGCATAAAGTTATCCAAAAGCAGTGTGTAAGATTGGTGGAGGAGAACATGATGCCAAGATGCATGAAAACGAAAACTGGTACAAAAAAAAACGACTTTCACTAAAACGTACTTTCTTTTATTGTACCTCAATATAAAGTACAGCCCCAGAGACAAGCTTTGTACTCTTTTTAGGCAAAAGGCAAAAAACACACAATAACAATAATAACATTATTTTCAATAGTTTTCCCACAATTTTACCAACGCTGGCATACTTATAATGCATATTACAAATCAAAAATATGTGTCTGCTCACTAATATTTCTAATTGTTTAATATTTTTGGTTGTTAATGCTGGCAGCATAAGATATTAACTCTGTAATTACATATTCAGCCACCAGGGGGCAGACCTGCATTAAAACTACATGCTGCCACTCTGATGCCCATAAGCTTCTCTGGCTTTGATTCGATTATTAATCTTTGATCGGATTTAATCCTAAAGGATCAACAGATTTAATTAAACCCAAAGATTTAAATCTTAGATAAAAAGAGAGAGAGAAAGACAGATAAAAAAGAAAAAATGGGAGAGAGAGAGAGAATATATATATATAGAGCGATATAAAATAGAGGTAAAAAGAGAGAGAGAATGGGAGAGAGAGATAAATTGAGAAAGGTAAAAAGAGAGAGAATGGGAGAGAGAGGTAAAAAGAAAGAGAGAGTGGGAGAAAGAGATAAAGAGCAAAATAATGTGAAAGGGAGATAAAGAGAGAGAATGGGTGAGAGAGAGAGTAAAGCACGTCAGAGCGGAATTCCTCTTTTCTATATTGAGATCCCGGATCCCTTTCTCAGCGTGGTGGGTGTTTTATTTTTTTACACACCCTTATTCAGACCAAACTCCGCCCTCCTGCGCTTTGATTGGCTTGCAGCGTTCTAGAACGACAGCGACTCTCCTGCATAGACCAATAACACGCAGCCTGACTCTGATCACGACTCAGATTTAATATTCAGAGCAGATTTATTGTTATGGCTGTAATGACAACAAGAATGCCTAATGGGAAATGTACAGTTATACACATGCTAATTAAAATTGTGGGGGATGAAAGGGGTGTGGTGAGGTATAGTGATGCAGAAGTTGCCCACTCTCTCTCAGATGGTGACAGATTGATACACACTGTGCAAAATAATCCTAGAATTATCCTCATTTTATGCAATTTTCTGTAAGTAATTAATAAGTTCGGATCAGCTGTGACCGATTTTTTCGACAAATGTATTTGATAACATTCAATAGAAAAAAAGTATAGAAAAAAATCATGTATTCTTTTGGGAAAATTTAATTACAACATTACATTACATTCTGATACACTATTATTATAATGAGTAGGCACTAAAGACAATGTATCAGTGTGATAAAATAATTGCACAATACAATATATGTACAGATAGAGAGTATTTTTATTTTTGTTTTCTGCCTGTTGTTTTTCTTTTTAAGATGCCAAACATTATATAACACTCTTATACAATATCAACATTATTAAAAGCCACTAAAGACAATCAGTGTGATTAAATAAATTAATTTAAAATGAATAGTCTTTTGTTTTAAGGCTCTGTACTTATTTTTTTATATACTTTTTAATATTTTTTTTTATAAATGCGTTCTATGTATCTTTTGTTATTTTTTTAATGGCAATAATAAATAATTATAAATAAAATAAAATAAATCCAAATTCGTATCATTTTTTTCCACCCTGCAACTATCAGCCAATCAGAGGAAAGCGGGGCGTGGCCTGTCGGAGAAGAGGTGCGGTAAGAAGAGCGCTGTGTGTGGCGGAAGTTGCGCCGCTGTACACAAAAATCTCCTCCGCTAGAGAAAAAGTGCCAACAGGCGAAATATCAGAAACACAGAGGAACCCGGCGGAGAGAGTTCAGAACGGATTAACCGCTTTAAAACGCGTTTAAGGATTAATAAAACTGTGAAATGCGGCGTGTTTAAGTTATTCTGAGGTAAATAAGGCCGTTTTTATGCGGATATAAGTGGCGGTTTTTGAGTTCAGTCCTGCAGCGGATCAGTCGGTTCGGATTTCGGTTCGTTTTCTTCGGATTTTCTCGGATTTTCTCGGACAGATGTGGTTAATCTGCGGCTCCGGCAGCTCTCGCGCCTAAACCCCGGAGTATTCGGGTTCTGTGGAGAGATTCTGAGGGTTCTGGGGGAGAAGGCGATGGCAGACAGCGGGCGAGCGAAGCCCCCGGGAGCTGCGGAGTGCCCCGGCAGCGGGAGGCGGAGAGGGGAGAGCCCGGGCGGCTCCAGCTTTAGCTCCAGCCCGGGCTCCGGCAGGAGGAAGGTGCCGCAGTCCCCCGGCTCTCGCTCCAAACAGCCGGCCAGCAACCTCGGCCACTCGCTCCGCAGGGTCACCCTCACCAAGCCCACCTTCTGCCACCACTGCAGCGACTTCATCTGGGGGCTGGTCGGGTATCTGTGTGAAGGTAAGAAGACCTCCTGAACCCCCTCTGTGTTATTATTCAGTGTTATTCAGTCTATTCGTAAGACTTTTGTGCTTAAAATGGCATTAAAACTGCCTAAAAAAGGAGCATTTGGGTCATTGCATGGCGGGAAGTCTATTCTCAAGACTATTGGGCTTAAAATTGGTATTAAAACTGCCTAATTTAATGTGGAATCAATAAAGTACCTACCTACCTACCTACTTACCTGCCAGAGATTCAGTCCATTGTTAAGACCATTATGCTTAAAAATGGCATTAAAACTGCTTTAAAAAAGCAGCATTTGGGTTATTGTGTGGCTGGAAAGTGAAATATCTAAAATCTTAATTCACATAAACATTGTAAACAGTGTACTCATGTTTTAGAGACTATATAAAAGCAGTGAGGGATAAAGACTGAACAAGAAATGGTTCAGTCTATTCTTAAGCTCTTGGGTCATTTTGTGTAAGGTTAAATATTAATTCAGATTACCATTGCATGACTAGAAGTCTATTCTCAAGACCATTGTGCTTAGAACTGGTATTAAAACTGCCTAAAAGTTTTAATGTGGAATCAATAAAGTACCTACCTACCTACTTACCTACCTATAAGAGATTCAGCTTATTCATAAGACTATTGTGCTTCAAAATGGCATTAAAACTAAAAGCAAACTAAAAAGCAGCTCTTCGGTCATTGTGTAAATATTAATTCACATTACCATTGCATGACTAAAAGTCTATTCTCAAGACTGTTGTGCTTAAAATTGGTTTTAAGACTGTCTAGGTGTTAATGTAGAACCAATAAAGTACCTACCTACCTATCTACCAGAGATTCAGTATATTCTTAAGACTATTGTGCTTAAAAAATGACATTAAAACTGCCTAAAAAGCAGCTCTTGGGTCATTGTGTGTAAATATTAATTCACATTACCATTGCATGTCTGGAAGTCAATTCTCAAGACTATTGTGCTTACAATTGGTATTAAAACTGCCTCCGTTTCATCTAGGATCAATAAAGTACCTACCTACCAAAGATTTAGCCTATTCATAAGACTATAGTGCTTTTAAATGGCATTAAAACTGAAAAGCAACCTAAAAAGCAGCTATTGTGTCATTGTGTGTAAATATTAATTCACAGTACCATTGCATGACTGGAAAAATATCCTTAAGACTATTGTGCTTAAAAATGGCATTAACACTTCCTTAAAAAAGCTCTTGGGTCATTGTGTGTAAATATTAATTCACATAACCATTGCATAGCAGGAACTATATTCTTAAGGTTATTTTGGGTTAAGAAATGAGGTTAAAATGCCTAAAAAAACAGCCTTTGGGTCATTGTGTGTTTTAGAAGTAAAATATCTGAAATCTTAATTCATATTACCATTGTGAACAGTGTGCTCATATTATTTACTATAAAGGCAGGGAGGGATAAAGCTTCAGATCAGTACCTAAATCATTGTTTTTGAACAAATCTCACCAAAATTTGGCAGCAGTATGTCATCATTTGGACTTGGCTTTTTGCATGGCTGGATGTTTATTCTTCAGACTATTGTGCTTTAAAATGCCTAAAAGCAGACCCTGGGTCACAGTGTGGATTGGAAGAGAAATATCTAAATTCTTAATTCACATTAACATTAAAAGTTTACATTTTAAAATGGCATTAAAACTGCCTAAAGCAGACCCTGTGTCATTGCCTGTGTTGGAATTAAAATACGTAAAATATTAATTTAACTTTACATTGTGAACAGTGTGCTTATATTATTTACTATAAAAGCAGGGAGGGATACAGACTGCACAAGACTGCCTTGAAATCATTGGCAACCCAGAAAACAAGGGCTTAATTATGTCAACACATGTCATAAACCAATGCTTGATCTTTTGATATTATGACAAAAAAAAAAAAACATTAAAATACTCCTTGGCTGGAAAGATCAGTTTCTGAATCAGTGTCTCTGCTTTTGCTATTTATAGGTTTATGTTTGAGTAAAATGAACATTTTTGTTTTATTCTATAAACTACAGACAACATTTCTCCCAAATTCCTAATAAAAATATTCTCATTTAGAGCATTTATTTATTATGTACAAAAAAGAGAAATGTCTGAAATAAAAAAAAAAGATGCAGAGCTTTTAGACCTCAAATAATGCAAAGAAAACAAGTTCATATTCATAAAGTTTTAAGAGTTCAGAAATAATCAATATTTGGTGGAATAAGCCTGATGGTTTTTAATCACAATTTTTAAATGCATCTTGGCATCATGTTCTCCTCCTCCACCAGTCTTACACACTGCTTTTGGATAACTTTATGCTGCTTTACTCCTGATGCAAAAATTCAAGCAGTTCAGTTTGGTTTGATGGCTTCGTCACATATTTAGAACAGATATGATTCTGTACAGAACAGAAAGTGTTTTTGTAGGCGTCGCTCACAGAACTGTAGCACCTTTATTGTTACGAGTGTAGGAAGGCCATTGTCTGGTGTGAGTGATCGAAAAGTGAGAGATAGTAAGCTCTTTCTATCTCTCTCTCTCTCTCTCTTTCTCTCTCTCTCTGTCAGTCAGTCTGTTTGTCTGATTTCCTCCCTCATTCATTCCCTCTGTTCTCTCTCTCTCTCTCTCTCTCTCTCTCTCTCTCTCTCTCTCTCTCTCTCTCTCTCTCTCTCTCTGTCTCTCTCTCCGTGCACAGAGGCCGTATTGAATAGCTGCCTCTGGGAAAGGCAGTGTATTGATGTGGGTCGATCGAGCGTCGGGCAGGAATTCCTAATTGGCTGGTGATGTTTGGGTGGCCACTTTGAAGTGTGTGGTTAATTGACAGAGTCGGGAGAAAGCTGAGGGTTAGCGCTCGCTCATCTGTCCTTTACGCCAAATGACTAAATTCTATATGTCAACATTTGTCCACTTGTCTGCATTAATTACAGGACAGAGAAATGCTGTTTTTTCTTCTGTTAATTATAAATTACCCTTCTGTTCCTCCGTTCATTAGGAGCACTGGTATTATGAAGCCCTTAAACACGTGTTGTTCACTCATAATCACACAGCAGGTATCTTATTTTAGTGTCAAGTTCATGAATATCTCTTAGTGAAATATTAAACTGAGGGGTAAAATGGTTTTCTGATAACAGGTTATACAGTATTCATTTTAGCGCCTAAAAAAACAGAAGCGTAACTTTATCAATACTTTATTTCTACTTGCATTATGTTGGCTGCTGTCAGATGTTCAGTGCTACTTGTGCCATCTAAGTGCTGATTTTGTTGCTGAGAGTTTGATTCCTGGCAGTATTTCAGCCATCTGTGGTTTTCTGAGTGGGTTAAGGTTTGTTACTCATCGCACTTTTAAATGGATTCAGGGTTACTTTCAACAAATATTAATGTGGACATACTATGCAAAACTTTGTGTCTCGACTGCCAAAAAAAAAAAAAAAAAAAATAGAACCGCACTGGCTCCACCCCAGTACAGTACACAGTAGGATTAGCCAGCAGACTTCTTCTGAGGCAGGGATCTGTACCTACTGTCCAAGGCAAGTCAGCAGATGAGGGGGATATAAGAATTTTTAAAAAATTAGTTTTGTGTTTCTATCTTAGTTGAGCATGATATAATGACCAAAATGTAATTGTTGAGCTCGGGTTATGTCTAAAATAAGTGTTGAGGTAAAAAATATGATTACTGTTGCAATATATGGGTAATTTATTTATTTATTAATTTTGAAGAATGAGACATATTTATATGAATATTTATCTATTCAGTTTGAATAAAAAATGGTAAGATGAATGGAAATCTGTTTAATATTCAGTATTTGTTGCATTCCTAATATTTTGTTCTGCAGTTTCTGTATAAAACAGTTAATCTAGGGTATTTTTTTCTGTTCTTTATGGAAGAATAATATGATGAACAGTAGATTCACTGATGGCTGTGACTCACTGAACACACAGATCCGCTTGCCCTATCCCGGTCATTTGACCTCCGCCCTGTTTCTGCTGCTGCACTCATTTCTGTATATTGAGTATTGAGCGGAGCTTGGTGCCACAGCCTGTGTTTACACCACTGCATCAGAGCAGCAGGACGTAGTGCTCACATCAGATTCATCAGCCTGATCAGGTTTGATTGTATTCGTACAGATCTCCAGCGTCAGTGTGTTTACCAGAAAACACAAAACATGATCCAAGAACCTGTAATCTCACTCCTGTGAAGATGCTCTTTTGGAGATACATGTTTTTCATTGGACAGCTGTGATACTTTGTGTAGTTTTATCATAGTTACTGAATCAAATAGTTAATAGATAGTGAATCATATGTAGTAGATACTGAATCACAATAAATATTGAATCATGTCTTGGGCACGGAGTCAGTTATAATAGATATTGAATCATTTGGAGTAGGCACTGAATCAGTTAGACTGGATAGTGAATTATGTGTATTAGTTACTGAATCATTTAAATTATATAGTGAATCATGTGTAGTAGATGCTGATTCAGTTCTAATAGATAACAAATCACATGCAGTAGGTACTGATTCAGTTCTAATAGATAACGAATCATATGCAGTAGGTACTGATTCAGTTTTAATATATACTGAATCATGTGTAGTAGGCACTGAAGCAGTTCTAATAGATAGTGAATCATATGTAGTAGGTACTGAGTCAGTTCTAATAGATAGTGAATCATATGTAGTAGGTACTGAGTCAGTTCTAATAGATAGTGAATCATATGTAGTAGGCACTGAATCAGTTCTAATATATAGTGAATCATATGTAGTAGGTACTGAGTCAGTTCTAATAGATAGTGAATCATATGTAGTAGGTACTGAATCAGTTCTAATATTATTATATTACATATTATTATATTACATATTATTATGTGTCTTAGGTACTGAATCAGTTGGAATAGATAATAAATCGTGTATTAGTTACTGAATCAGTTATAATAGGTAGTGAATCATGTGTAGTAGTAGGGCTGGGCGATATGGAAAAAAATCTTATTACGATATAGTTTTTCATATCAGCCGATATCGATATGTATCACGATATAAATCAAATCACTTTCTGTTACACTTAAAGGTTTCTATTTTTACTCAGAAGTGACAGAATAAGGGAGTTATGGACAAAATCACTAGCAGGCTCAGAGCCTTGTGGACAGACACTAGGATGTTAACATCTTGCCAGGTGGGTACAGCTTTTAAATTAATTTTAAAAAGGGGACAAATATATAAACTAAAAAATATGTAAGACCCTTTACATTATATGTCTGTTTAATTTAAATTGCAATAACACTTTATTTATTTTTATAAAATTATATTTAATCAAAAGATCATTCCCCTCCCTGAATGCAGGCAACTACATAAAGCAAAATACAAGAGTATATCACAGTGTTCATTTTGACAGGTGATTTTGATACAGTCTTAGTCTTTTCACTAAAATGTATAATAGTTTTAGTTACATTTTAGTCTATCGGATATTATTAGTTTTAGTCAGATTTCAGTCTAGTTTAATTTTGGTCATATAAAAAGTATGTATTACATATGTTTTACTGTTTTTCTATTTTCTATTTGTTGTAATTTTAGATAATTTACTGCTTATGTTTTTTTTTAAATAAGAGCCTTTAGTTTTTTTTTCATTTAAATTAAGCTAACATTTAAATATTTAAAAAAAAAAGTGGCCTATAATGGAGGTGGGAGGAATAAAGTCAAGTTTCTGAAATGATCCACTTCTACTGCAGTACAGATTTATACTAACATTACTGGCTTTCAGTAGACTAGACTTACATTACTTAAGTGTATTTAAAACTCCAGTTCAGTAACAGCAATATTTAGCTCAGTTCAAATACAGCTAGACAGATTATATAATCTTCTGTATTTAGTAAAATATCCAGCATAACAGACTCTCTATCTGTTAAAAACTATAAAACACAAAGACAGAGGAGAATGCTGCCCTCAGGGTTTTCTAACAGAAACAGTGAGAGTTAGGAAAAAAGATGGAAAGTGCTTCCTTTCTGTGTGTTTATATACTAACCCCTCACTCGTGCTGAAGTTAACCTTAATTTACACGAAACGTGGATTAACACGGCTAACGTGCGTTACCCATTAGTTTATTAGAATGTAAAAAGCAGTGAAAGCATCTTAGCTAATGATGACAGATTGCACAGATCCCTTTTACACCTAAACATCGCTAACTTTAAACTGGAGACAAGCTAATCTAACTAGCAGCAAACAGAGCAGCGTTTACCTGCCTTCAGAAATCTGAACAAGCTCACCTCTCTAAATATCTTGGAGACGCATGCCTCATATTTAAAAGGTGAGTTTTCCAGTGTAGCGCCGCTGAATAGTATAAATGAAGTTTATCCAGTAAATGGGAGAGAAGGAGCCGCTATGTGAGGAGTTCAGAGTGGAGGGGCTCGGGGGGTGGGGCGGAGGGGGATGGTGGAGAGGGGAGGGGAGGGGTTGTACTGGGCTGAGCAGCAGTTCAGCGTGCTGCCTGATCTCGTGCTGCGCCTTTTCACAACGCTACTTAAACGGGAAATAGAAAATTTAGTTTATCGAATTTCTCGCCCCGACTTATCGCGATATATAGTTTCCTCGATAACTATCGATATCGTTTTATCGCCCAGCACTATGTAGTAGTTACTGAATCATTTAAATTATATAGAGATTCATGTGTAGTAGAAGCTGAATCAGTATGAATTAGGTACTGAATCAGTTAGAATTGATAATGAATCATATGTAATATGTACTAATTCAGCCTGTGTTTATATCGCTGTGTCAAAGCAGCGGGACTCGGCGTTCTGATCAGTTTCATCAGCCTGATCAGGTTTGATTGTATCCGTACAGTCCTCCAGCTTCAGCTTGTTTACCAGAGAACACAAAGCATGGTCCAAGTTGAACCTGAAAATCAGATTGTGTGTGTTTATGGTTTGGGCTTCGGGGAAGTGGAGGTAATCAGATATCTGGTGTGTGGAAGTGTCGGGTGGTCGTCTGACTGCAGCTGACCGGTGCTGTGGGCAGTTACGGGCAGTGAGTGGGGGGGATGAAGTCCCTGCGGCGGAAGTGCTGCTCAGGTTCGGGCTGATGGAGTTAGGAGTAGCTGGGAGCTTTTAAAGGGAAAAAGCACTTCAGTACCTAAGAGCTGCTTTAGTGCGGGTCAGGAAGGCATCAGGACACGCTGACCTGCCCAGACCGTCTCGCCTGTTTGTCTCCCGAAACACATTATGACCCGTACACACACTCCGAGTACCTGTTATCTACTATCATGATGATATTTCATATCGATCTAATAATATGTTATAGTGGATTGTTTTGGTTGGGTTTGCCTCAGGGTTAAATTCTCGAACCCCAGCTTACAGCAAAGGTTCAACACCTATTATTCAGTATCTACAATAAATAATACAGTATTTTTATTTTACTGCATAATTTAAACACACACAGATGTCTCCTACACTGTCACACTCCTCTGTAAAGTTGCTGTTGGAGATACATGTTTTTCACTGGACAGCAATAGGGCTAAAACTAGTGATTATTTAGATAGTCGACTAATCTGATGATCATTTTTTCGATTAGTCGATTAGTCAAGGATTATTTCTGCCATGTCCTCCATCCCTAAAAACAACAGAAAAACAGCTAAATGTCCACATGTTGTTTAAGTGTGGAAATAACTGATATTTAATGAATAAATATGTAATCTGTTGTGTTTGGGCTCTTTTGGAGACTCAAACCAAGTTTCTTCTGTCCTCAGCACTTTGTGTAATGGGGTACTGTTACAAATGAACGATTAGTCGACAATGAAATTTGTAGTCGACAAATTTAAATAATCGACATTGTCGATTATATCGACTAATCATTGCAGCCGTAGACAGCAATAGTATGTGGTATAGTATACTGTATTATACACTGAATTTATTATAGGTTCTGAATGTAGCTTTGAATAATTTTCTATTAATTCCCCATCCCTGTATTCCTGATTCAGTATGTAATGTAAATGATTCAGTATTTCCCTAAGTGACTCTGAATCATGTAATCTAGTACTGAATCATTATGGTTGTAACTGATTAATGTATGGTGGTTACTGAATCAAATTAATGAGGTATTGAATTATTTCTACTGTTACTGTTAAATCATTATAGTACTTATCGAATTTGTAAGAGTAGATGCTGAGTTATCTGTATTTTTCATACAGTATTATTTATATTTATAATAGATGAATCACATGTAGTAGGTAGTGAATCAATTACAATAGATAGTGAATCACATATATTATGTACTGTAATATATAGTGAATCATGTGTAGTAGGTACTGAATCAGTTACATACCAAAATATATGTATAGAAGTTACTGAAACATTTATATTATTAGTTTCTGGATCATTTGTGTTTAAGATGGAATCATGTATGGTAGTTACTAACTAAGTTCTATATAATATATTATAATGTTATAATTATAAATATAATGTCTTTAAACTCATAATAAGCATAGGGTTTAAGTCATTTACTCTGATTGTGTTCTTTACAAAACATGCAGAGAAATACAAAGACAAGATTGACACGTTATTATTGAATAAAAACAGATAAACTAACTAAAACAAATGCTTTTTAATGTTGATTCTAAAGTTCTCGAGGGAACTTTCAGGTGTATTTATACAGTTGTACTGCTATAGCAGTTGGAGGTAGAGTGAAGTATTTCAGTGCGTTTCTGCGCAGGCATCCTTATCTCTCTCTGGTTTGCCAGTGTGTCGGAATAACCCAGATAAAGAGGCTTCAATTAATTGACATATTCCACTGTGCAATCAGATAAGAGCAGCTAGACCACACTAGTGTGATTGATACAGCCTGAGAAGGTTTTTCTCAGGTTGAGCATCCGGAGGGTCATACATTCATACTTTCAGTTTACTGAGGTTACAGGTTATGAATCTAACCCTTAGTCTCACTGTTAATCATTTACAGAGCGCACACACACACACACACACACACATGCACACACACAATTTAGAAGTAGTGCTATTTAAAAGTTTCACAAGTGTCTATAGGCCAAGTGGGCTTTATTTAAACAACACTGAGAGATGAAGCATATATAACTCAACAAATTAAACTGAATACATTTTTAAAAAATTTAAAAAATAACTGAAGTAGCTCCTCCATTTCTACTTGCTTTTGTGTTTGCAAAAAGCTATTTTATTAAACGCAAGGTGACGAAAAACAGAGATGTCAGTCTGGACTGGACTAAAATTACCGGAGGACCACGGAGTTCAGCGGAAAACAGCAGATCATTCAGCCTGTAATTTTTTTAGAGGACGTCTGAGAAAAACTTACAGTACAGGCCAAAACTTTGGACACACCTTCTCTTTTTAATGCGTTTTCTTTATTTTCATGACTATTTATATTGCAGATTCTCACTGACGGCATCAAAACTATAAATGAACACGTGTGAAGTTATGTGAAATAACTAAAAAAATAAATAAATAAATTCTAGTTTCTTCAAACTAGCCCCCCTTTGCTCTGATTACTGCTTGGCATCATTCTCTCAGTGAGCTTCTTCAAGAGGTGGCCACCTGAAATGAAAAGTTTTCCAACAGTCTTGAAGGAAGGAAGGAGTTCCCAGAGGTGTTTATTAGCACTTGTTGCTCCTTTGTCTTCTTCACTCTGTGCTCCAGCTCACCCCAAACCCAAACCTCAAATCTGGATTGGGTTCAGGTCCGGTGACTGTGGAGGTTCAGCTCATTTTTTATTAAGTACATAAAACTCCACATGTGTTCATTCATAGTTTTGTTGCCTCAGTGAGAATCTATAATGTAAATAGTCATGAAAATAAAGGAAACGCATTGAAAAAGAGAAGGTGTGAACAAACCTTTGGCCTGTACTGTACATGGTGGTTCTGGACAGGAATAAAATAACCCCTGATATACTAACCTCATCCGAATAGGGCTTAAGTTTCAGAAAAAGGCAATGAATGAACAGGTGTCCGAATACTTCTGTCCGTAGAGTATATGATTGGGTAATTAAGCATGTGCCAGTGCAGGGGTGTAAACAGGTTCGCTGATCAGCCAATAGCAGTAATTCCTGATACGTGGTGAAGTACAGCAGCAGGGAATGAGGCAGAGGAGAGCGGGAGGCGGGACGGCGGGTGGTGACGGGCGGCCGCGGTGTTGCCAGGCAGAGACGGAGACCAGGCTGTTGCACGATGCGCCGCGGCAAAGTCGTGATTGACTCTTCAAGGTTGGCATGGCAACACATCGTCCATCGGTTAGAGGGGGGGGATTGGTAGATGCTTTAGACACATGCTTAGATCTGGAACGTCTGAGGAAACACACACACACACACAATGCTTCTTATGGAATGTCATCCGTAATCTCGGGGGACGTGCGGTCCCTGGGTTGACGGGGGATCACTATCGCTGTAAATGATGTCATGTTTTCTGAGCTTGCTGGAACAACACAACATATAAAAGATAAAGATGCTACAAAGGGTTTTTGTGAGAGATGCTATAAAACAGTTGTTCTCCACACCCATGATCAAACCAAAACCTTTAAATACCACCTACTGAGCCTTCTGTAAGGGATTTACCCACTTTGCAATCTGCACATTATGGATTATTGTTTCTTGCAAATGCAGTACTGCCTTGAAACATTTCGGAAAGCTTGAGACAGAGGGAAAAAACAGGAGTGTGAGACAATGCAGTGGACTACAGAGTCAACTTGGCAACCCCTTGAACTCTAAGCTAATTATGTTATTATTATTACTAATACAGAAACTATTGTAAATTGTGGAGTTCCACAGGGTTCAGTGGTAGGACCTATGAAAGTGTGAAGAATTGAAGTGTAAGATTTTATACAGGGTCTACCAGGTTGAACACTAAACACAAACAGACCTGATGTTTTGGAAATTAGATTGTGCATGAATTATATTGTCTGAGGTCATCTGGTGTACCACCCTGAAATAGTTTGCATATCACCAGTAGTACACGTACCACCGCTGTAGAAGAACCATTTCTTGGTTCCCCAAAGAATGATGCTGTAATAGAGACTTCATTGTGAATACTTTTACAAACATGGTTGGTTCTAGAGCTGGACAATGTAAAAGCCAACCAACCAACCAATAAATAAATAAATAAATGATGATAATTGGTCTTGTCTTATTGAAAACAGGCTTTTTTTTAGAACATATCAAGAATAATATCACCAGTGCTTTTAGCAGTGTTTCAGCCCGCGACCCACATTTTCTTAGGGTCATTAAGTTTGGAATCGCTCACAATTTTTATATTTTTTAAATATATTTTAAAAAATAGCCTTTAAAAACCATTTAAACATACATACGCAAATACGTGTATAAAAGTTACTGAAATAATGTTGTAAAAAAGACGTTTCTTTGCATGGGCTTTCTTTGCAACTCTATGCCCCTATCACTAGCATTGTAAACCTGTTGGGAGCATCGGCTTAAAGCTCTATATTTGGAAATGCTGAAGTAGTAGAATGTAGAATGGAGGTGGACTATTAGACAAAAGTTCCTACTCGTTATCATATTTCACTAAACCCAGCTCTATTTCAAACCAGAGTTCTCCTTTAATTCATTAAAATGTTTGTGTTACTGTAGTTTATAGTGCTGCTGGTGCAGGTGTGTGGAAAAATATCAGATATTTGGTTTCAGTGCAGGAATTCAACACTAATTTCATACTAGTTTCATACTTTAACTTCTGTCACTGAAACTTCTCCTCGCCATTTCCAGATAAGCCTCTTGAATCCGCAAGGGGAAGTGAATAAAACATGAAACTCCAGAGCAGAACTCTCTAAAGCTTCCTCAGAGCATACAGTTGTGCTCAAAATAATAGCAGTGTCTTTTAAAAAATTAGTAAATGTCAAAATTCTTCAAACAAATTGTACTTTAATGAACATAAATGCATTGGGGACATAGCACATTCTATTCCAAAGCAGGACAATTGGGAAAAGTAATTAAAACTCAAATAATAATAATGATATTTCACAGAAAGTCAGAAATGTAATGTTCAAAAAAATAGCAGCGTTGACATATATTTTCTTGGAAACTCAAAAATGTACTGCACAAACTAATAAATTCTTGATAAGTCAACTTGGCTGAGTTTCCTAAACTAATATTTTGTTGCAAAACCACGGTTTCTGATAACGGCTTCACATCTGTGGTGCATGGAGTCAACCAATTTCTGGCAACGGTCAACAGGTATTGCAGCCCAGGCCAATTGTACTATATTCCACAATTCCCCTGCATTTCTTGGTTTTGCCTCATGCACTGCATTTTTTTTGTCAGCCCACAAGTTTTCTATGGGATTAAGGTCCGGGGATTGTGCTGGAGCTGATCATTGGCTGAGCCTTTACCAGTTTGGCTATTCTCCTATCCATTCGAGGAGTTGTTTTTCTTTTTCTTCCGCGTTTTTCTGTTTTTTCTTCCCATTTCAAAGCATTGGAGATCATTTTAGCTGAACAGCCAATCACTTTCTGTACTTCTTTATAGGTTTTCCCCTCTTTTATTAGTTTCTTGATTAAAAAACGCTAGTCTTTAGAACATTGTCTTGAACGACCCATTTTTCTTGTTTTTTCAGTACAAATGCACAGCCAGCATGTTAGTTGCCTTGCTCCTTAAATAAGGATCACCTGTTAACACCCTTTTTTCCCAGAATGCCCTCCCTAATTGACGGCCTCCCTAATTGAACTCACCTCTGCTATTTATTTGAACACACCCCTTTCAGTTAATCATTCAATTTCAATTTCAGAATCTGCAGTATGCATGGGTGGCCTGTTGGGTTTGTTAGTTTTCTATGCCCTTATTATACCCTCCAAAAAATTACTTGTGGTGTAGAGGTTGAAATTTTAACAAAAACAGTGATTTATCTCGCTGCTCTTGAGGCACTGCTATTATTTTGAGCACTACTGTAGGTGTGAGGAGGTTGATTGCATGGTTCGGTCATACGGCCTTTTTCCTGTAAAACAAGCCGCATCACATGCATGATTTCACCCTAAACGGCCGTGACGTCATGCTTTAACAGCAGTATATGTGGGTTGGGTCTGATGGGCGTCGGCCTCCTGGAATGACTTGCAGTTTTTGAGGGTCACAATATTACTTTTTTTTTATTTTTACTGTTAAATCAAAAGATGTATTATTATAAGTATATAATAAAATGGGGTGTGCCATATCGCATCATACACAGTATATCCTGACACGGTAATTAAAAACACAATTAAAAAATATCTATATTTTGTGATAATAGATTTATTATAATATTCTGTATTTAATGTTGTTATTTAATGTGTAGCTTTAAAAATCACAAGATCGGACCCAATTTCCAATCAGATGATCAGATCGGGACATGTGTTTTTATATTACCAAGAATATCAGTTTCAATATATTTACAGAGGTACAGTAAGTATAAAACAAGACACACAAACACACACACACAGTCTGAACATGAGAAACCTCAGTGCGGTGTGTTTTTCTGTGTGTTGGTGACGTTTCTCTTGGACATTGTGTTACTGAGAGCAGCTCGAGACCACTTCCTGTCTCTAAGGAGGACGCAAAACCTGTGACTGCAACCTAAACCTCTACCTGTCTGCACAAAATCTAAATCTGCTCTAAATGACAATATTTTATGTGGAATTTGGGAGAAATGTTGTCTGTAGTTTATAGAATAAAAATCAATGTTCATTTTACTCAAACCTATAAATAGCAAAATCAGAGAAACTCTCTATCTCTTAACTTTTTCCAGAGCTGTATGTATATATAGTGCTTTCCGACTTTAAATAATAAAGTTATTCTCTCCACCAGTCTTACACACTGCTTTTGGATGATCTTATGCCACTCCTGGTACAAAAATTGTGTCCAGTTTATTCTTTGTCGTGTAAAATTAAGATTGTAAAGATGACTGTGCTGATGTGCCTGTTTTTGTTTCAGATCTACTGTGGTTTAACATGTATTAATATCTCTCTCTCTCTCTGTCTGTCTGTCTCTCTGTCTGTCTCTCTCTCTGTCTGTCTCTCTCTCTGTCTCTCTCTGCAGTGTGTAACTTCATGTCTCATGAGAAGTGTCTGAAGCACGTGCGGACCGTGTGCTCCTGTATGGCAGCTTCAGTAGTGCGGGTGAGTGGGCGGATCATCTCCGCACCCTTTCACTTTCTTCATATCGCTCTCTCTCTCTGATTTTCTCACGCCGCTTAGGTGACTTCACTTTCACGATTACACCGGGAGACTCCCTCAGATTCGTTTCCTCAGATCCTCCAGAGCTTTCGTCCTGCCGGAGCAGAAGCACTGAGAACAACTTCAGCTTCTTCTTTCATAAACAGTGCAGTGCATACTTTATAACCCACCCAGTGATTAAGGTACGAGTGGATCAGATGCAGCAGTGCTGCTGGAGTTTTTAAACACTTCAGTGTCACTGCTGCTCTCTATCTCTCTTCTGTGGGTTCTGAGTATAAAGAACAGGGTGAAAGAAGGAGAATAATAATAAAGTATACAGATAAACCGATACAGAACTACAGTCTGTAAATTATGGTTTAATAATATACTGTTGTACTAACAAAGTTATCCAAAAGCAGTGTGTAAGACTGGTGGAGGAGAACATGATGCCACGATGCATGAAAAAAAACTGTGATTAAAAACCACCATTGTTATTCAACCAAATATTGATAATTTCTGAACTCTTAAAACTTTATGAATATGAACTTGTTTTCTTTGCATTATTTGAGGTCTGAAAGCTCTGCATCTTTTTTGTTATTTCAGCCATTTTTCATTTTCTGCAAATAAATGCTATGCGTATTGATATAAATGCTATGCATATATATATATTTTTTTATCAAGACCAGTGTTAAACACAGTATTATATGGTGCAGCAGATGGAAAGGTTTCCTCAGTGTATCTAAAGGTCATTACTGAAGGACCAGGCCAGGTTTCTCCTCAGCTCATCCTCCCACACACTCCTTTAATGACTATCCAGACTTCCCAGGAGCTCCAGGCTCTCCTCGCTCCCTTAATTACGGCCCAGACCTGCCGAGAGAGCAGCTGCCCGGCCCAGACGCTCCGCACCATACACCCGTGTTTCAGAACTGAACCTGAGAGTGCCTTCATCCCCTCAAACAGAGCTTCAGACTCCTCATTCCCTCACTGTGATGCTGCTGTTTAAACACATACAGTGATGCTGATACAGCATCAGACTATCAGCCAAGGATCCTACTCAAATTCTACAGATTTTACATTTCTTTTAAATTTAATACAGTGTTTCATTACATATTTTACTATCAGCATTTAACATTTTACAAGGATTATCATTGTACTACTATTATTACTGTCACACTGTAAAAACATAGCAGATTTATACTGGACAAACATTATTAGACTGTAAATACTGTGTACAGTGCAGATTCATACAGTTCATTCAAACACTGAACATTATAAAGATTCTTATATAAGGATTCAATACCACTTTTTTTTTCAAATACCACAGATTTACTGTCAGACTGTAAAAAATACACATGCTGCAGATTCATACTTGATTATACCTGCTCTCCAAAATTAGTCATACTTTAAAATTGGGTATACTGCATATTCACACTGGATCAGAATAAAAAAAACTATACATACAGGTTCTTTCTAAAATGAATCTCTAGTTACAAAAACTATAAATACACCACATTCATACTGGAATATTTATACATATGCTGCAGATTCATACTGGATTTTAACTAGTCTGCAAAAAGTTTTTAGGCAAAAAATATCTGAGATTCATACTGGATTATTTTTACTTAGCAAAATAAAAAAAATTAAAAAATGTAAAAAAAATACGCTAATTAAGTATTACTAAATCATAATCGTAGTTACACAGGCTATGGATTCATACTGGATTATTTTTACAATTTTGTAAAAACAAACAAAAAAATACATACTGTAATAAATTTATAATACATCATAACCGTAATTACACAGGCTACGGGATACTGGATTATAAACACTCTTCAAAATGAGTCAGACTGTTAAAACTACACACACTGCAGATTCATACTGGATAATATTTACTCCTTTGGATCTGGATCATTATTACTGTTGTTACTCCACAGTAATTACTGTCTGATTGTAAAAACTACACACACTGCAGATTCATACTGGATACAAATCATGTTTTTGGTTATTAGTTTCTTTAGTAAAACCCATTTTTTTAATTAAAAGCTAATCCAGACTAAATTAGGCTTCAATTAACGCCATTTATTTAGTCTGCAGTTTTCAGGAGTTGTCTCCTACCCAGTTTAAAACATGGACACAATTATGTACAAGAGGACCATAAAGTTCTGATTAAAATCTGAACACTGCTACCTGGAGAGCTGCAGCAGTAGCTTTGCTTTAGATAATATTCCTGGTTGTGGAATATTCGCTGGTGAAAGCTGGCTGTTTCTTCATGCAGCAGATGATAAATAAGGGAGTCCTGCAGTGACCTTGAGGTGTCTGAGCTGTTGTTTGTCTTGTTGTTGCTCTGGTTTTGAAGCTGCACGGATTTTTCCACAAGCCGTTTACCTTTACAGCCAAGCGCAGTGCGCTCCGTCTCAGGAAACGAGGTCACTTCCTGTAGGATGCCCTCCAGTCTACTGTAGGACGTCCCGCGGGAGGGCAGGAGCCAGCCAGGAAGTGTCCCCTCTCTGGGCAGGACGTGGCCAGCTGCAGGAGGGAGCTCAAGGACGTTTTAGGCATTTTCCTTAAGTGGAGAAACTTTTAGAGTCTTCGGGCCTTGTCCCATTTAACCCCTCTGTTTGTTAGTTTTGCAGTTTCATACTTAGGAGTAGGGTGTCCTGTCTCAGTTCTTGTTGGTATAGAGGGACAGGTTGAGACATTAGGGCTGCATGGTCTCCTAAGCCCTATCTGGACGGGATTAGTTTCTCAGGGGAATGTCCTGAGACTTCTACTCAGTGATAAAACTCCTTCATCTGGACTGCAATTATGAAAATCAGGAGGACCAGTTAGTTTTTTTTGCTTTCGCAGTCACGTGACATCGCGGAGTTCAGTAGCTCCTCCATTTCCACTCGCTGTCCGTAGAAAAAGGTGCCCAAAGTGCGCACCAGTGGAAAAATAGCTATTTTATTAAACCCAAAGAGACGAAACTCAGAGATGTGCGTCCAGGCGGGAATAAAATTACTGCAGAACCAGAGAGAAAAAAAATTCTCAGAGGACGTCTGAGAAAAACACGAACATGGTCGTTCTGGATGGGAAAAATCTCATAAAAGAGAAAATTACCCCAGAACCCCTTGAGAAACTAATCCCATCAAGAAGTATGTCTTGGTAGTGTGCTGTAGACTGAAATAATTTGGGTTTGATTGTAAAAGAAGAATATTAGACATAATTTTAACATTTCAGCTTTTATTTTCAGGTATTTACATCTGGATTTGATACAAAAATTGGCCAGGCAGTGTATAAAATATATAATATGTCTCTTTTAATACAGTTTAGGACAAGTGTGTGTGTGTGTGTGTGTGTGAGTGTGTGTGTGTGTGTGTGTCATCTTCAGACACAAAAACAATTAACAAAAAAAATCTATCGCTTTAAGACGCTGCATTTTCTCTCTCTTTTTCTCTCTCCATCATATATCTGACATCAATGATTCTAATCCTCTGCTCGCTCGCCTGAGGGCCAATTATCTGGATTTGCTTCAGCAAATGTCACAGCCTTTTCTGGGCTGGATATTAATGCTGTCGGAGTCTCCCCCGGTGCAGTGCATATGTAAAACGCCTCAGTTATCTCTGCACCAGGCCGACGCCCACCGACTCAACTCCTTCATTTGCTCATCAGACGCTGACCAGAAATGAGTTCATGTCTTTCGCCTCGCTTTGCTCCAAAAAAAAAATGCTGATACAGTGTCACTGAACAGTGATTCAGGTCTGAGTAATACAGAGAGCTTTCATTTCATTTAGAGTAAAAAAACCTCTGGCACAATGTTTTAAAATAAGCAATGGTGAACCTGTTGGTGGATGGAGTAATCTAATAGTGTAGTATTACTTTGGCCTAATCTAAACCTGAGAAACTGGCTCTAGAACAGGCTTTTAACAGCTTAAATTTAATGAGAAGTTAAATACAGCCCTTAAGGATTCATTATACTTATGTAAGTTACAGAGATAAAAACAAAAAATGCAGTCAACCAATGTACGCAAATAATATGTTATTAAAACTTCTGTACGGAGTGTGTTTATACAATACAACCAACTGAAAAAGTAAAGCCAAACCCTAAAGGGTTAATTTCCCTAATTTACCCTAAGGAGAGGCTAAAAATAGTTCCAAAATATGTCCTTTACCCGTGCAACTACCTAAAAAAACTGAAAACATCTCTAAATGATCTACATAATCTGTGCAAAGAATTAAAAAGCTCAAATCAACACTAAAACTAAACTGATCAGATGGGTTAAAATCCAATTTAAATGTCACAACGATATGAATTTGACTATTTTTTTACTAACTAAGAAGCTAAAACCAACCATAAAGAACACACTTCACTGGTGCTGCCAACTGACTGATTAAAACTGACCCTAAAAGATGCATTTTAGGTTAACCAGTGACCAAAAGGATAAAATATGCACTGAAGGATTTGTTTCTCTAATGCAACCAACAGAGAAGAAAAAAAACAGATCTAAAGGATGCATTCTATAACCAGCAAAGCCACCTAAGATGCTAAAGACTGACATAAAGTTCATGTCTGTCCCACACAATGAAAGCCAACTAGGCCATTAAAAATTGACCTTAAAAGATTATTTTATCCTGCATAACTACCTAAAAAAGAGTTTTTCTACCACCAGCTGACACTTAATTCATTGCCATAAACACAGAGACATGAACCCACACATACCTGCAGACACGCTCAGCCTGGACCTGTCTGTCTGATCGCAGTGAGTTACATCACAGGACATCCTTGAGCTCTGCAGCGTGGAGATCTGTTAGCTGAGCATTTCCAGTCAGGCTTAGGCTACACTGTTCCCAGTCCTGCTGAGGCTGTGGGACGCTAATGCGTTAGCACGACCCAGGGGACACCACACGAGACAGACAGAGGAAGAGACGCTGGTAGAACATCACTTTCAAGGGTGTCCAAACGCAGATCTCCAGCGTGAATTCTGATATGTAGGATCAGCTTTGCTGAAACACCGTCTGCCTGAAGTGTAGGCGGAGCTGTAGAGAGTTATGGGCACTACACATACAGTACATCTTTGATATTTTCCCAATTTAGCTTAAATTAACTTTTTTGTCAACTTTTCAGCAGGCTCTAATCATGTCAGTACACGCAAAGTTTCAATTTCAAGCCGATCTAAATTATATTTTCATTAGTCGAGTGACTGATTTGTTCAGAATTAGCATTTGTGTTTTGTGTGCATTGTTTTATTTAGCAAAACATGGTCTCCTCGATACAATTGTCTGAAAAAAAAATTAAATTAGCTTGATTTAAAGGGCCACTAAACCCTAAACCATATTTTATTTCATTAAAAGCTGAAATGTGCCTCCCTTCTGCCCTGCCCCTAAACCCATACATCACCCAGTGCCCCTCTCAAACTAACCTTCCCATTTCGTAGCCTTTTTTAAAATGGGTGGAGTCAGTTGTGATTGATTGCTTTAAAAAATCTTTTAAAAAAAGGAAAATTACCTGACTCCATTGACAGATTTTTTGTTTGTTTAATATAGAAACATATGTCTTAATTTATAAGGGGCTAACCTCACATTGAACTACAGGAGCCCACAGGGGAGCATTGGGGTGGAAATTAAAACTCAGAGAAAAACGATTTTCATAAAAACAGGAATTCGAATTAATCGATAAAATCGAATAATCGCCCAGCTCTAGTGTCCATGTTTTTTGCCGTTATTTTTATTCAATGTTTATTGTAATTACTGTGATGTCCGTGTACCATTACAGATACGTGTAGAAGCTCCTCTGAGATCACTTTCCTGGACAGAGACTTGCTCGAGTCCATGACTAACACAGAGGGTCTCTGTAGACCCCGCTGCATCACAGTTTAAATCTCATTTGGAGCGAGTCTCTCCTCTCCTCTGTGTTCACATCACGCTCTGCTGAACTTCCTCCGACTCTTGGCAGCAGTTGGAGATGGCTGGAGTGCAGTGGACTGCACACAGTTGTTCCTCTGTCTTCGCTGCACAGTTGGCACTCAGCCCGCCGTGCCCTCACAAAGCTGCGGGCATCCCGGCACTCAGTGCCTGCTGCTCAGTGCCTGCTGAACTGTGCTGTGCCAACGTTCTCACCTGAAAAGGCCTTCAGCCTGGGTTTGAAGCCCAGAGCCAAATCATGAAGGTTCTTTATTTAGAAAAGCTTGTGTGTTTTAGAGCATAGTGCACAGCTTATGCACTTTGGAAACCGTTTTTTCTTTGTTTCTACTGAATGTTCAAAACCTTTTTTATAGTAAATAAAACAAATTCATAATTTTTAGAGGTTGTATATTTTTAGAATTTAGAGAAAATTAATTATTTTGCCATTTTATACTAAATAAGTTTAAGTATATGTATATCGTCACTGTCCAATGAAAAACACTTATCTCCAAAACAGCAACTTTACAGTAGAAAGAAAAAACCTTCTAAGCTTTTAATGGAAGTCAATGTAAAAAGAGTTTATTTCAGGTCATTTTGAAGGGTTTCTATTTGTCCGTTCATCAAGAAATTTTGGCACAGTGTAAAGGACAGTTTATGTGTTCAAATGATATAGTAAACTAAAAATCGACAAAATTGGAGATAAGTGTTTTTCAGAGGACAGCGACGATATGAAAGACAAACATTTATATTATATATATTTTTCTTTGTTTCTACTGAATGTTTGAAACCTTTTTTTTTTGCACTAAATAAAACATGTTTATATTTTTAGCAGTTGTATATTTTTTATAGTTAAAAAAAAATATTTTGCCATATGACCAAAAATATTGATATTGGAAAATACCATTCATAATCGTGTTATCAATTAATCTCCCACCCCTAGCAGTATATGTAGTTAAATGTTACAGAATATAAATATATGCACAGTCCAGCCAGAATATTATGACCACATCCTTGTTCTTACACGCATTGTTCATCTTTTCAGCTAGTAAACTGTGTAGTTTTCTAATATTTACAGACTGTAGTTCTGTAGTATCTGTTTCTCTAGAGAAAAGTAGAGAAAACTACCCCAGAGCAGCTATTATTATTATTATTATTATTTGGGTGGTAGGTAGTTATTTTCTGCACTGCAGTGATTAGCGCTGATTAGCATTATGGTACAGCAGTGCTGCTGGGGGTTTTAAACACCTCAGTGTTCCTGTGTTTGGTGGATGACCAACATAAAGACCTTTCTTGAAGGTGGTATGGTCATCACTATACTCAGTTAAAAGGTGCATTAGTGTCTGTTGTATTAATTAATGTTTATTTTTTCTGTTTTTGCAGGTTCCCGTAGCTCACTGCTTTGGTCCGGCCAGTCAGAAGAAGCGGTTCTGCTGTGTGTGCCGAAAAAACCTGGAAGGAACTGCAGCACTACGCTGTGAAGGTGAGTGCACAGGCTATTAAAACCTAATATGGATAAAAGGCTATACGACTAAAAACTCTAAAGTTCAGCCATTTGGAACAAGGGTAAGGCCTGTCACGATGATTACACACCGGGACTGCAGTGTGTAAATCGAGTAGCTGCTCCCATTTCAGCTTAAGGCACCTGTAGTATAGTGATTGGAGGCTGAGCTGTTGACAGTCTGAGGGATTCACACTCTCTCTACCTTCACTTCACACCGTTTCCCAATCAGACAATCAGAGAGACACTCACCACATCCCTCCCTCTCTCTATCTCTTTCTCTCTTTCTTTTTTCCGTTTCCCTTTTTTTTTTCATTCCTTTTTTTTTTGCTGCTCGTTTATCTGTTGTCGACTCTCTGCTTGATGTAGGGTCGCTGTTACCATGACAACGCAGGGTGGCCTTTTGCGGTGGGTTGAATTCTAAGAAGTTGGCTGAAAAGGAAATATTCACTCGCTCCTCTTCCTCTCTCTCTCTCTTTCTCTCTCTCACACATACACGCTCATTCTCTCTCTCTCTCTCTCTCTCTCTCTTTCTTCGCCTCTCATACACACTCATTCTCTCTTATCCACACTCATTCTCTCTCTCCCTCTCTCTCTATCTCTCTCTCTCTCACATACACGCTCATTCTCTCTCTCTCTCTCTCTCTCTCTCTTTCTTCGCCTCTCATACACACTCATTCTCTCTCTCTCTCTCTCTCTCTCTCTCATACACACTCATTCTCTCTCTCTATCTCCCACTCTCTATCTCTCTTGTACACACTCATTCTCTCTCTCCCTTTCCTCCTCTCTCTGTCTCTCTCCCTCTCATACACACTTATTCTCTCTCTCTTCCTCTCTCACACACGCACTCTTTCACTCTCTTTTTGTTAAACTCTCTCTCTTTCTCTCCTTCCCTTATTCTCTTTTTTTCCGTTGCATTTGGTCACTGTTCTCACATTCTTGTTGGCCCTTTCTATCACCTACTTTCTCTCCCTTTTTTTGTCTCTCTCTCTCTCTCTCTCTCTCTCTCTCTCTCTCTCACACACACACACACACACAAACACACTCTATTGTGTTAGTTCAGTGGAAGGTAACAGTTCTGTACTGGTGTTGAAGTCTCTCTCTCTCTCTCTCTCTCTCCTTCTCAAACTTTTTTCAGTTGTATTAGATCACTTTTTTCAAGTTCTTGCTCGCCCTTTTCATCACCTACTCTCTCTCTCTCTCTCTCTCTTTCTTTCTTTCTCCTTTTCTCTCTCTCTCTCTCTTTCTTTTTCTCTCACACATACACAGACACACACTGGGTTGTCACATTTTCTGTCTGTTCAGGGGAAGGTAAACACAGTACTCTACTGCTATGAAAGTCTGTCTCTCTCTCTCTCTCTCTCTCTCTCTCTCTTTCTCTCTTTCGGCAGCTCTTTGTTACTCAGATGAATTGAATGTATTGAGCTGTGTGAGGAGCTGAAGGGAGGAGCTGTAGGCTGTATTCACTCTGAGCAGCTGTCCTCACCTGAGAGCACTGCCAGAGAGAACGGAGAGAGCTCAGGATATATATGTGTGTGTCTGTGTGTGTCTGTGTGTGTGTCTGTGTGTGTGTCTGTGTGTGTGTCTGTGTGTGTGTCTGTGTGTGTATATTTTCAGTCACAGCTGTGTAAGAGAACCTGAGAAAAACACAGTGAATCATTCATCAACATCGTTATTTGTATTGACAGAACCATTTATCTCTGTTTACTGGAGCTATGTTTACTGCTTTTACACATATTAGTGAAAAAGTGGGTGGAGCTAAAGAGCTGACTGAACTCTGAATTTTTGTCACTTCTAGATATTCCTTCCTTCAGCTGTGAGTGATTATTATTAAAGAGTGAAAGTGTTTAGGAACCACACAAACTCAACCACCAAGTGCCCGACTGTGTAAAGTTAAAGAGCGGGTGTCCACTGTACTGTTGGACACTCCTGCTTTTACACACCTGCAACTAAACAGGCCCAAACCATGATACTACCACCACCATGTTTCCATGTTTTACAGATGAAACAAGGTTCTTTTGGTGAAATGCAGTGTTTTACTTTCTCCAAACATAATGCTTTTCATTTAAACAAAAAAATATATATATGTTGGGCTCATCTGTCTTTAACGTTAGCCAACATGAGAGAGCCTTCAGTTGCTTAGACCTCGCCAATAATTACACACCTTGCTCTTGGAGTGATCTTTGTTGGTGGATCACTTCTAGAGGGGAAATATGTAATACTGGATCATTTTCCTCAATAAATAAATGAGAAAATATAATATTTTTTCCCCATTTGTTTAACTGGGTTCTCCTTTTCTACTTGTGTGAAACATCTGACGATGCACCACTGTAAGAGCAGAGCTGTTGGTCTATTCATCATGGTATATTCCTTTATAGTTATAAATTATAGGTTATTGATATGGCAGCAACAGTATAGTACATATAGGACATATCAGCTCATATCCTGTGTTGTGTTTCTGTTTTTCAGTGTGTGAGCTGCATGTTCACAGTGACTGCGCGCCTTTCAGCTGCAGTGACTGTCGCCTGTGTCACCAGGACGGCGGACAGGAATATGTAAGTATCACAAACACACAATTTATCCTGTATCAAATTACAATTTATCCCCAAATTAAGGCACTAATTGATCAGGTATGGATATTAAAACTGAGAGAAATTCATGATTAGAATAGCACTGCTGAGGTATTTGGTATTTGGCCTTCTGATGTAAATATGTGATTAGAATGGCTCTACTGAGGTAAATTCCTGATTAGAATACAACCGCTGAGGTAAATATATTATTAGAATAGCTCTACTCAGGTAAATTATTGATTAGAATAGCTCTACTGAGGTAAATTCATGATTAGAATAACCTTCTGAGGTAAATATATGATTAGAACACCTCTACTGAGAGAAAATTCATGATTATTTGTTTATGTATCATGGTATCATGGTATTTTGTTTATGTAAAAAAAACTATTCAAACCTCCCTTTCCTCATCATCATCATCATCATCTTCGTCATTGTCTCTGTCTGATGGTCTGGAATAGCAGCTGTATGTAATTCTTAGGGTTTCCTGCCTTTCTGAAATACATTATGTCTAAACCCCTCTGCTCTTTGACCTGCATGTCTGTCTGTATTAGCTGCTCTATGTCTGAACCTGCTGACCTCTGACCTACCAGGACATGTACCATCACCACTGGCGGGAGGGGAACATTGCGTCGGGAGCTCGCTGTGAGATCTGCCGCCGTGCCTGCAGCTCCTCTGATGTGCTGTCGGGCATGAGGTGCGAGTGGTGTGGCATCACGGTGAGCTCGGATTTATATATTTCTATATTTTATATTTTATATATTTTTTGGTCCCAGATTCCAAGTTTTTTCTCCATCAATTACCATTTAAATTCTTTAATTTCACTCAAAACAGGGAAGCACCTAATATTTAGGAACCAAATTAGTGTGCTGTGAAACTCATTACTATCTTACATATATCAACATTTTTATGCATTTTATCTACATTGTTAAAATAGCAAATTGCTTGTAATTTCTATCTATATGCTCAGAATAGCCCTGCCGAGGTAAATTCATGATTAGACCAGTACTGTTGAGGTAAACTTACAATCAGGATTGAACTGCTGAAGTACATTCTGGATTAGAATAGTTCTAGTGTGGTAAATTCATGATTGGAATAGCACTGCTGAGGTAAATCATGATTAGAAAAGCTCTACTGAGGTGAATTTGTGACTAGAATAGCACTGCTGAGCTGAATTCAATTTTGGAATAGCTCTACTGGGATAAATCTGTGAATAGAATAGCCTACTGAGATAAATTTGTGATTAGAGTAGGACCGCTGAGGTAAATGCGTGATTTAGAATACCTCTATTAAGGTAAATTCATGATTAGAAAAGCCTTCTAAGGTAAATTGTGATTTAGAATGGCTCTACTGTAGAGCTTTTCTAATCATAAATTTATCTCAGCGGTTGTATTCTAATCCTGAAAAGAAATGAATGATTAGAATACAACCGTAGAATTGTACCACAGTAGAATTAGCTCTACTGTGGAAAAAACATGATTAGAATAGCTTTACTGTGGTAAATTCATGATTAGAATAGCTCTACTGAGGTAAATTCACGATTAAAATAGGTCTACTGAGGAAAATCCATAATTAGAATAGCACTGCTGAAATAAATGTATGATTAGAATAACACTGCTGAGGTAAATGTGTGGTTAGAATAGCTCTATTGCTGGAAATTCATGATTAGAGAGCACTGCTGAGATACATTTTATAAAAACATTTGATTTTATTCGGTTTTAGACAATATTTTCATTTAATTTTGGTGCATTTCTAACTCTAAATTAGGTAGGAACTACCTTTTGGTTTTCTCAGTGTGGTGTAGACTTTTGAGGCTTCTTCTATCTGCTGAAATATTTATCAGGGAAATCAGGGCATTATTTAATGATGCCTGGGAGAGGAGAATGGACTGTGTGGATTCTCCGCCTGCTGTATCTTTCTCTCTGCAAATCAATCAATTATTCAATATGTGCAATTCTAGCCTCATAATTCAGAATTCACACATTTGTTGTGGCTTAAATCAATAAAGCAGCTATACAGCGGTGTAGTGTAAGTGTTATCAGCTAATTATTATTTAACATCGGGTTTGAGTTATGACCTTCTGATGAGTTTATTTAAGTAGCAGCTGCTTATTTATTATTCTCCCTGCTGTATTACATAATCACTAACCACAGCTGACCCCGAACATCTCATTATTGTGTTTATTTACTGAGTACTGTAGTTACTCAGTAAAACACACCTATACTACAGTTCGTCTTTGTTCATCTGCTCTAGAGAGAGAGTATTTTTCTGTTTGCAGTGCTTTTATATAGGGAGTACACAAGCTGTGTGTGTGCATTTGCACATTGCATTGGTACGTCTAGCTCAGGGGTGTCCAAACTTCAAGTCACGGGCCACACTCTGTAATAAAACAAGTAATGAAATATACCACTTTAAATAATACTTTTTTTCCTGGTTACTTTCATTTACACACCATTTTACTTGACTTAATACCTTTATCTTTGACAGTGTTGTGTAAACTAAGATTGTTTAAATTGATGTTTAATTTCATGATGTTTCTTAATAATAATTACGGCAACTTTTAGACTCTTTGGCCTGTTTTTCTGCGCTAGAAATGCGCGCCCTCTCCACTTTTAGACTCTTTGGCCTGTTTTTCTGCGCTAGAAATGCGCACCCTCTCCGCTTTTAGACTCTTTGGCCCGTTTTTCTGCGCTAGAAATGCGCACCCTCTCCGCTTTTAGACTCTTTGGCCCGTTGTTCTGCGCTAGAAATGCGCACCCTCTCCGCTTTTAGACTCTTTGGCCCGTTTTTCTGCGCTAGAAATGCGCACTCTCTCCACTGTTAGACTCTTTTGCTCCGTGTTTCTGCCCTAGAAATGTGCAGATTATAAAAACCTGCTTAACAGCGGGCCAACTTTCATTCTATTTCTAAAATACCTCGCGGGCCGCTCCAAAACAGGAAACGGGCCGCAAATTGTCATAGTTTGGACACCCCTGGTCTAGCTGCTGGTAAACACTTACCCGTTTTAATCCTAGGTTTGATATTCTTTTATTAATAATAATGCAGAAATTATGATGACTGATTTCTTAGCAATTTATAGTATTTTGTGGCGTCCCACAGGGTTCTATTTTAGGGTCTATGAATCTGATATTAACTATGAGAGTACTGCGGTTATGTGAGGGCTGAGGAACTGTAATGTGGGCCAGTCTACAGGGTTTTAATGTTTTAATCAGGCATGTATTTCATTACATAAGCTCTTTTGTGCTCTGTGTATAAAAGCAGAATTACTAATCCTACTGCTGTGTAATAGAGCTCTGAAAAAAATAAGAGATCACTTCAGTTTCTGAATCAGTTTCTCTGATTTTGCTATTTATAGGTTTATGTTTGAGTAAAATGAACATTTTTGTTTTATTCTATAAACTACAGACAACATTTCTCCCAAATTACAAATAAAAAAATGTATTTACAGAAAAATGCTTTCAGATCTCAAATAATGCAAAGAAAACAAGTTCATATTCATAAAGTTTTAAGAGTTCAGAAATAATCAATATTTGGTGGAATAACTCAAATGGTTTTTAATCACAGTTTTTTTATGCATCTTGGCATGTTCTCCTCCACCAGTCTTACACACTGCTTTTGGATAACTTCATTCTGCTTTACTCCTGGTGCAAAAATTCAATTCTCCTGAAATCGTCATGATAAAGACCTGAGAGACTAGAAGTTATACTGATTGTACAAACGTGACGCCCGTAGAATGTGCCGTTTTACAGTGTGTGTGTGTGTGTGTGTGTGTGTGTGTGTGTGTGTGTGTGTGTGTGTGTGTGTGTGTCCGCAGGCACACGCATCCTGTTACGTAATCATTCCTCCAGAGTGCAGTCTGGGGCGTCTGCGCAGCATGATCCTCCACCCCAGCAGTGTACGCGTCTGCTCCCGCAACTTCAGCAAGATGCACTGCTACCGCATCTCCGAGTCGTCGCAGCAGTGCGAGCTGGGTAATCCCGGGGGGGAGAAAAGAGCTTTTGATTCCCCAGACTTTACATCTTTAGTTAGGACCACCCAGAAAAACTCCTACTGCTACTGAGTGCACTGTAAACCTTTCACACACTTGCTCTCAGGTCCTACATAATGCACCTTTAAAGCTATGCAGGAATGTGTGGAATTATTAAGTTAACTAGATTAAACTAATTAAACTGCATTTTCACCTGGAATTCAGGCTTTCAGTTAACAGCTGTGCTGAAGTTATCCAGAGTTAATTAATCTTGAATTTCTTGTCTCTTAATAAAGTGTTTGAGAGCATCAGTTAAAGTAAAGTAGTGAAGAGGTAGAGTTACAGGTATACAGTGAATAGTGAATATTAGAGTAATGTTCTAATCCAGATTATGAGAAGCAACAACTACTCAACTAAGTAAAGAAATGACTATTTCATTTTTTTTGTAGCAGCTGTATTGTGTAATCTGACTGATATTCTCCTGTGTGTAGATAATCTGGATGATGTGGATGTTCAGACTCCAGCAGCAGCAGCAGCAGTGAAGGAGAATCAGCCCTCAGGATCATCAGATACTGGTGAGGAGATGAATATGGGGTATGAGGACAGGGTGTAACAGTGTGAGGACACTAATAAATGACACTGATAGTCAGTTGAGGAGGGTGCAGCACTGCTGTGTTTAATGTTTTTCTAACACGTCCTGCAGGGAAACAGACTCTGAAAGTGTTCGACGGCGACGATGCTGTGAAGCGTAACCAGTTCCGGTTGGTCTCCATTCCTAGAATTACCAAGAACGAGGAAGTGGTGGTGAGATTATTACATTTTTTTTTCCATTTTTATGTTTTTTCCCCTCCAAAAAGCTTTAAAGTAGAGGAGCTTAGCAAGAAAACATACTTCTCTCTCTCTTTCTCTCTCTCTCTCTCTCATATATATACACTGTGTTCCAAATTATTATGCAAAAAGTGTTTAGGAGTGATAAGGTAAGATTTTTTTTGTTTGTCAGTTAAACTCATTGATGGTGATGTGTGTCAGGGCTCTTTATATCACTGAAAGCAATTGCAGACACCTGTGCTAATAAGTTTGGCAGGCGTGTCCAATTAAAAGCAAGACTACTTAAGAAGGCTGTCCCACATTATTAAGCAGCCTACATTTTAAGCCAAAATGGAAAAGAAAAAGGATGTGTCGGCTGCTGAGAAGCAACAAATTGTGGAGTGTTTTTGTCAAGGCATGACTACAATCAACATTGCCAAGACACTTCATCATGATCATCGCACAATCCAGAAGTATGTAGCTGACTCAGAGCACACACGTGTACGTGCTGATAAGGAAAAATTGAGGACTCTTTCCAACAGGCAATTACAACAGGTTAAAAGAGCAGCTGCAAAAATGCCTTGTCATAGCAGCAGACAGGTTTTTGAAGCTGCTGGTGCCTCCAACATCCCCCGAACAACAAGATGCAGGGTCCTTCAGAGGTTTGCAGCTGTGCATAAGCCATCCTGTCGACCTCCTCTATCCACTGCACACAAGCAGAAACAGCTCCAGTGGGCCAAACAATACATGAAGACTGACTTCAAAACTGTTTTGTTCACCGTTGAGTGCCGTGCAACAATCGATGATCCTGATGGATGGAGTGGTGGATGGCTGGTTGATGGACACCCCATGCAAACAAAGCTACGGAGGAGGTGGAGTAATGTTTTGGGCTGGAATCATGGGGAGAGAGATTGTCGGGCCCTTTAGGATCCCTGAAGGGGTAAAGATGACCTCCATAATGTTTGTGGAGTTTCTCAAACAGCACTTCCTGTCATGGTTCAAGAAGAAGAACCGTGCATTCCACAGCAAGATCATTTTCATGCATGATAATGCACCGTCTCATGCTGCAAAGAACACATCTGCATCTCTGGCTGCTATAGGCATAACAAGGGACAAACTTATGGTGTGGCCCCCATGCTCCCCTGACCACAACCCCATTGAGAACCTCTGGAGCATCATCAAAAGGAGTGTCTAGGATGGCGTGAGGCAGTTCACATGTAAGCAACAGCTCTGGGAGGGTATTCTGTCCTCATGCAAGACAATTGAAGCAGATACCATCCAAAACCTGACAAATTCAATGAACTAGAGAGTTCAGAAGATCCTTTCGAACAAGGGGTCCTATGTGCAAATGTAACATCACCTAGAATAAAGTTTTGACTGGAAAACTGTTTGATTTCAGTTTGTAATAACTTGCTAATGCTTATAATTTCACAAATGACCATTTTTTTGTTCTTCATAAAAATGAAAAGGTTGAAAACTCTGCTGTGCATAATAATTTGGAACATGCATTTTGAGTGCATTTTGAGTGTATTATTTTTTTTTTATTATACTGTTATCATTGGCAGTTTGTTCAAAAATCTTTCAATTGTACTATAATAGTTGATGACTGGAAAATTACAATAACTGCAATTCATATAGGTAATTTTGGAAAATCTGAGAAAATATTATTTGCATAATAATTTGGAACACAGTGTATATATATATATATATATATATATATATATATATATATATATATATATATATATATATATATATATATATATATGCTTGGAACATATATATGCTTGGAAGTTTGTGAGCCCTATTTTTTCATATATTTAAGCTAAAACTTCATCATATTTTCACTAAAGTAGATAATTCAAGCACATTTGTTTATTGAAAAAGAAAAAAAAAACATTACATTTTTTTTTTTATATTAGACCTGTGCATGACTGTAAAATAAATTACATTTCTAATCAAAGGTTACATATGATCATTTTTAAACTCTGAAGAAATAATAAAAAAAATGTTACTAATACTACTAATATCACTAGTACCAATGTGAATGGGTTGAATATATGAATGATTCAGTTACCTAAGATATGAAGGTGACATTTGATTCAAGTATTTCCAATAAATGGAAAAAAACAATAAAATATAGGTGATGCCTGTTTTATATAAGTCTAATCATCAAAATACAGATTTATGGAACTGCTTCATTGCACGACAAGGAAGAAAACTCTCTCTCTCTCTAGTGATCCACCAACCAAAGATCATGCTTTAAGCAAGCTGTGTAATGTCCATGAGTCCATGAGGTCACAAAGGATCCAGGGTAACTTTTAAGCAACTGAAGGCCTCTCTCTCATTGGCTGATACTAATGTTCCTGAGTCCACCACCAGGAAAACATTACTGCTTGTCTAAAGTTGGGTGGGAGAATATATATAAAAACTATATGATAAATAGTATAGTATAGATATAAATAGTATTGCATTGTATCGATACGTGGCATCAAATATGGATATTTTCATTGAAACATAGTAGCCCTAAACTTCCTAACTCTACTAAAGTGGCTGCTATAATCAAATGAATAATGGATTTAATACATTTTAATGTGAATTTTAATGTAGTAAATATTTAATATAATTTGTCTGAAGTTGGGCTGAGAGATGTAGTGAATATACAGGTGCACAGTAATACAGGTATTATAGTAATACTCATTATATCAGCATTAGACTGACACTACACTCGCTCTATTAATAGCACAGGTGTCTCGTCACATTCTGCAGAGTACCGGCCGTCTGCCTCCCTACCTCTAATTTCCAGTTCAGTCACATTCATTCGTCCTTCTGAAAGCTGTATTTCCTGTTTGGACAGGAGGCGGCGCTGAGGGCGTTCTACATCCCCGACGAGCCGCAGGACTACGAGCTCCAGATCCACACCCAGCAGCAGGGCCTGCTCACCGACGACATCATCAACCGCAACGGCACGCCCGACAACAAGGCCGTGTTTAAGGACAGCCCACCGGAGGCGTGGCTTCTCCGAGCCAAGCCCCAGGAGGCGGAGCTACTGAAGATCTGCGCTGGCTGGCTCAGGTGAGGTTTTGCGTTTATGCATTTGAAGTGCATTTAAATGAATATCGCCGCTGTCCAATGAAAAACAAGCATCTCTATTTATGTTGATTTTTTTGTTTTGTACATAATTTAAACATATGAACTGTCCCTTACACTGTGCCAAAATTTAAATGGACCAATAAAAATGATCTAAAATGTCCTGAAATAAATATTTTTACTTCTTTTTATCTCGGTACTGTAAAGTTGCTGTTTTGGAGATACATGTTTTAATTGGACAGCACCAATACATACACTGTGGCAGGAATTCGTGTTTAAATTATACTTAGATTTATTCTTATAAATCATTATATTGTAATAATTACATAACTTTTAATTTTACTGAAAAATAATATTATATAGCTTAAAAAAAATACATTTTCCTGTCGCAGCCTTGGCCTATTCCCTGTCGTTTCCGTTCTTTGCCCGTTTTTATATCTCTTTATCTCCTCCTCAGTACCATGTTCCTCCACCTGCATCTGTAGCTCCACCCCCTCATTACCTGTCCCTAGGTGTTTCTTGTCTCCTGTTTGGTCCATGCGTATAAATAGTCCCTTTGTCCCAGTATCAGTTAGTCTGTTCTTTACGTTTGTTACTTTGTAGGTTTTTCCTGTTTAATGTTTATTTTGGTTTATTTCTTATTATTAATAAATATACTACTATAATATATACGCATCCTCTCTTTGCTCCACCTGACTTTTCCTTGTGATTGCCATTTTTAGATTTTAAGGAACTAGTGAAAAAGGATTAAAACTCTTTCTAAAGAACAAAAAAATAAGTAAAAAAGTATTGCTTTTTAATCTTTTATTAACTTAGAGCTATAAAAATGTTGATATATCAAACAAAACATATTAAAAAAGCTTGAAAGCTGAGTAAATGATTGGCTGTGCCAAAAAAAAAAAAGCCAGACTGACTTGGAAAACTTTGTCAGTTCTTTAAGTAAACTTGTTTTTCGCAATCGTGTAGAACTATTCAAACTATGTTGTAGAGGTTAAGCTTTTAGTTCCTGCATGCAGGATTATCCTCAGGCTATAAAAGCAGACAGCTTAGCTAATGCTGATTAGAATTAGAATACAGTATAATAATTCTACATTAAAATAATAGATATAATAGATATAGTATAATAGATATAGTATAATAGATATAGTATAATAGATATAGTATAATGTGCTGCTTTTCCATTTCCAACATTCAGATTAACTGTGATATTCCAGTGTCTTTAGGACTTAGTTATATATTTTAATAGTCTTTAAATCTGAGTGTGCGAGCAGTTCAGTAGTGTACAGTAGTGAGGAAGCTGTTTATAAATGCTTTATAACTGATGGATTAGAGATAACAGTAGCCTGTGGCCTCTGCGGTCTCCCTGAGAGATATTTATAGTCGTCTCACTTCCTTCACCATCTGAATTAGCATCTATATTTTACTGGGTTTGTGCTGCAGGGCTCCCGCTGCAGATTGATTACACAAGTTGTATGTGTTTTCTTTAATAAAAAGATCGGGAAAAAATCGGAAATTACATTTTATTTACAATTAGAAGAAGAAAATTCTAAGCTGATTGCCTCAAGACCAGGCATTTTACAAAACAAATTTAGGACAGTCATCTTACCTAAAATATCTAGAGTACAGTGGTTCTGTGGAGAAAACTGACGACTGATTGTAGAATAGAGTAAAGATAGGGTCAAGTGTCTATATATATATTTTTACGCAACTTTTTACAAGCTGTGGATCGATTGTGCTTATCAATTTGTCACTTTTTTTTTCGAATGAACCGATAAACCATTCAGCACTACTGGTGAGATATTTTACTTCCTGTACAATCTGGGTATCCAGTAGAACAGTCGACTCTGATTCTGTACCTTAAGCTCAATGAAGGCAGTCTGAGACACTCCTGATCAAAAAATACCCAGAAAGTTTTGGAAAAGTCATGGAAATTTACATATATACATATATACAAATGTGTGTTTGCATTTAGTGACTAAGAAATGCTATTTTGAGCAAACAAATACATCAGCTTAGAGTTCGTTCAGTACTGTAGCCCAACACAATGGTGCTCTCAGGATCTGACACACATTTTATTATTATTGAAGATTGTGTCAACATTTTGTCATTATAGTTTTAGTTAATTTTTGCTTTTTTTTTTTTTTTAAAACATTGAAAAATCCTGAAAAGAAAAATTTGTTGACGACTAGCATATGTTGTATATTTTGGGACCTAAAAGGTGTAACTAAAGCTTCTTTCCCACGGTAGAGTTAAGCATCCTCTTGAGGAATGTTTTTTAATGAGGCAAGTTGATCAGCCTCTTAAAGAAACATCACAGATATTTCCAAACATCACAGAGACGCAGTTTATATCGTCTGACTCGCTGTAGTAGAGTGTTGTATACACAGACCATCAAGCACCCTACTAGCCCTTTTTCTGGTGTGATGCTGTTGTGAATGTTGTTGCCTGGCGACGCGACGGCGACTCGAGGACAGACCAGCGACAGTCGCGCTCGCCTCGGCGCGGTGGGATGCAGCGGAGCGCCTTTTATTGTCTCTTTATTGGATGTGGGGAAGCGCGAGAGGCTGATGGATTAGGGATTACAGTGGCAGCCCGTGGCCTCAGAGCTCAGCCTGGGAAGTATTTATATTTGATGAGGAGAAGAGCATCTCTCTCTCTCTCTCTCTATCTGCCTCTTTCTCTTTTCTCGTTCTCTTCCTTCTCCTCTTTTCCACTGATTTTAATTCAGGCTCTAAATGGTTAATGTGGAGCTTGGGAAGAAATTACATCATTGCACCAGCACTAGTTGGAGTGATGCTCACAAGTATTAAAACGCCTCCATTTTTTTTGTTGTTATTTGTTTTATCAGTTTATTTTTGCCGTTTATGCCGTTAAGTTCGGTAAATAACCTAAAATTTTACAAAAACATTAATTTAAAAGGTATGAAAATTAGCAGTAAATTACCAAAGCTTTTAAGGGGGAAAAATGAACTAAAATCTAGAAAAAATTGAACAGTGTAAGAAAAAAACAAGCTGGTCTTTTTTTCCCCTACAATTGTTATGTGAAGTCAGACTCTGCCTTTTTTTGAACTGTTGCTGATGCAGTATTGAGTATTGAGAGGAGCATCACAGCGCTAATGCTCGGAGGAAAGCGCAGCGACTCCGTTCTGATACATCAGCTCACAGACGCAGCCTTGTGCTGATCCACATCACCCGTTTGGAGTGATGAGGGGAAAGAGAGAGCGCCATCTACTGTACTGTACCCACCCAGAGAGAGAGCAAGGACAATTGTCAGTTGTGCTTTCTCAGGGCTCCGGCAGCTGATAGCAAGTTGCATGACCTGGATTCCAACCAGCGTTCTCCCGATCATAGTGGCAGCACTTTAGACTGCTGTACCACTCGGTGTCAACAAGCTGGTCATTAGCAATGGAAATAAACTGAGCTTTGGAAACAGGATTATTAAACGATGGTTTACACTTAACACACTTACACACAGCACATTCACACTTTCATAATATTAACTGTATAAAAAAAGACACAGAAACACAGAGAACTCTGTAACTATTAAAAGTAGGAGTTATTTTCTTTAGAGAAATTACAGATGAAGACAGAGAGCGATGAGTACTGTTTCCTACACCTTTAAAAAATCTCTTGGAAACTAGTGGAAATAAAAACTGCTACAGGAAGACGTCTGGCTGACCCACATGGAAACAGCAGCTTTAACCTTAAGCTCAGATTAACATGATTAAGGACTAAGTCTTAAGACTCAGTTTCAGCAGAGAAGAGAAGAATTAGAGGTCTACTGGAAATAAAGTCATTGCTAAGAAAAAGGATAAAATAAAAATAACAGCCTGAACAGTAGTGTATCTCAGATTTTTTATTTTTTTTTTTCTGCTGAAATGTGTTTTAAAGTGCGTCGTGCGTATTTTCATATTTTCATCACTCCGCAGAGTGTCGTAAAACAGCGCTTATGCAAGAAGTGATGTGTGTGTACCTCCTGCTCCATTACAGGAGTGACGGAGTCGGGCTTACTCCAGCCTGAGGTTAATGACAGTCTACCAGTAATGCTGTTGCGTAACTCTCCAATAAAACACAAAAGTAGAGCAGAGCCTTTATTGCATCTATTCATATTAAAGTCACAACTCAGCACACATCACCTGCAGGAGTGTACAGATATCTAACCCTGCTGTGGACTGACCTCGAGAGGAGTTTATACTCTTGAGTCACATTTAACAGAGAAAAGACTCTCATGTCCCAGCCTATGAAAACCCCTGTCTCTTTGAATATGTTTAAACATCTGCATGTTAATGTTTGATCTTCATTTGAACAATATTAAAAGTCTATTTTATTCTACTCTTAAATTGAACCCATTGCATTGACCTATTGACACCATGTCTAATACAAGGCATGGGCTATAGGGGAGTATAAAGTGCCCAAAATGTGTTTTCTGGAGTGATGGACCGCCATCTAATACTTCTGGGATGAGTAGAATGATCTAGTAGAAAGTATTTTTTGGAAAGTAGAAACAGTTACTCCAGCAAAAGCAGGATAAACTATTTTTATGACCCTTAATTTATTAAGAAACAATGAATAAGCATTTGTCGGAATACTTAAAACTTATAAACCAATACAGAAACAAAACAGAAGAAATTTATTTTACACATCATTTGTAAGACGCAATTTATAGAATTCATAGAATATGAGGGAAAGAATCAGGACACGCTGCCTACCAGTCTCTGAAAAGTAAATAACCTTTTAATAAATGTTTAATACGTTTAATAAATATATGTTGCAAAAAATGTATTATAGACTTTAGTTCAGTTCAATTATATAACCTCCATCTCTTATTAGTGATGGTATAGGCACATGTGGTGCTCATTTGTTACCAAGAGAGCACATAGAACGTCTGACTGTTGTCTAGGTTCTATACAGTCAGTGGCGCACCTGTGTTTTTATGTTGCCAAGATAGCAGTACACAAGAAATGGACCTGAACACCTCATTCCCAGAACACCATGCCCATTATTGTATATGTATATATAATATGTATATATATAGTGTGTAAGATAGCAATCACAATATGCAAATAAATCAATAATATCGCCTCCCTGGTGACATCCAGCCATCTGTGTCTTACCGCTATCAGAGGCACACTGCTCGGCCCAATCAGCTCTCTCTCCTGCCCCGCCCCTAAACCCATACATCACCCAGTTTCCCACCCAAACTACCCCACCCTCCAAATTTGAGCTGAGCGGTTTTCCCTGTGTGTTCTGATTATAACTTAAAGTTTATGATTGGTGATGTAATATGAGACTGTGTGTGTGTGTGTGTGTGTGTGTGTGTGTGTGTTTTGGATGCAGGTCTGGTATTGCTTATATATCCATCACTGTTGGGAAGAGCAGTACTGTAGACTCTGTCCTGAAAGAAGTGCTGATTCAGCTCGGCAAACAGGTAACAGTCCTTCATCTTTACCTTTTAATCAACACTATTACTGGTATACACGTCTGAATGATACTAGATAATACATAATATAATGTATAATAGATAAGATGGTACTGTTTAGCTAAAACTAGCTGTGTGTGTGTGTGTGTGTGTGTGTGTGTGTGTGTGTCTATAAATGTATAGGATGAAAACCCTGAACATTTCAACCTTATGGAAGTTTTCATGAGCAGCAAACAAGGTATATATTTATTTTAGGAATAAAATTCATGTGTGTGTATACAGCTTATAAATAAAAGATCACTTCAAAAGTATGAGTTTTTTTTTTATTTTACCTCATTGAAAACCTCTGGAATAAAATCAAGAGGAAGATGGATGATCACAAGCCATCAAACCACCAAACTGAACTGCTTGATTTTTTACACCAGGAGTAAAGCAGCATAAAGTTATCCAAAAGCAGTGTGTAAGACTGGTGGAGGAGGAGAACATGATGCCAAGATGCATGAAAACAAAAACTGTGATTAAAAACCAACCAGGGTTATTCCACCAAATATTGATTTCTGAACTCTTAAAACTTTATGAATATGAACTTTGTTTTATTTGTATTATTTGAGGTCTGAAAGCTCTGCATCTTTTTTGTTATTTCAGTCATTTCTCATTTTCTGCCTATTATAAATAAATGCTCTAAATAACTAAAATAATTTTATTTGGAATTTGGGAGAAATGTTTTCTGTAGTTTATAGAATAAAACAACAATGTTCATTTTACTCAAACATAAACCTATAAATAGCAAAATCAGAGAAACTGATTCAGAAACTGAAGTGCTCTCTTAATTTTTTCCAGAGCTGTATTTAAAAATTTGATACGTAAAAGCTTACTTTTACTAATAGGTGTGAGTGTAAAAAAAAAAGTGTGCAGAGTGTGTACATTAATTGTTTGTGGTTGTCCTGCAGTGCAGCGGCAGGTTCTGGCTGGTCAGGAGCTGCTGCTGGAGAAGCTGAGGGAGATCAGGAAGGTAAGTGTGTGTGTGTGTGTGTGTGTGTTTGGTGAGTGTGGTTAAGCAATCGAAAATCATTTGTTTGTTCTGAAACTGCACTTTCTCAGTTCCTAATTCATCATGATTGTGTGTGTTTCAGATTTCCCTGCGGCAGATGAATCAGACGCGGTTCTACGTCGTGGAGAACCAGAATCGGGTGGTGCAGGTGGAGCTGCTGCTGGGAGGACTTCCACAGAATCTCAACACTGAGGAGTACACACAGCTCCTCCAGCAGCACCTGGAGATTAAGAGTTAGTCTCCGTTTACCTTTATAGCTAAAATTACTACTGTCCTAGTCCTGTACAGCTCGGATCTTTCAGCAGGAAAACAGAGAGTTTCTGAAGAGGTAGAAACAGAACTCTGGGAACTTAATCCCAGTTCTTATTATAGAGCAGTAGATGATATAGATTTGCCATATACTAATTTAATTATTTAATGTCCAATAACTATCAAATATCTGAAAAAAAAAGAACATTGCAACCTTAAATTCAGTGTATAAAAAGTGGATTGATATGGACTCCAATAAAGGAGTGTTTTTACACTGACCAGAAAGACAGTATGTCCCTAAGTCCCTAGTCATTCTCTCTCTCTCTCTCTCTCTCTCTCTCTCTCTCTCTCTCTGCAGGTCACTTGGTCACTATCAGTCAGGTGTACGCTGGACAAGGTAAGCAACCCATCCCATCATTTCACTGCAGCAACATTCCATAGCAACTGTTGCCGTTCACCTGGACTCTGGGGAGAGAGAGGATAATGTGGTGTGTGTGTGATGGAGCGAAAGAGAGAGAGAGAGAGAGAGAAGGAGACAGGTGAACAAACAGACATATAGACAGAAAGATAGACAGAGTGAAAGAGAGCAACAGATAGCAGATAGAGTGACAGAGAGAGAAATAGCACAACATAGAGAGACAGAAAGAGAGAGAGACAGAGAATAAAAGAGAGAAAAAGTGTCAGAGAGACTAATAGAGGGGAGGGAGACAGACAAAGAGTAAAAGAGAGAGACAGAGACAGACTAATAGAGGAGACAGGCAGAGAGAGAGATAGACTAATAGAGAGAGATATAGAGTGAGAGAGAGGCAGACTCTCTCAGATAGAGGAGAAAGACAGAAAGGTAGAGAGAGAGAGAAAGAGAAAGAGAGATCGACAGACAGGCACACAGATAGAGGAGAGAGACAGACAGATATAGAGACAGATATATATACAGGGAGACAGACTGAGAGAAAGAGAGAAAGTGAGAGAGAGAGAGAGAGACAGAAAGAGAGGCAGACAGATATAGGGGCAGACAGACAGACAGAGAGAAACAGAAAAAGAGAGAGAGGCAGAGTTAAAAAGAGATAGATACATACTAATAAAGGGAGAGAGACAGACTGATAGAGAGAGAAGGACAGGGTGAAAGAGAGAGAGATAGACTAATAGAGAGAGATAGAGAAAGAGAGGCATACTCTCTCAGAGGAGACAGAAAGATAGAGAGACAAGCAGAAATAGACAGACAGAGAGAGAGTGAAAGAGAGAGAGACATACAGAAAGAGAGAGACAGAGAGAGAAAGACTGATAGAGAGAGAGAGAGAAAGAGAATGTTAGACAGGTAGAGATGGACAGAAGCTGCTGTATGCTCTAGTATTGTTTTTAATGGCAGTGATTGTTGTGATACCGGCCTTTAGCCTGAATTCAGACCTGCTGACGCTCACTGGCTGTGTGTGTAGCAGAATAAACACACTGCTGAATGAGTGTGTGTGTGTGTGTGTGTGTGTGTATGCTGCTACAGCACTGCTACAGTGTGTTCTACACACACTGTACTCAGTCTATAAAAGTGCTCCTTGTTAGAAACACGAGGAAGCACGAGGTGGAGCTGGCAGCTGCTCTTCATCGCCTCCACAGCTTCAGTCCTGAATTTACAGACCCCGATCTCTCAAACCCACTGACCTCAGATACCCCCGCACCCTGCCTCCTCATCAGAGTGAAGTGTTCTAACCGTGCTGTGCTGAGCTGTGCTCAGGTGTGTTCTTAGGTGTGTGACCAGGTGTGTGTGTGTGTGTGATGTTCTGTGCTGGTACAGGTGCGGTGGCTCTGCAGATCAGCTGTTTCTCTGAAGCAGAGCGGATCTACATGCTGGCCAGGGACACCAGCATTAACGGCAAGCAGCTCACCTGTCTAGTCATACCTGAGATCATGGTACGGGTTTCATTCACTCTCTCACTCACTGATTTACTCTCGTTTTATCTCACAATAGAGCTATAGGGGTTTAACCCCCCAGTGTTGAGCAGTAGAGCAGTGGAACTGGGTTCTCTGGTATGATGGAGCTATGGAACTACAAAACTACAAAAAATATATTATAACATAAAAAAATAGTAAATTATAATAGAAAGTCAGGTGAAGGTGTGGGGATAAGGTGAATGTGGTCATCATACATCATCTCTGAAATTTGTTAGATACATCTAGCATGGAAAGTCACAGTCACAGTAGACACAGTTACTCCAACAAAAGCAGGGTGAACAGTTTCGACGAATATAGGGCCCTATTTTAGAGATCTAAAAGTTGTAAGAGTTCAGAAATCAATATTTGGGTTTTTAATCACAGTTTATTTCATGCATCTTAGCATCATGTTCTCCTCCTCCACCAGTCTGACACACTGCTTTTGGATAACTTTATGCTGCTTTACTCCTGGTGCAAAAATTCAAGCAGTTCAGTTTGGTGGTTTGATGGTTTGTGATCATCCATCTTCCTCTTAATTATTTTCTAGAGGTTTTCAATTTTGTAAAATCTAAGAAATGCAGCATTTTTAAGTGCTCTCTTATTTCCAGGGCTGTATATTTTCAGAGAAATTGTGTGTGTGTGTGTGTGTGTGTGTGTGTGTGTGTGTGTGTGTTTGTGTGTGTTTGTGTGTGTGTGTGTGTGTTTGTGTGTGTTTGTGTGTGTTTGTGTGTGTGTGTGTGTGTGTGTGTGTGTGTGTGTGTGTGTGTGTGTGTGTGTGTGTGTGTGTGTGTGTGTGTGTATTTGCAAATCTGTGTCATCAATCGGTGCAACTTAAAGTAGCTGAATGCAGCATTTATTAAAATACAGAGGTGTCTTTAAACATTTATAGAAATGCATGAGACTAAACTACAGACACCAGCGCCCTCTAGTGGACAGCTGTTGAACAGGTATTACACTGTAATAACATTTTAAATTAATGTGTGCTCTTACAGAAGAGTAAACTAATCCAGGGCTGCTCTCCCCTGCTGGTCTTCGTCAATCCGAAGAGCGGAGGCCTGAAGGGCAGAGAGATCCTCTATGGCTTCAGGAAGCTTCTGAACCCCCATCAGGTGTTTGAGCTGACCAGCGGAGGGCCGTTACCTGGGTAAGATCATGAAATATTAAATACACATCTTTGAACATGTCTCCTAAACCATCGCTGATTGGTGGAAACTTCACACTAGACCTCGAGCAGTTTGGACTGTGTGTCTCTCCACTCTTCCTCCAGACTCTGATCCTTTGATTTCCTTTAAATGAAATGTAAAATTTACTGATGATCAGTGATGGTTTGGAGAGTCATGTCTGTCATCTGCTGGTGTTGATCCACTGTGTTTTATTATCAGTATAAGTCAGTATAGCAATATAGCAAGTATAGCAAAATCTTACAGAACTTCATCTTCATGCTTCCCTCTGCTGCTGACAACTTTTATGGAGATGAGGATTTCATTTTCCAGCAGGATTTGGCACACTGCCCACACTGCCAAAAGTACCAATTGATGTTATATAACATTCAAATTTTCTGAGACACTGATTTTTGTGTTTTCATTGGCTGTAAGCTTCATAATCATAAAAGCCTTTAACAATAAAGCACTTAAAAAAGATCACTCTGTGTGTGATACATCTATATAAAATAGTATATAGAGTTTCACGTTTTTAACTGAATTACTTAAATAAAGTAACTTCTTAATGATATTTTAATGATAATGTGATTCTGTGATACTCAATATATCATAATTATTAGATTAACAATTCTCTATTATTATCTATTATAACAGATACAGCATAAAATACTCTTAAATAATCAAATACCAGGAATTATGGGTTTATTTGCGTCGGTTTCACAGAATTTAACAACCATTATTCCTCACCACAGGTTTATTGACCCTATTTATTCAATTACAGCACCACCATATGAAGAAATGAAGCAGTAACTTTAGTAAATCTAATTGTAGGGCGAGTCTTAGGGAGTTTAGAGCTCCTATGTTTTAAGTAACATATCAATATTTGATGCCATGTATGAATAAAATACTCTGAATCGCGTTATAGTTACAGTATACTGTTTTTTTTTCTCTATTCTACACTATGTAACGCTTCTCCCTGTGTGTGGTTTATCATGTTGTGCAGGCTGCACACTTTCCGGGAGGTCCCGCACTTCAGGATGCTGGTGTGTGGGGGAGACGGGACGGTGGGCTGGGTGCTGGGAGTGCTGGAAGCCATCAGACACAAACTGTCCTGCCCTGAGCCAGCTATTAGTATTGTCCCTCTCGGCACAGGTGAGGATTTATCATTCTGGACTAGTGCTGGACGATGTGAATTTAAATCATTATCACAATAATTGAAAAAGATATATATCCTTTTGGTATGTGCTGGGGAGACACCTGTATATCTGGACATAAAATATTAACAGAATTTGTGAAAAGGATTTAAAAATAACCTGATGAATCGATTATGCAAGATTACATCAGTAAGAGAAAAATGTAATGAATTGTCTGTTAATTGCCCAGCCCTGTACTGTACCTACCAGAGCATGACCAAATATGAAAAAATAGTTGTTAATAACAATAACTGATTTTATTATATTCTGACTAGTGATAATATTTACATCGTTATATTACTTTTTTATATATTTATAAATGTTCTTTATATATAAAACATATATTCTTAAATGACCTATAAATCAGTTCACATTATAGAAAAATACTTACTTTTAAATAAAATATCTTGTCATTTTTTATTTAATGGGAATATGTTGTTGATACTTTAAACATTAATTATGTATTTTTGTGCAATACTGGCAAAGTACTTGAAAGCATTGGTTTCAAATATACTATGATCCTCAATATCAGCCAGTACAGACAGTATGGGTTGGTTTCTCAGATTTAAACTAAATAAAGGACTGAGCTTAAGTTTAGTTTGATGATGAATATTAGAAATTATGTATATTTTAGGTTTAGACTCATTCTGGATCTATAAAAATATTTCATCCTAGTTAAAGGTTTATAATTGTAGGAAAATGATTGTACTTCTTTGTCGGCAGAATTACTGCTTTATTTTACGTTTAATGTTCTTTATGTACTTCTGAGCAAATCAGTCATAAAAAGCATGAACCAAACAGATCAAAAACAAATAGAAAAGTATATTACTGTGTGTTTGCTTTGCTACAGAAATACTACCTTGAAAAGATAATAATAAATTGGTCTGTAATCTCCATATAATTACAGTTGTGTAGTTGTAGTCCTAATTACTGATAACAATAATGATCCATCCGTTGTTCTTCTGTGTGTGTGTGTGTGTGTTTAGGTAATGACCTGGCGCGGGTTCTGAGGTGGGGTGCCGGCTACAGTGGAGATGACCCCTATAACGTTTTGGTGTCAGTGAGCGAGGCAGATGAGGTGGAGATGGACAGGTGGACCATTCTGTTTGATGCTCAGGAGATGAATGAGGACGGTACTCAGAACGGCTTCCTGGAGCCTCCGAAGGTACAGAATCACTTACCTCCAGTATGTCTTTACCAGCATTTCACCAAGACTATAAAGAGTTCTGTGTGTATGTTGCCTTTGACTTGTGTATAAATTAAATGTGTATATGTGTGTGTGTGTCAGATAGTGCAGATGAATAATTACTTTGGTCTGGGGATTGATGCTGAGCTCAGCCTGGACTTTCATCACGCTCGAGAAGAAGAACCAGGCAAATTCAACAGCAGGTCAGTGTCTCAGTGTAATATTACTACACTATGTGTATTTGGTACTATGTGTATATTATGTCCAGTCATTGCTGAACACAATCATTGAATGCTTTTAGCTACTCTAAGTTTGAATTGCTGGTTTGAATCCCGGTCATGCAGCTTGCCGTCAGCTTCCGGAGTCCTGAGAAAGCACAATTGGCTCTCTTGTTACAGTAGATGGTGCTCTTTCCCCTCATCACTCCTAGGGTGATGTGGATCAGCACAAGGCTGCGTCTGTGAGCTGACTTATCAGAACCACAGACTAGCTTTTCTCCGAGGATTAGCGCTGCTGTGATGCTACTCAGTAATGCTACAGCATCATCAGTGATGGGGGATATACAGCTGACTAGCAGCTGAATGGGTGGGACAATTAGCCTAGCTAAACTGGGAAGAAAAATGGGAGAAATTAGAAATTAATCTTTAAATATAAAATAAATAAGAAGAAATGCATAAGCAAAGGTCCCAATACTTTTGTATTCTATTAAGCCATAATCTATACTATATATCATATTATATACTGTGCACTTTTGTGTTCTTTTTTTTATATATTTGTACATACATTATTAATTTGTACAAAAAAAAAAATCTATATTTATATCTTTTTTTTCGGACTGATTTTTGTGTGTTTTTACTGGTATGATTTAAACAGTTGTTTGTCAAAGCATGTCACTAGTAAATATACTTTGAGGTTTATTTTAAATTAATTATATTATTTTATACTATTATATATTTTTTTCATAATGTATCAAAGCACACATAGAACATAGACGTTTTATTTGCACATATATTCTGTATCAGTATTACAGAGGCTAGAAGCAGCTCTCTGTTATTTAAAAGCCCTTCAGACACTTTACAACTACCAGCTACGCTCTGTGTACCACGAGTGGAGAGCTTGTTTTAAGAGGCTATTGAATACGAGCACCTGCTGTCTGTATAAAAATATCCATAATACAGTTTATTACAGTATAACAGCTCTTCAGTACAGACAGCTTATTTTACCTGTATTACAGCACCTCTCAGAACTATGTGATCATATGTATAAGTACATCCTCAAAAAACTAAAAGCCCCTGAGCGTATTATCACACACTGCTGTGGAGTACCCTCTGCAAACTAACACTGTTTATTACGACTCCCTAATACTGTATAAATCCTGATTGTATTACATGTTATATATTATATATTTTTTTTTGTTTTGCAGGTTTCATAATAAAGGCGTGTACGTGAAGGTTGGCCTGCAGAAGCTCAGTCACACTCGAAACCTCCATAAAGACCTGAAACTGGAAGTGGATAAGCAGGACATAGAGCTGCCCAGCATAGAGGGACTCATCTTCCTCAACATCCCCAGGTGAAATATGGATAAAAATTAAGATTAAATGTCCTTATGTTTGCATATACTCATCATCAAAGAAATGGTTGCACCCGGAATGAAGATAAAAGTTACCAGGAACCATAAATAACGTTTTTATTGAAGCTGCCGAATTCTTTCACATGCATTATACTGTATAAGTGTACGTTTGTTTGCAGTTGGGGATCAGGAGCTGATCTGTGGGGATCAGACAGTGACTCTCGATTTGAGAAGCCTAGAATAGATGATGGTATGCTGGAAGTAGTGGGAGTGACTGGAGTGGTACACATGGTAAGTCTCTGTCTCTCTCTTCGTAAAAAATATTGTACCAAATACCGTATTTTTCAAATATAAGAATCCTTTATTACTTTAAGCATTACAGCTTACAAGCTTACACCTTATAATGCGCTTGCCTTATGCCCTATCTGTACAGGATTCATTTCTCAGGGGGTTCTGGGTAGTTTTCTCTTTTATCTTCGTCCTCTGAGAAAATTACAGGCTGAATTATCTACTGTTTTTCTCTGAACTCCGTGCTCCTCCGGTAATTTTAGTCCCGTTCGGACGCACATCTCTGAGTTTCGTCTTTTTGTGTTTAATAAAATAGCTATTTGTCCACTGCCGCACACCGTAATTACACATTGGGCGTGCCACAATTTCCACGGAGATCCACGTAAAAAAACACAACAGCAAGTGGAAATGGAGGAGCTAATGAACGCGATGATGTCATGTGACTGAGGAAGCCTAAAAACTCACTGTTTTTTTAATTGCTGTCCTGATGCAAGAGTTTTATCACCGAGTAGAACGGTATTGGTGGACTATTCTCAGTCAACAGGCTGTTTATTGGTGTTTAAGAACTCCAGCAGCACTGCTGTGCCTGATACTCCCATGCTAATAGTGTGCCAATGTAATAAAATCAAATAATAATAATAATAATAATAATAATAATAGCTGTGTCTCTGTGGTGGTCTGTTTCAGGGTCAGGTCCAGAGTGGGCTGCGCTCAGGGATCCGGATTGCCCAGGGCAGCTACATCCGCATCACAGTGACCAAACCCATCCCAGTGCAGGTGGACGGGGAGCCGTGGATTCAAGCACCCGGACAAATCATCATCTCCGCTGCTGGACCAAAGGTACGGGATTGGCTTATTGTACAATAAACTCAGTAGCAGTCAAAAGTGTGGACACATAGTGAATGAATAGTGATCTATCAGACTATGAAGGAACACATAAGGAATCATGTAGTAACTTAAACAAAGTGTTAAACAAACCAAAAATACTCTCTTATCTGAGGCTGGTCACTTGAACTTATCCTGTACAACAGAGGGAACTCTTGCTCTTCCTTTCCTGGAGCGGTCCTGATTAGTGCCAGTTCCATCATTATAATTGAGGATACTTTCAAAGCTCTTGAAATTCCTTTTTTTCTAGTGCAATAATGTTGCTTGTTTTTCCAAAATATTTTTTTTTTTTATGTTTCACTGCTTTACTACTTTAAAAAAGAAAACAAAATATTAGGCATAATAGCTTTACCTAACATTAAAACACAACTTTGGATTATGTTTTAGTTTGAGTTATTGCAGGGGATGGTTATTATATGTTGATTACAATAATTAAGGCAAGCAGAAGAAGTTTTATACTGAATAAAACCTTTGAACTATTTTTCCTAGATCTTCATACTTTTAAATGGGTCAATTTGACCCGTAACATAACAGGAGGGTTAAAATAATGAAAAACACTGAATTTAAGGTGTGTCCGAACATTTGAATGGTACTGAATATATTTTAGGGTAAAAATTATATTATATTCTGTAGGTGCACATGCTGAAGAAGTCCAAGACCAAGCAGAAGAAGCAGTCTGGCAGTGTGAAGGAGGGACGATCCGAGAGCCCAGCGCGAGAGGATGGAGCGAACTGACTCTCTCACACCCATACACACACACACACATTCAGTGCACACACACACTCAGTGCACACACACTCAGAATACCAGCAGACAGCTGGATATCACCGTGATGCAGGCCACTGGGTTAACAAGGCTCCGCCTCAGCGCACACTCCCATAACGAGAGCTCACAGTGTCCGCAGGGTTACAGATCACTCCATCAGAGAGAGAATATATAGTGTATAATATAAAGTCTAGAAAGTAAAGGTATTGCATAATCTATAGTGCATAGTGTCCTCCAGGGGGATCTGTTCCAATATCCAGAGAATTAAGCTCACTTAAATGCACCCTATTCCCTGCTGACCTCCCCTATTCACTTATTTTACATTTTATCTACCCCACGATGAGGATGCTGAGCATCTGATGATGTAATTATGTTATTTAAATCTGAAATATATTTACTTAAAGAATAAAGACAGGAAAGACACAGGCCAAGTAGTTAGAAAAAGATAGAAGAAGATAAAATATTGAAATGGAACGCAGCATCAAAACTGCCTTTTAATTGTTCTTTTTTCTGTACTCAGTAAAGAAAATTTAGCTCTTTTCTCTTTTTGGCCGCGTTCACATTACCAGGCTGAAGTGAATCAGAATTTTTTACTTAATTTTACACAGATCTCATTTTTTTATTTTTAAGAATATAATTGGAAAAGTTACTTTATTTCAGTTATTCAGTTTAGAATGTGAAACTCATATATCATTATATAGATGTATTAAACACAGAGTGATCTATCTTAAGCGATTATTACTTTTATTGTTGATGATTATTTTTGGCTTACAGCCAATGAAAACCCAAAAATCAGTGTCTCAGAAAATTTGAATATTATATAAGAGCCATCAGTCATCTGCTGGGGTTGATCCACTGTGTTTTATTATCAAGTCTAAAGTCAGTGCAGTTTTGTTTTCCCACAAAATCTTACAGCACTTCATGCTGGCAACAACTTTTATGGAGACGCGAATTTCATTTTCCAGCAGGACTTTGCCAAAATGTCCAATTTCACACTGCCAAAAGTACCAATTGGTCTTATATAATATTTTAATTTTCTGAAACAATGATTTTTGGGTTTTCATTGGCTATAAGCTTCATAATCATCAACAATAAAAGAAATAAATGCTTAAAATAGATCACTCTGTGTTTAATACATCTATATAATATGAGTTTCACATTTTGAACTGAATTATTGATCAACATCATCCTAGGAGTGATGAGGGGAAAGAGAGAGCGCCATCTACTGTACCCACCCAAAGAGAGAGCAAGACCAATTGTGCTCTCTCGGGGGTCTGGCAGCTGATGGCAAGCTGCAAGACTGGGATTCGAACCAGCGATCTTCCGATCATAGTGACAGTGCTTTTATACCACTGGACCACTCAAAGCCCTGTATTGTAAGAAGTTTAAATCGATTAAACTTTTATTTTTCACTGTGAACCTGGCTTTACATCGTCCAAATATTCAAATCAGTTCTGACTTGATTTTGTTTTGAATTGATCATTAAGGCCTGTAATGTGAATATTTAGCCTTATATAAAGAGTTTAGCTCTTTCACCTCCCACTTTTAAGCATCATTCCACTTCATGAATTATTGGAATTACCATTGCAATAAACATGGGGTCGGTTGCACCAAGTAAAAGAGACCTTTAATATAAGCACTTGCATCAAGCCAGACATTTTACTTACAAGTTTACATGTACTTTATTTTCATGCAATTTATTTGACTGTTAATGTTACTGTGTAACCAACATATATTACCTGATTACCTGATATGTAAATGCAGTAGCAACCTCGCGCCTGCACACACACACACACACACCTGTGTACCTGTGCAGAACAGGTTGCACAGCAATGTGCAACAATCACAGCAAAGTGAGAGCAGTGGAACTTTAGTTTGGAGCACTGAAAACAATCTTTATTTCTTTCTTTCTCCAACTCCTGCTGGACCGCTGAGGAGGACAGAGTCAGATAAATGGCTGTAGAAACATAAAAATGATGTTTAGCGCAGTTTGACGAAGCTGCAAGGAGTTTGGAGACGTTGAAGCAGCAGAATATTTGCAGACCTGGAGCCAGATTCACAAAAACCTCTGAAGAACCTAAGATTAAAATGTATTTGTCTGGACATTTCTTAGAAATGCTTCTTAAAAAAAGTACGTATTTAATTGAATTTAAGTCTGACACATGGGCATGCAATTTGACATTGAATAAAAAATAATTAACTGTGTAATTACACATTAACTATCATGTAATAACAGTGTAACTACTGGTGAAATGCACATTGTACATGTTTTTTACAACATTTTGTCCATTCTCCCATGATAAAATGTGAATAATGATTTTAGTATTAAAAGGCAATCACAGCAAATAGTACATACCACACAAAAGATAAATATATGGAGAAATATACATTTATACATAAGTTATAATACACACTTGTACTAATACTATGCCCTATTAGGCACAAGTCAAAATTGGTGCTAACACACACGTGCAATTATGTAACCTGTACAAGTGTAATTAATCTGTAATAATGCATAATTCCCCAGTAGTTACACTGTTATTACATGATTATTAATGTTTAATTACACATATATTAAACACAGTTATAAAAAAACACCTATTACAAAGTAGTACCAAAACTAGTATTGTGATATAGAAGCGAAAAAAAAGACTCTGAACTGTGGGATATGTGGGCGGGGTCTCTTGCATTTAATATGAATGTGATTTTGCTGTTCACATGGACAATGCTAGCCAGAAGCCTCCAGTCATCATCATTAATAAATAGTGATAGTAGCTTCTTTATTCTATTCCTGGTACACACAAAAATAAATAAATATAATAAATATAACTTCAGATATGCAGTATCCATTATGCACATCCATTTTTTTTGTACTGCTGTCCCAAGACTTTTGGCATGCGGTGGTGTACTCGATGACGCAAGCGTCTAAAATGTATAGCTGGAGTTATATTATTTTATTATATTTATATAATTATTAAAACAGACCAAGAAGTGTTTTTTCCTTCATTTATACTTATGTTTATATGTGCTAAAATTAAATTAAATAATAATTTAAATTCAGTTTGTTTCACATTTAAGTCATAAAAAACTGGTAATTAAAAAAAAGAAAAGAAAGTTTAAGTTGGAGTCTAATCTATGTAACTGTTTCTACTGTCCAGAGAAGCTGTTTTACTAGATTTTGGAGCATTGCTGTGAGGATTTGATTGTATTTAAACACAAAAACTTATATCGTTCCTAAAAATGAAAAAACAAAAGATTTGGAGGTTTATACGCCTCTATTTCCCACGCCTGGCTATAGGTATAGCATCAGGAGCTTCATATATTTCACATTTGTGCCCATGTGCTCCAGAGAGTCCTATTCTATTGGCAGAATTCCTTATTTATAGGAAATTGTGTCAGCAATGGGCAAATGGTATTATTCTCTTATTGGGCCATAATTTTAACCACAAAGCACCATCCACAGAAAAATAATCTATTTACACCAAATGGTAGCTGGTTTTAAACTGGATTTTTTTTCAGCAGAAATGTCACGTGATCTGAATTTACCATTTACGAAGATTCTAATGAACTTTTAAACTTTTAAGCGTTTTGTGAATCTGGTTTCTGGTCTTAGATGTGTGTATTAGTATGTGTGTGTGTGTATAAGTGCTCAATATAAGCATTCCCATTGGCTGGTCATAGTCATGTGGTCGTGTCAATCAAGTGTGGCCTTTTTTCCAATCAGAGTTCATCATGTTCTGGATGAAGCATGAAAAAAATACGTTTTAGCGCTTTTTTGTTCGTTTTTTTTTTTTTCTTTCGTTTTTGTTCGTTTTTATACGTAAGTGTGTGTGTGTGTGTGTAGACGAACTCTCGTACCTGGAGCTACTGGCACTGTGCGTTTTTAGGTGTTTTTTAGACAAATGTTTGCAGAGTTGTAAACGTGTTTATTGTATAGCTGTACAGTAAGACGTATGTAAGTAAGTGCAAGCACAATGCTTTAATATATAGTAATATATATATATATATATATATATATATATAAATATAAATACATAAATATATACACTGTGTCGTACTGTATACGTGTATTGGGTTGTACGGTGACTGGTCAGTCCTGTTCCAGCAGAGTTTCTATGTTTCTATGAGGCTGATTTTAAACGTATGACCGTTTTATCTGTGTAGCACAGCCAACAGCTTTGCTAAAGCTAACAAGCTAACGTTTTGCTTTATGCTAACTTTCTTTTCATCATTCTACCTCTGCAGTTTACACTCGTTCTTCTGCTACGTTCTGCTCTTCCGCTCTCCTCGTTTAATCTGTGGTTCGCTTGCCTTTTAGGAAATTATGGAAATTGAATTCTAAAGTCAGTAAATGATGGAAATTGAATTCTAAAGCTAGAAAATTATGGAAATTGAATTCTAAAGTCAGTAAATGATGAAAATTGAATTCTAAAGCTAGCAAATGATGAAAATTGAATTCTAAAGCTAGAAAATTATGGAATTTGAATTCTAAAAACAGTAAATGATGGAAGTTGAATTCTAAAGCTAGTGTCTGATGTACATTAAGCTCTTAAACTATTGAATTATGAAAATTCAATTCTAAAACTGAAATCCCAGATATGGAACTCTGCTTAGTTCATTATAGACATTGAATTCTGCCAATGTAGTTAACCACAAAAATGTAATTCTAATTGCTCATAGTCAATCATTGAAATTCTATTTAACTCTTTATGTGAATAATTATAGAAAAAGAATTTAACATGCTCTGTCTACAAAAGCTACAAAGTCCTGTGCAGTATTTGTGCAGACGATTAGTTAACTGTTAGTTTTTGTTGTTAAAATTTACAGTGAATTATTTTTAATTTAAAGTGACTTTTGCCAAAATTCTGTCCAGCTTTGCTGCAGCTGCTACAGCCTGTTTAGAGCGTGTGCAGAGCGTGGAGAAGTTAATTCTGTGTAATTCAATAGAAATAAAGTCTTAATTCTATGCTGTTTCGTTCGTGGTGCCTCATCCAAGTGCTTCTAGAGCCTCAGTACTGCAGCGCTGCTCCTCTCAGCGCGACGACCCCTCTGTTCTAGACGTTCTGCTGCCTCAGTAGATGTTGGAAGTGTTGGAGAACCGTGCTGTTCTAGAGTTTTAGAGCTAAATGTGCCTCCAGGTGACTTTGTTTGGTCAGTTCTGTACTTAAAATTGAGTTTATTGTACGACGTGTTGTTTCTTTTTTTACTAAAATAAGAAAAATCTAGAGTTAATATTCTGAGAACAATATTATACAGTAGATGTATATTTTTGAAAAGTTGTTTTTATTTTTAACTGCATAGAATATTGCACTGACTGTTCTGTTGTACAATATTCTCTGTTAGATGAATGTTAAATAAATAAGTAAATGTATAGATATTTACAGGAGATGTATAACATTACGAATGTCTTACTGAAAGAAAATATAAATTTGGACTTTTTGATACAGCGCTGTTTGATTTGTCGTTTATTTTCCATTTGCCCTTATGTCTTATATTAAATGCATACAAAATTTGTTCAATTTTCCAGGATTTCATAATTTAGGCTAGTCAATTATGGAAATTCAATTATAAAGCTAGTAAATAATAGAAATTGAATTCTAAAATTAGTAAATAATAAGAATGGAATTCTAGAACTAGTGAATGATGGGAATTTAAATTTAAAGCTAGTGAATTATGGAAAATTAGATTCTAAAGGTAGAAATTTATAAAAAAAATTATGTAATAATATTTAATATGATAATCAATTATAAAATAATATAATATCACATTTATTTTAACATGAACTAGATGTGCTTAGAAATGATATGATATGATTTGATTAGATTTTCTTTACAAATTGTACATTCTTTAAAACTCTAAACAAGTAAAAGCTTTTTACACATCTTGGCACCATCCATCTAGAGATCAGATCCGAGAAGTTTGACTGTTAGCAGGTGTTGGACAATAAAACTGAAACACCTGGTTTTAGACCAGACAGCTTCCTCTTACAGCGTCCACAGTTAATCCTGTTGGATGTGGTTGGTCCTTCTTGGTGGTATGCTGATATTACCCTGGATACCGTGGCTCTTGATGCATCACAAAGACTTGCTGTCTTGGTCACAGATGCTCCAGCAAGACGTGCACCAACAATTTGTCCTCTTTTAAACTCTGGTATGTCTCCCATAATGTTGTGTGCATTGCAATATTTAGAGCAGAACTGTGCTCTTACCCTGCTAATTGAACCTTCACACTCTGCTCTTACTGGTGTAATAATGTGCAATTAATGAAGATTGATCACCAGGCTGCTCCAGTTTAGCCATGAAACCTAAAATCCCACACTAAAATGACGACAGGTGTTTCAGTTTTATCGTCCAACCCCTGTAGTAGCTAATATTCTAGATCTGTAATAAACATTTTTAAAATCTTTAGACAACAGAGATATTTTAATAAAGGAGGCATTTTTTACACATAAGCAAACAAAAGGTGAAAAATACAGTATATATAATTGTGATCAGTAATGTGTGAATATATAAAATACATTTATTCTGAGGATTTAAAAACATCAGTTTATACACAGTGTTATAATCAGTGTTGGTGTTAGTTTATCATCAGTTCTAGACTATCTCTTCCGGTTCCTCGGTTCCCCGGGCCGGGTTCTGCTGAAGTGTTGAAGTGTCCGTTGGCTCACAGTAAGAGTTAAGGCACTTGTGTTTTAATCAGCAGATTGATGATGATGATGATGATGGTGATGCTCAGCCCAGGTTAATATCCCCAGCGAACATGGTGATGAGGAAGATGATGGCGAACCCTGAGAGCAGCCCGGCGTTCTGGATGATGAAGAACACCAACTGTGTCCTCGTTCTCGTCGACGCTTCTTTGGCAATGGCGTTCATCTCTGGGAACTGAGGGAGGAGAGCAGGGGTCAGGGATTAGTTTTATATGGCTTATGTGTCTACACTCTACAGGTGTATCTAAAAAAAAAAAAAATTATAATATTTCAGTTGAAAATGTGAAACTCATATATTATATAGATGTAATAAATTTTAGGGGGTTTATTTCTTTTGATCTTGATGATTTTGGCCAAAAAAAAAAAAAAAATCATTGTCAAGTCCTGCTGGAAAATGAAATCCGCATCTCCATAAAAGTTGTCAGCAGAGGGAAGCATGAAGTGCTGTAGGTGTAACATTTACGGATCTGCAGATTTCATTTTCCAGCAGGACTTAGCACACTGCAAAAACTAATTGGTCTTATATAATATTCTAATTTTCAGAGACACTGATTTTTGGGTTTTCATTGGCTGTAAGCTTCATAATCATCAACAATAAAAGAAATAAATGCTTAAAATAGATCACTCTGTGTTTAATACATCTATATTATGTATGAGTTTCACATTTTGAACTGAATTACTGAAATAAAGTAACTTTTCTCTTTCTCTCTGCTGGTGCTGAGCAGTAAAACTATGATCTGAGTGATTAATAAACACCTGTATTACTGAACTGTTCCCTGTAGATAAGGAAAAGGAAGAGCTGATCTTTATACTGAGCTCCAGTCCTCCACACCTTCAGATCAGCTGATCCTGAACCTCAGATTAGAGGATCTTATCAGGAGGGGAAACACAGGAAGCTATAACAGGCTAATGAGGTCATAAACATGTGCTGATGATGGTGTTAAATGAATTCTAAAAAAATAACTCTAGTGTAAGAGAGTGGGGCCATGTATTATCTGGGATTAAAGTGTAAAATTCAACTGTTAATGTCAATTTCAGGGCTCTTGCACCATTTTAAAAGTCAAATTTAATAGAATATAAGATTCAAAAATGTAGTCATCATTTCTTAGGTAGAAAAAATCTATTGTATTGGAAATCAAAACTTAAAGTTTCCCATTTGATATCAGTTTTGTTCCATTGTGATAAAGAACACTAGCTAGCTCCCTGCTAATGTTAGTTAGCTGGCCGCTAACTTTAGCTCGCTTCCCGTTAATGCTAGCTAGCTTCCCGCTAATGTTTACAAGCTGGCCACTAACCTTAGTTCTCCTGCGGTAATGTTAGCTAGCTCGCCGTTAGTGCTAGCTAGCTCCCTGCTAATGTTAACTAGCTGTCCGCTAACCTTAGTTTTCTTTACAGTAAAGCTAGCTAGCACATCGCTAATGTTAGCTAGCTCCCGTTATCCTTAGTTCTCTTCGCGGTAACGCTAGCTAGCTTGCTGTTAATGTGCACTGTGCTTTCCTACCGGCTTTCCTACCGGCTTTAAATATACTGTCTGAAAATGTAATACTCACAAAAATACCTGCAAATTTACAGTAATTTTAGGACAAGTTAAGACCTTAATCATCCAGGTTTTAATTTAGGACATTTTAAGACTTTTTAAGGACACGCGGGAACCCTGTATTTTACTATGTAAATACTTAAAGCACTACCTAGTTACATTACTTAGTATCTACCTATTTGAATATCTAAATACCAAACTACCTACAAAACTACTTACAAACCTAGTCTTCTGAGTTCTATATGGAATGGTTATGATAACAAAATAGTGGCAAATGCAAAAAAATCTATTCAATTTCTTTGGGGAATATTTAGAATTTTTTATCAGAATATTGAATCTTAAAAAGTATTATCTGTTGCTGTAGGGGCACAGACGGCAGGGTCTCACCATGTCTGCGAGAGCTATATAGAGGAACATTCCTCCAGCGATGGCGAAGATGATGTTGGGAGCGAAGGTGCTGCCGAGCAGGATCCCCAACACCAGCCCGATGTAGCAGGACATCGCTGACAGCAGGTTAAAGAAGATAGCCTGCGGGACGGTCATCCCAGCATTCAGCAAAATCACAAAATCACCTGCAGAGGGAGACAAACAGCACAGCACAGCACAGTCAGTGATCAGAGAGAGTCTATACCTGTAATTAACTCTATATAACATTAGAATACTAAACCCAAATAAACATAAAGAATAAAGTCAGTGATCAGTGAGAGTATCTACCTGTAATTAACTCTATATAACATTAGAATACTAAACCCAAATAAACATAAAGTCGGTGATTAGTGAGAGTATCTACCTGTAATTAACTCTATACACTGTTTAAGCAAAACATTGTGACCATCTCCCAAATAATATTAATAAGAGCTGCTCTGTGGGGGTTTTCTATCGTTTGGGTTTTGAGTATTAAAGAACAGAGTGAAAATAATGAGGAGAATAATAAAGTATACAGAGAAACAGATACAAAAATATTATAAATATTATAAAATTACACAGTAAACTATATCTCGGGAAAAAAAATTAAGAGAGCACTTCAGTTTCAGAATCAGTTTCTCTGATTTTGCTATTTATAGGTTTATGTTTGAGTAAAATGAACATTGTTGTTTTATTCTATAAACTACAGACAACATTTCTCCCAAATTCCAAATAAAAATATTGTTATTTAGAGCATTTATTTACAGAAAATGAGAAATGGCTGAAATAACAAAAAACATGCAGAGCTTTCAGACCTCAAATAATGCAAAGAAAACAACAAGTTCATATTCATTTAGGAAGAGTTCAGAAACCAATATTTAGTAAAATAACCCTGGTTTGGTTTTTAATCACAGTTTTTTTTTCATGCATCTTGGCATCATGTTCTCCTCCACCAGTCTTACACACTGCTTTTGGATAACTTCATGCTGCTTTACTCCTGGTGCAAAAATTCAAGCAGTTCAGTTTGGAGGTTTGATGGTTTGTGATCATCCATCTTCCTCTTGATTATATTCCAGAGGTTTTCAATTTGATATATATTTTTTTTTCAGAGCTGTATATATAAATGATTCTAATGAATAAAGTCTGTTGTAGAAAACAACAGTAAGGTATTTTTTGTTAGTAAAGGTCGGTGTGGGTCGAGCAGAGCTCAGAACAGATAATCAAACAGCGGCTCGGGAGGAGGCCTGACCCCTCGGTGTGACCCTGCTGCAGGTCACTGAGTGGGTCGGAGTGTTTGTTTGGAGTGTGTGTTCACTACAGAGACCGGTCACTCTCTCTCTCTGAGTCATTTACACCATCTCATTATCACCACTATTATTCATCCTCACTATCCTCACCCTGATCTCTACACTCAGCCCGGTCAAACTCCTCACTGACCCTCTCAGAGTGACCAGACTAGTGTATAGTGCTGTTTAAGAACAGGATATATCTGTGGTTTGGGGGAGGGGGGGGGGGGGTGTTGGTGGGGTCTGTAAATGGTTAGAGCTTCACAAACAGCGTTAAACAAACTAACTCACTTCCTAACTGACTAACAATCAGTACAGGTTTGGCAGACAATCACTGGCTTTTTGTATTTTATGTACAGTAGATTGTAATGTAGACCCTGCCTGGTAAAGGACTCAATACTTCCTCTCAGAATTTTAGGATGTATTAGTGCATCTCAAAAAATTAGAATATCATTGAAAAGTTTCTTTATTTCAGTAATTCAGTTCAAAATGTGAAACTGGAAAAAAAAGAAACCAAACTGAACTGCTTGAATTTTTGTACCAGGAGTAAAGCAGCATAAAGTTATCCAAAAGCAGTGTGTAAGACTGGTGGAGGAGGAGAACATGATGCCAAGATGCATGAAATAAAAACTGTGATTAAAAACCACCAGGGTTATTCTACCAAATATTGATTTCTGAACTCTTAAAACTTTATGAATATGAACCTGTTTTCTTTGCATTATTTGGAATTTGATTTGGGAGAAATGTTGTTCATAGTGTATATAAAATAATACAACAATGTTCATTTTACTCATAGCAAAATCAGAAAAAACTCATTCAGAAACTGAAGTGGTCTCTTATTTTTTTTCCAGAGCTGTAGATGTATTACACACAGAGTGATCTATTTTAAGTGTTTATGGCTTACAGCCAATGAAACCCCAAAAATCCTGCTGGAAAATGAAATCTGCATCTCTATAAAAGTTGTGAGCAGAGGGAAGCATGAAGTGAACTTTTTTGGACTTGATAATAAAACACAGTGGATCAACACCAGCAGATAACAGACATGACTCTCCAAACCATCACTGATCATCAGTAAATTTTACATTTCATTTAAAGTAAATAAAGGGAGCAGAGTCTGGAGGAAAAGTGGAGAGACACACAGTCCAAACTGCTCGAGGTCTAGTGTGAAGTTTCCAAGAGTCATGTCTTCTGCTGGTGTTGGTCGCTCCTCTCAATAAGCAAGCAGTTAGACAGTTGTGCCACCCACTGCTTTAAAGTCAGGAGGTTATCAGGAGGTCATTAGATTGAAGGCTGTCTTACCGAGCTCATGGGGAAACTCCTCACAGACGATGGCGATGGAGGTGCTGAAGCCGGTGAGGATGGAGACGGTGAAGGAGGCTCCGATGGCCAGTCCGTCTATGAAGTTATGCAGGGCGTCGCTCAGCGTGATCATCCACGCCACCGTCCTCACACTGGCCAAGTGCTGACCCACCCGCCGCATACACGACACCTGAGGGTCCGCTGTTAACTGTAGTGAGGTACGAGAAAGATAACAGGACGAGAAAAAAATAAATAAATAAATAAAAACCTGTGTACCAGGATTACATCACAAAAAGCTAATATTACCACCCACAGTAGACAGTGACCATAGTGTGGGGTAATGATGACTGGGGGGTGACTGGGGGCATCTGGCTAGAATTTTCCTTGGAAACAGACAAGAACCACTTTTTTTTAGCTTGGTGACCCAATACTAGCTTCATATACAGCTCTGTAAATAAATGAGACCACCAAAATTATAAATTTCTTTGATTTTACCTAATTAAAAACCTCTGGAATATAATCAAGAGGAAGATGGATGATCACAAACCATCAAACTGAACTGCTTGAATGTTTTGCACCAGGAGTAAAGCAGCATAAAGTTATCCAAAAGCAGTGTGTAAGACTGGTGGAGGAGGAGAACATGATGCCAAAATGCATGAAAAAAACTGTGATTAAAAACCAGGATTATTCCGCCAAATATTGATTTCTGAACTCTTAAAACTTTATGAATATGAACTTGTTTTCTTTGCATTATTTGAGGTCTGAAAGCTCTGTAAATAAATGCTCTAAATGAGAATATTTTTATTTGTAATTTGGGAGAAATGTTGTCTGTAGTTTATAGAATAAAACAGCAATGTTCATTTTACCTATTTCCAGAACTGCATTTATATATATCCTTGTTATTAGTATTAGGGGTGCTGTTAATTACTGATTACTGATTAGTAATTACTGTTATTGAGGAGCTGAATGATGAACCTGAACTGTCCGGTTCATTAACTGGAACAGAGGCCAGTGTTCTTTCTGGGAACAGCTGGATCTCTCTAAGCCAAATACAGCTGTGCGTCTCGCTGAGACTGACTACAGTATTCACTGACCCTAACATGCCCGAGGACACACACACACACACACACACACAGTGTGCATTCATCTCGGACAGGTTCTCTTCAGTTTATTATGATGTTAAGGTAGCAGTTCTCTATTCCTGAACTGTATTTTGGTGTTCATATTGTTTTGGAACTAATTACATTTCAGTATTATTGTTGCTGATATTTTGTTGTTTTTACTTTTTTTGATAAAATGTGAATTGGTTGGTGTTCCCATGTTATGTTTCTTTTTTTCACTGACAATCTTTATTTTACTTCTTTTTATTGTGATTCATTATTATTATTTTTAATTAAATTAATATCAATTGAAATTAACAATTTAATGTTGAAATCTGGCAGTTATTTTTTTATTTTATTTCAGAATTTAATGAAGAACCAATAGAAATGACATCAAGCGCTGTGCTGTTAAGATACAAATGCGCCAAAGTCAGAGCACACCTGCCTTTTAAAGGAAATGACAACTGGCAAACTGGTTTATTTCACGATACAAAAGACACACCGACACGCCCTAAATCCAGCTGCAATTAACCGATGCGCTTCAGATCACTAAAGTAGGGCCCTTAATCTACATGTCCGAATATAGGCACACTTACTAATCAATGCACTTATCTAGTTACTGTATCTAGAGAATTACTGCCAGTACCTGATCTTCTGGAGGATCTGAGGCTATGCTGGTCTTCTCACTGCTGGGGTTACTGAAGCTGGTGACGGCGATGATGGTTCCACCGTTCTGCCGAGGAACCTCCGGGGGGCTGAAGTGACTGTGACCGTGCTGGAGCACGAGAAGAAGAAGTTGCATTAAAATATACAGGAGCTAAAATAAGATAAAAAACTTAAAGATGGAGAGTTATTAGTTGTTTAATTTCTTTTAAACACAGTTAAATTCAAAGACAACTAATTAAAAGTTTAGTTTATACTCATCTCCACTTCTGCTTTTTGAAACTTGGAACTGGATTAAAAGGTTGGAATCCATTTTATTTTGATTTATTTATTGATTTACGAACATAGCTTGAAGCGATACAGATAAGTACCAGTAGAGAAGTTATAACACTAATGGGGAAAGCCAAAGTCCTTAAAATAAAAGTCTAGACCAAAATGTTTAAAACCACAGTTTTTGACATTTAAATTGCCATTTGAGAAACATATTTTATATCACTGGAAAAAAAGGAATAAAACCTCATGAAGAGATCATAGCATTCATAGCAATAATACTCAATAAATCTTGATTTTTAGGCTTGTTCTGGCTGCTGCACTTGCGCAGGTCTCCAGGCTGAGACTCCAGAGTAATGTCTTTCCCTTATACTTACTCTACTCTACTACAGCCAGCTGAAGGGCAGGAATTTATATGTAAACAGATGCCATGTGGAGCATCATGAGAACTCCCATTTATCCATTCATATTTCAACCAATGGCCAATCAGACTCCCATGACATGGAAATCAGAGCAAGTGAAGTAGCCAGATCAAGCTGCAAAATCATGTTTTTGGGCATTATTGATTCAAATAAATAAGTTTAGTACATATTAAATACCTTGAGGCATAAGTGTGTAATGCACAACTGAGATGCAGTGGTGAAGATCTTACCTCGTGTTCTGTTTTTAGGACCATCTTCAGGACTTTCTCTGTGAAGAAGAGCAGGTAGAATCCACCGAAGATCCCCACGGCTTTCAGGATGTAGTTATCTGCTTTCGGGTCAAACCCCAGAGCCTGTCCAGGTACAGAGGTTTGATTATTATATTGATCTTATAGTATCTTATAGTACTGTTACTGTAGTACTGTATCACACCCTGTATCTCAGGCTTACCTCGGGTATAAGCTGCAGCGCCGCATTGGAGAACAGCGTTCCAATAGCCAGGCCAATAAAGTAAGTGAGAACTTTAGGGAAGTAGGGTTTCTTGGTGAGTGGGATGAGGAGCAGACCCAGCAAAGAGAACAGGTTGATGATTGTGACGGCCAGAAACCCATATCCCCAAACTGTGGGTAAAAGAAGAAGAACACAGTTAAACATTATGAACTATAGTTGCTATAAGAAAAATGGCAATAACAGGGGCCCATGCTGACACTGGTTATAGAGTTAACTTCTTAGATATGTAATATAATAGTTAATTATTAATTAATTGCAGTTAATTGAAAAAATTGTAAAGATAATTTCAAGGTGCTATTGCAAAAAGCTTGTATCTCCAAAATGTCAATTATACAGGAGAAGGATACGAACATCTTAACTTTCATTGGAAGTAAATGTAAAAAGATTGAATATGAAGTCAATTTGGAACATTTCTATTTCTATACATTTATTTCTAATTTTTACCCCATTTTCTCACCAATTTACACAGCCAATTGCCCCCCTTATACTAGTGATGCCCCAACACCAGGAGGGTGAAGACTAACACACTCCTCTTATCACAGCGCTAACTCTCGGAGGAAAGCGCAGCGATTCGGTTCTGATACACCAGCTCACAGACGCAGCCTTGTGCTGATCCACATCACCCTAGGAGTGATGAGGGGAAAGAGAAGAGCACCATCTACTGTACCCACCCAGAGAGAGCAAGTCCAATTGTGCTCTCTCAATACTCCGGCAACTGATGGCAAGCTGCATGACTGGGATTCGAACCAGCGACCTCCTGATCATTCAGATGTTAGAAAGTGAAAAATGTAAATATAAAATGCTTTAGCATGATAAGTATGAAATACTGTTGTATTTTGTTGGTAATAGTATGTAAAACACATAGAAATGGTGGGACAAATACAGGTATGCACTATATTCTTAAAACCCATATATTTTTGTCCCATTAAAATAAAAAAATAATAAATACTACATAAAATATTCATATTAATGTATTATCGTAATATAAATTTGTCCACCTACACCGCCTTATTTCTTCTCCACCTTAATCTGAACTCTGGATGTTTGTGAGCATCCCATGGTGCACTGAGTTCAGCTATTAATCACTATTAATAACACTCTGGTGATTCTGGGTTCAGAAGTGATAACCTGGCGCACTCATTAACCCTCCGGCGCTCAGATAGAGAAGATCAGGTCTAAAGTGTGCAGTTTAAAATCGGAAGGCCACTGTAGCCACCATGTCCCGCTCTTATCTAACCCAATAAACAAACCAGCCTGTATCAGTACAGAACCACCAGCGATTCCATATCAGCTTAGAGCCCGCAGCCCGGAGCGGGAGCAAGGTCCATGTTTAAACCTCTCCGATTACTGCAATACCCTGAGCTTTGCACAGTGGAAAGAGGGGGAAACTGACCCACAGTCACAAACAGATGACGAAAGTGAGGAAAGATGTCCAAACAGCCCGTTTACAGTATGTGTAGAGATTACACTCAATTTTACAGAGTTTTAGTGTAACCAGACCACTGACTTCTAGATGTAACAGTCTCTGGACACTCAAGATAATAATAAAACATGATATATAATTTATTGTTCATTTTTCATTGGCCCTTACAGACCTGAACTATTGTTAGGCTATTGGTTGGGCGATATGGCCTTAAAATAATATCTATCTATCTAAAATAAGTATATGTAAGGCTACGTTCACATTACCAGACACATTTTCCTTAATGTGGCTCAGATCTGATTTTTTCATGGCTGTGTGAACGTGCCAAATCAGATTTAAGTCACTTTTATATGTGGTCCTAAATAGGATACATATCCAATCCATGGACATGGACTTCTCTCTCGTACCCACGCTGCATCTCTTGGTGCAGCTGTGCAGCTATAGCTGCCAAAAAAACAGCAAAAGCAAACCAAAGCCTGGCCTTTTTTCACCTCCTGGAGCTGATTATGAACTTCAGAGCAGCTGTTTACTCTCCACTCCAGCAAAAGATGCTCCACATATGAGCTGCTAACTCATCCATTTCCCTTTATAAAGCTATGAGTCTCTCCTCTCTCTAATAGCAGTTATAGCAGAATAATTACCATGGTCCTGTACCAGAGCTTGGGGCTGGGCTGCCAGTGGAGTGCAGGTGGGCAGCAGCGCCTGGTTCAGCAGGGCGGGGCAGATGGTCCTCAGGTTGTCCTGGTTTAGGTGTGTGAGGTTACTGAGGCCATAGAGCGTGAGGATGTCCTCCCCAGAAATACACTGTCAAAACAACATCATCAGAGAGGGGGGTGGGTTAGATCATATATATATATATATATATATATATATATATATATATATATATATATATATATATATATATATATAAATGTAGATAGAGTTCTGATAGAGTTTGGACACACTCTTCTTATTCTATGTGTTTTATTCTTTTTATGATTCAATATTTAAGTCAATTAAGTCAATATTTAAGTTATACAGGAACATATGCTGAATTATTTAGTAAACAAAAAGTGTTAAATAATGTTATATTCTTTAGATTATTCTAAGTATCACATTTCTCTTTGAGGACAGATCTGCACACTCTTGGAATTTTAATCTCAGTGTCTTGCTGAGTGTCTAGTGTCAGTGTTGCTGCTTTTCCTTATCCAGCTCATCCCAAATCACCTCAAATCACCATCTTAGTTCATCAGGTTTAGATCAGGGAATTAATGTGGAGGACTAACACTTCTGTTAACTACGTAATTAATTGTTCTCATATCTCTAATATTAATCTACAATGTAGAAATTAAAGTAAAAAAGTATAAAAAACATATTGAATGAGATGTGCTGTCCAAACTGCAGATTTATTACAGCAGATATTTACAGATATTTATTTTTCATATAGGGAGACACATATGTAATTTCATAAGTTATATAGATACAGAAAATGCAAATAGCAAAGAAGAAATGCCTTTTTAATTAATTTTGTATTTCACTACTTAATTCACTGATTTAATTTTGATTTAACTCCGGCAAATTTAGAATATTTAAAAATAATGATTATTATTATTATTTGTATTATTATTATGGGATGTATAAAGTTAAGGGTGTACCTGGGCTTGTACAGTCTGCTGTTGCTCCGCTTGTTTCTCCTGAGTGATGGTCTCCAGCAGGCTGTTAACGCCGCTGTGATCCAGTAAGCCGTTCTGGCCGTAAACCTGCAGGATGTCCCCGAGGAAGGCGCTCTGCTCCGGGCTGGCGCTCACCAGCAGCCCGCCGAGCAGCGCGGGGATCAGGCGGGACATGTCGCTCTGTGGCCTCGGTCGGTTCAGTCAGACTCTGATCCTCCTCAGGCAGCTCCCACACTCAGTCTGACCCTCAGCCCCGGACTGCCGTTATATAGGCCTGGAGGATCTATCAGCACCGATAATCGCATTCTTAAGGAGTAAATTCTGCTGTTATCACCTAAAAAACTTAATTATCTCATCAAAACACTGAGCTCAACTCACACTCACACACTCCTGACCTGCAGCCTCCGGTTCTCAACCGGTAATCCATTAATTTCCAACATCCCGTTATTATATGATAAGGATAATCAGCTTCTGAGCTGAGCAGGAGGTCCAACAACAGACCTGATAGAGTTTACAAGCCATAAATTACTGTTATCACTTAGAAAATTGATAAATATGAAGCTACTCAGTTGGAACTATCAATTCCACCTTAAAAGAGTGCAGCTTTTCTATTAGAGAACCCAAAGAGCCCCTGCCTCGGGACCTGGGTGCATAGTGCAGGATTTAAGGTGGAACGGACAATTCGAGCGAAAGAAACTTTTGAAAGAAATTGGCGCATAAAACACAGAATAGGTGATTTATAATATGTATAAATGTATAAATAAAAATTAATGTATAAATGTAGAATGATTGTGCAGATTTTAATTCACGACATTAATCGAATGTGCTTTTTATTTATTAATTAAACGAGTTGTATTCATCTCTAATATCAGTTAATTTGTAATTGTATTGTAGCTCAAAGGAATGTAGGAGTGAATAAACCTAATAATGGTATGTAAACGTTATAAATATGTATGTAAATGTGGTCAATAAAATCATATATAAATCAATAGACATATACATATGTAAATGAGATATGTAAATACGTATACCTATAAATTAATGTACATTATTAATATGTAAACATAGCATGTGCTGCCCCCTGCTGCTCGACTGAAGTATGGTTAGTGCTGAAGTGCACTGCTCTTGCTGACCTTTAGCACAGTTTAAAAATATATATTATTATCAAGTTTAAACTAAATTAAAATTAATTCTGATTAGATTTGGTGTAAAATGGTTCATTTATATAGATATATACACATCAGAGGAGTTTTCAGACCATTTTTATATTTGTTATGTAAGTTGATGATGGTAAAATAGCTTTAAAATGTACCAACCTATATCTATTATATATCTTATTTATATATTTATAGATTATATATATTCAATCATAACTTAATTATTAAGCATCATGATTTCTCTAATCAACATTAAACTACATTTTTATAACAGTAATTTGCTTATTGGTTATCTTAGGAAATTAAAAGCAATGACACACCTAATGTATAATTATTATTTTTTATATTAATAATTATAAGTAATTATTAATATTCATTGTCTGTTAATGGACGTGTCTGAGCTCAGCAGTCTGCGGACGCCCCCTGCTGGCGGAATTAAAATTGAGTAAGTTCATGTGGAACATTTGCGCAAAATTATAGTTTATTAATTATTAACATTTACTCATTTTATTAATACATAACATTATTAACAGATTAACAAAGACATAATTGTTTAAAGCCACAGCAAATCTCTTATTTCTGGAGGTAAAGGAGTGCTGTTAATTGAAAGCCTGCAGCCGGGTGGTTTTAAAGTTTTGGCTGATAAACTCTCCCTCCTGCTGGAGAGCAGAAGAACTACAGGCACCACAGAGGAAGAGGGGGGCACCCGCACTGCATGCCGGGACGGCGGAGCTGCAGCGAGGCGGAATTCGCCCTCTGAGATGAGAAACAGCCGCCAGAGTCTCGATCCGCGCTTCAGGTGGAGGTACTGACCCCCCTACTCACTATTAACTCACTCTATACTCACTCTCTCACTCCTCTGCTTCAGCTCTCAGAGTTACAGACAGACTGTAAACAACTTCAGACTGACAGATAGACAGTTACAGCTACAGACAGACAGTTACAGCTACAGGCAGACAGGTACAAATACAGACAGGCAAAGGTAAAGGTTCACTGGACACCACTGACTGGGAATAATGTGCTTTTCTAACAGGCTGTGGGGTCAGTGTGCCCACCTTACCCTCCTTACCTTCACCCTTAACCCTTACCCTATTACCCCTTACCCTCACTCTTTATCCCCTTACTCCCTACATTTACCCATACCCTCACCCTTACCCCTTACCTTTACCTCCTTTCCTGTTACCCCATACATTCATCTTTACCCTCTACCCTCACCCTCACCTTTACACCTTACCCCCCATACCTTACTCCTCACTTCTTACATCTTACTCCTTACCCTTATTCCTTACCCTTACACCTCACTCTTACCTTTACCCCTTACCCCTCACACAGCCAGCAGACTTTTGATTTTAAGTACTTTTCAGTATAAAATAAAGTGCAATACATTCGTTTTAAGTTCTAAGGTACAGTTCACACGGTTGTTTAATTGTAAAATAAGTTACAATATAGTTATCAACTTCTAATTTTGTCTCTGTAACATTAGTTGCTTTTAAATAAATATGTGAACCTGCTAAGGAGTAGTCTTCTAGTTGAATTCAAGTTAAAACCTAAAGTCAAAATTTTCAGTGTGTTCAATAAAACCAAAATGATAAGAAAGCACAAAGGACAGGATATTTCTGTGGGCTCTATAGATGACTTTGAGATACGTTAATTAAAGTGGGCAATGTACAGTAAATTACAATATTGTGTTTTTAGAGTCAATGCTTTGACATTAAATGTTATATAATATGGGGAATTTTATCTGCCTAGTAAACAGGATTACAATAAAAAACAAGTATTTAAAAAAGTGTAGTTAAATGTTACGATATAATATTGGTACCATATTGCCTAAATAAGAACACAAATAAATAAATAAAGAAATACATTAAGTAAATTCTGAGATATTTGTATCATATGCTATTGCAGTGTATAACAATGTAGGCAACAATCAAAAAATCTTTCTAAATGTAAATATTTAACAGTTTACTGCATTTTACTTGTAGTTCTGACTCTGAACTTGAGCCAGAGTTGGAATGATATTATCTTCAGTTAAACCAGTTTTACCAGATCAGAGCTCTCAACTAGTGAACCAAATCAAGCACGACTCTACCGAAATATTTTTTACTGTTTAGAAAAAACCTTCTGATCATTAATCTGTTCTTTTCTGCAGATGACAGGTTCTTGCCAATGGGTGTGAGCCGGCTTGATGTTCTCTACAGAAAGCTCCTCCTCACCAAACTCTTCATCCAGGGATGGGGAAAGCCAGAAGACCTGAAAAGGTACTGTCAGACCTGATTTTACACTTAATTGCTGCGTTCCCATAAAAGGTAAAGTGGCCCAAATCCAAATTTCTCACCAAATCAGATGTTTAGTCTTGTTCATACAGAATTCAATATTCATAATGTGACTTGTTGACTTCTGTTGATTTGGTGAAATCTGGTGAAAATTTCTGTATTAATATGACAATATATATTGTAGAAAAGGAACATATTTCAATATTATTTTAAACATAGAGATCAGTCTAACTATAGATGAGATCTCTTACCTCACTATCACTTTTCTTACTGCTGTTGTCCATTTTCACTTATACTCATTTAATACAAATAATAGACAAATATATTAATATCACAATATATAGTTCAGAAAAGAAGAATATTGCAATGTCAGTATATTCCAATACGGTGCAGACCTAGTTCTCACTCTTAAAAGGACGTCTCTGCGTTAAAGAGCAGCGCTTCACATGAAGTTTCGGTTTCATCTTCTCCAGCTTCACAGCCTTTGGTTTTTCTTTGTGATACTGCAGAAGTGCCACATTTAGAAATGTATTAAATAATTTCTTCAAGTACGGATTGGTTTCGATATGTGCTTTTTTAAAATTTAGCTTTAACGTTGTTGTCCATTTTAATTTATACTCAAATAATACTTGAATGAAAAGACAAAAAAGAAATATTACAATGCTGCATATTGGATATGTGTTGGATATTTTTAATACTACAAATGAAAGTGGCTGAAATCAGAATATTGACTTTTTTCTTTTTTTTTTTGGCTGTTCACACTGCAGCACACTTTGGATTTGAGCCACATTTACCTGCTGTGTGAACATGCACAATGTGATGTAATAAGACAATTAAACTGTTGGAAAGTTAATAATATATACAGAGTCTGGTATTATAATTATTATAATAAATAGAAAAGGCCCAGTTAACCTCAGACAGGGTCAGCCGTCCTCGAGTCACCCTGGAATATTTAGCTTTGTTGCTGCTCTATTAATAGAGTGTGATCATTAGTCTCCAGTTTCTCATTCAAGCACATCTGCACTGCTGCACTGTCCGTTCCTCTTTTAGTGTACCCTGGTACAGTATGTGTACTGTATACTAGGGGTGAAACGATTACTCGAGTAATTTGAGTTACTCGATTAAAAAAATAATTGATCTATTAATTTTCTGTGCCTTAAGTGCCTTTATTATTGAATAATGCCCTATATTTAATACTTACAGGAAATCCTAAGTTAAAATATATTTAATTAATTATTAAATTGTGACTTGTGGTATTTATGTCTATTTTGTGTTTTATTTATTTATGTGTGTGTTTGCAATGTGGAAGTGTATGTTGTGAATTAAAAAAAAAAAAACCAATTTACTGCTGACTTTGTTGTGGTGCGTCATTGTGTGTATGCAACATATGTTTGAAAAAAAAATATATATATACAGTGAGTCCAAGAAGTATTTGATCCCTTGCTGATTTTCTTTGTTTGCCCACTAATAAAGACACTATCCTTCTGCACTTTTAATGGTACATATATTCTAACATGGAGAGACAGAATATCAAGACAAAAATCCAGAATATAATTTTAAAGAATATATTTTAATTAATTTGTATTTCAATGAGGAAAATAAGTATTTGATCCCTCTTGCCAAACACACTCAATACTTAGTGGCAAAGCCTTTGTTTGCAAGCACAGCGGTGAGACGTTTGTTGTAGTTAACCACAAGTTTAGCACACACACCAGGGGGGATTTTGGCCCACTCTTCTTTGCAGATCCTCTCTAAATCATGAAGGTTGGTGGGCTGTCGCTTGGCAACTCTGACCTTCAGCTCCCTCCATAGATTTTCGATCGGATTGAGGTCTGGCGACTGGCTGGGCCACTCCATGACCTTAATGTGATTTTTCTTGAGCCAATCCTTTGTTGCCTTTGCTGTATGTTTAGGGTCGTTATCATGTTGGAAGACCCAACCACGGCCCATTTTCTGATCCCTGGCAGAGGGGAGGAGGTTGTCCCTCAGGATTGTGCGGTACATGGCTCCATCCATCTTCCCAGTGATGCGGTGAAGCAGCCCTGTACCCTTGGCAGAGAAACACCCCCAAAACATTATGCTTCCACCTCCATGCTTGACGGTGGGCACAGTGTTCTTGGGGTCATAGGCAGCATTTTTCTTCCTCCACACATGGCAGGTGGAGTTGAGGCCAAAAAGTTCAATTTTGGTCTCGTCTGACCACAAAACCTTCTCCCAATAACTTGGTTCATCTTTCAAATGATCATTGGCATACTTGAGGCGCGCCTCCACATGTGCTCTCTTCAGCAGGGGTACCTTTTGGGCACTGCAGGATGTGAATCCATTGTTGCGCAAAGTGTTGCCAATTGTTTCCTTGCAAACTGTGGTCCCAGCTAGGGTTGCAACGGTATGAGATTTTCACGGTATGATAACCGTCTCAGAAAATACCGCGGTATCACGGTTATCACGGTATCACAGTTTGTTACATATATTATTAAACTGACCCTTAAAAATTACAACAAAGGTTTTTGTTCAATTAACTATTTATTGTAGAAACCTGGAACAACTATATAGATAATGTCTCCTTAAAAAAAATAAACTGTACAACATCAGGTGAAGGAAACCAGGTTTTTCCACTACTCTTAAGGTCATTAAGGGTGTATATAATTATATATATATATATATATATATATATATATATATATATATATATATACACACACACACACACACACAAACACACGTGTCACACATTACATGTCCTCTAAGAAGTAAAGATTCTGTATTTAAAATATTCAGTACAATTATTTAAGTTTAAATTATTTAATATCTGATAAACTGAGCCTGGGTCAGGGTCTGATCAACAACTGTTGTAAACGTCTGTTTTACTGCCAAGTTGGTATATAACCAGATAGAGGGGATTTATTTCTGAGTCTGGTTTTAACACATGAAAAACAGGCACGTCAGAATGTGAAAATGAACGCATGTAAATGAATGGCGTCTTTCACATCCAGTCTGGCCAGGACCTTTACACAGACACGTGAATCCATCGTAGCACGCACTATACGCCTGTACCTGCGTGCCCAAATTTCGGATAACTCAGCGCTTTTGCGGGCGCTTACCGCATGGGTTATGCACGACTACAAAGAGATTTTATTTATGTTCAGATTAAAATTATAAACTGAACACATACTTTGCGCTGCACGGCGGGGTGGTGTTCTCGGAGATGGGAGAACAGGTTTGACGTATGTCCACCTTTAGCTGTGACTTTACGGCCACATTGATTATAAATCGGATACCCATCCTCGGGTGCGTTCGGCGGGTCTCTGAAATACTCCCACACTGCTGATTTTAGTTTAGCCTTTTTTTAGGCGGACGGAGATTTGTTTAGTCTGATGCACTTTCTGCTGTTCTCACCGCTGTGTGCTGAGGAGCTGAAGCGGAGCAGAGTTGCGCATGCGCGGGTGAGTTTCTCCGCTGGCTTGCGTTTTACCGGTAATAAGCAAACACACACGGTATGATAACCGTGCATTTTAATACCACGGTATACCGTGAAACCGGTTACCGCTGCAACCCTAGTCCCAGCTGCCTTCAGGTCATTTGCTAACTCCTGCCGAGTGGTTGCAGGACGATTTCTGACCGTTCTCAGCATCATTACCACCCCACGAGGCGAAATCTTCTTTGGAGCACCGGGCCGAGGTCTGTTGATTGTCATGTTATACTCTTTAAACTTTCTGATAATTGCACCAATAGTTGTTACTTTCACATCCAACACCTTACTAATCTTTTTGTAGCCCATTCCAGCTTTGTGAAGGTCAACAATTCTGACTCTGAGGTCCTGTGACAGCTCTTTGGTTTTACCCATGTTGGAGACTTGAAATCTGTGTGATCTGTCCGATTCTGTGGACAGGTGTTTTTCACACAAGTGATTAGTGAGAACAGGTGGCTTCAGGTCAGGTAACAAGTTGATTGGGAGTGTCTAACTGGTCTGTAAAAGCCAGAACTGCTAATGAATACTAAGGGATCAAATACTTATTTCACTCCATGAAATACAAATCAATTAATATATATTCCTTAGATTTATTTTCTGGATTTTCTTTTTAATATTCTGTCTCTCCATGTAAGAATACATCTACCATTAAAAGTATAGAATGATCATGTCTTTATTAGTGGGCCAACGAAGAAAATCAGCAAGGGATCAAATACTTCTTGGACTCACTGTATATATATATCATATTTAGGCTGGCAATCTGAACAAAGCCCTATATATTTTGACATGTTTTGTAATATTTATCCTTAATGTTTTCTATAAATATATATATATATATATTCACACAAAAAAAAACTTAATTTCAGAAGAAACCATGAATGACTACTTTTATTCATGTATTAATCATAGGCATTTTTCTCCTCTGTTCCAGAATATTTGAGTTCCGGAAAATCATTGGCAACCGAGACAAGTGTAAACACTTGGTACCCCGGGATTATCCAGTGTTTACTGATAAGGTAAAGTTAAAAATTTGCTGGGATTAAACTGGTGTTCTCACCACCAGCCCCAGCAGCAATTATGATTCTGTTTGTTATAAACACGTATATTATATTTTCTCTGTAGGTGGAGGATCACTCCGACTGTAAAATCCACAATGGACACTTCATATCTCCACTGGAGCACCTGGTCCCAGGCGTTCTGCCTGCCGAGTCTGTTAAAGCCAGGTAATCACAGCAGTATAACAGTCAGTACAGAGAATATATAGATGATGTTTAGAACATAGAGAACAGTCTGAATCTGCTGATCAGAAATTACCTTAGTGACCTTCATTCACAGGTTCCAGTTTATAGTACCCAAACGATGGAGGAAGCACAGACCAGTCTGCATCCATCTGGCTGGAACTGGAGACCATGTGAGTGTACTGGTTTTGAATCAAGTCATTTTGTAATATTTTTGGTCTATATAGATTAGTGAATCTGGCATATTTTCTTCACATTGCGTCAAAATTTAAAGATGATTGGGTGTTACGACTTGACTGATATGTAAAAGAGGCCTTATTTAAAAAAAAATAATAATAATAAAGGCAAAATACAACAAAGGACCATATTAAAAATCGAGGTCCAAACAGTCCATGGTCCATTTCACACCTTAGCCCTACCTCTCTGTTTTGAATGTTAACGTCTAGGGGTAGGGTGTCCTGATTCTGTACCTTCATTCTGAGTTTTTTTTTAGAGGCACAAAATTACCTAAAAAAAAATAAATAAATAAAAGTACAAAATGTCGCTAGTTGATAGCTAACTTATTTTTTATTATAAATGCATGCATTTCTGTATTTTTCAGTTTTTCTGGAGGAGGAGAACCCTCATGGCCAGACCCATGATTAAAGAAGCAGGAATGGCCTCCTTACTGCTGGAAAACCCTTACTATATCCTTTAAAGGGAATGTGTGTGTGTGTGTGTGTGTGTGTGTGTGTGTGTAAGATAAAGAGAAATTAGGTATTTTCTAGTTATAATCTTTTATTTTGCTGGTTCTTTCAATTCCTTGACTCTGGATTCCACATGGATACAGAAAACCCAAAGATCAAGTGTGAGTATGCTGAGTTTATCAGTTTCAGTACAACTTAAATATAATTGAAATACAATACCACTTAGGGGTGGGCAATATGGCCCTAAATAATATCGTGATTGCGATACTTTTGGCGATATGACAAAACACTAAATTAAAACAATATTTCTAGAATACACTACTGCAACAAAATTCAAATTCAATTTTATTGCATATGATGTGGCACACCACTAACTGAGATATAAAAAATACAAGAATTTTTATCAGATTTGTAACAGAAGTCAATGGTCCAGAATGTTATGATACTAATAATAATGCACTCCAAATATCTCCATATATCCAGGATTAAAGTACAATAAATGATACTGGACAGATATAATCTGTCTCTAGTAGATATATAATGGGAAATAAGAACAGTGTGCATTTTTTAAAAATACTAGTACCATGATGTGATAAAAAGGGGTTGTTGATATGGCACCATATTTTAGGGTAGGGGTGAGCAATATTATATCGTATACAATATATCGTGACACAGATTGTGATAATAGGGCTGTTCTGTCTTAAAAGTAGTCTAATATTTACTGTAAAGCTTTAAGTGTATTTATTGTAGAATTGTTTTAGTTTGCAGTTTATATGCATGCACTACATATTCTGCAATATTATTTGCTGCATTATATTATTTTATGCTACATTATAGTATATCGTTATCGCAAAAATAACCTGAAATATCGTGATATTATTTTAGAGCCATATCGCCCACCACTATTTTAGGGTATAGTATCGTTCATGATATTCAAAAATGTATGCAATATTATTGCGTACGATACGATATGGCACACCCCTAATACCACACTTATTTTTCCAGTACTGATAACATGCCATAGTCAGTATACACCATATATCAGCCATAATATTAAAACCCCATAAAAGGGCCTCCATGTGCTGACTGTTCGCTCGCTGCCTGATATAAAAAACCCTGTGAGATATGAGATATAGAGATGTTTGTTGTGTTAATTATGGCGTAATCTTTCTGTGGTTTTTGCTCCGTATGTTCTAAAGACGTTCCAGTCTGAAGAACGTCTCGGACCTGTTCGTGATGGGCGGAGCTCTTATACTGGAGTCTGCGGTTCTGCTTCACTGGTTGGAGCGGGAGGGCTTCTGGCCGCTGGGCATGACCGGCATCTCTATGGGAGGCCATGTAGGTGCCTTCTAGTGATCTAATGGGGTTTACTGTACTTTTGGGAGAATAGTACTCATGAAGAATTGTTGGAATTGTTGCAATATCACTAAATAAACTGTATAGTAAGTTTATTTAACTGTTATTTAACATGTTCTTCATTACAGATGGCATCTTTGGCCGTCACAAACTGGCCCAAGCCGATTCCTCTGATACCCTGTCTGTCCTGGACCACTGCTTCCAACGTTTTTACTACAGTAAGATTTCTGGCTTTGGTTCATTTTCACAGCTTTTACACTGAACATATATATCTCAGATTTCAGATGAAGTGAAAGTGGTCAAAATTTGATTTTCTTATGTTATTTTCTACATTTGAGTGAATATTTGGCACTCTGTAACTGACTCACACTGAAAAAAAAGCAATGCTTCACTTGAAGTTTCGGTTTCATCTTCTCTCGTATTACAAGAGCTCGAAATAATTCCAGCTTGCTGTAAAAGGGCACATTATTCACTATGTGCATTGCTTTAGTTTGCTCACTTATATGTCATTTTTAATACTTTTATTTTTCTTTAATGGTGTAAATGTGACCTGTGATGGTGTCGGGTCATTTTATTAGAAACACTGAGCTGTTGTGACATAAGCCTACTAATATTATTGGAACTGAGACATAACTCCAAGTATTTATGAGGCCTATTACCACACTATTTAGGCACTGAACCCCTCCCTCACTATTGTGTTCATCTCATCTGTTTCTCAGGGAGTTTTAAGTAAAGCTGTAAACTGGAGACAGCTGGAGAAGCAGTACGCCACACACACTGTATACGAGAAGGAGATCATCCACATGCTGGAGTACTGTGGGGTAAGTAAACTGTCCACTGGTGTCCACTGGTTGTATGAGTGTGAGTGTTGTAAATGTTAGTAAAGTATGAATGGTCCAGTTGGGCTAAAATGCTGCCACTATTATTGGGAGATCACTGGTTCAAATCCCAGTCATGCTCTCTCTGGGTGGGTACAGTACAGTAGATGGCGCTCTTCTCCTTCCCCTTATCACTCCTAGGGTGATGTGGATCAGCACAAGGCTGCGTCTGTGAGCTGTTGTATCAGAACCGAGTCGCTGCACTTTCCTCCGAGCGTTAGTGCTGTGATGCTACTCGGCAATGCTACAGCTTCAATTGGTTCCTGAACTTTTCTCATTGTCTCATCCAGACAGATTCATTCCGGATGGGTCAGGACTTCGTGAGGAACTCCCCAGGCAGTTTCGAGAAGCTCTCTGGTCTGGCCCTGTCCCGGGACCTGCTGGGTCTGAGCGGCGCGGAGGGCGAGCAGGTAGGGGGCAGGCCAGGGGCCGGCGGGCGAGGTCCGGACCCCAGCCTGCTGCTGCAGCGGAGGGACGGGGACGGGCTGGACCGCATGCTGTCGGCCGTGAGCAGCAGCCGGCCGCACATGGACATGCTGCACGCCAAGAACATCAGCCCCGGAGCGGGACAGCGCCACTCCCTGCAGAGAGAGTCCCTCTGCTTCATGAAGGGGGTCATGGACGAGTGCACACACATCGCCAACTTCTCAGGTACTGGGGTTTAGAGGACAGGATGGGCCAAAACATTAAAACCACCAGACAGTTGAATAGAATACGGTTTAAAATATCTGCTATGTCCAGGTACCACAGAACACCTTCAGAGGTCTTGTGGAGTCGAAGCCTGTTTTGCTCGTACCAAATAGATCTACACAGTTATAGAAGGTGGTTCTAATGTTATGGCTGATCACTGTGTGTTATATTAGTATGTAAAGTTATTATGAAGGAAAGAAACAATACCCCCCCGTCTCTCCGTCCGTCACAGTGCCGGTAGATCCCAGTCTGATCATCATTGTTCAGGCCCGGGAGGACGCGTACGTCCCTCGTACCGGTGTACGCAGCCTGCAGGAGATCTGGCCCGGCTGTGAGGTTCGCTACCTGGGAGGAGGACACGTCAGCGCCTACCTGTTCAAACAGGCCATCTTCAGGTCAGCAGAACCTTCATTTTTCATGCTTTCTTTTACAAATTAACAAATTGAGTTCTAAAAATCTGCATCAGTATCTATTAATTAAGTTATTAGTAGTAGTTCATTAATATTAGTATTTTCCGGAATAATTAGTACTTAATTAGAGGTTTATGACAGTATTTGTTATTGGAGAATTTGTACTGAATACTAGTAACTGAATAATTAGTAGTTAATGAATAACGTATACTAATCACCTCAATAATTAGTTACTGAGTAATTAGTAGTTAATGAATAAATAATAGTTTTTACTGAATAATTAGCAGTTACTGAAATTAGTCAATACTGAATAATTCAGTAAGTCATTTTAGTAATTGGTCATATTACTCAATAATTTATACCATTTGCTTAGTAATTAGTAGTAGTTATTTGTAGTTGTTTTTCAATAATTATGTTATCCGATCAGTAGTTACTAATTAAGTAATTAATAATTAGTATTTCTTGTATTTGTAATTAGTAATTAGTGATATTTCATGAATAGTCATGGTTACTGGAACATTTGTACTGAATGCAAGTAACTGAAATCTAGTAGTTAATAAATAATTAGTAGTAGTTACTAAACAATTAGTAGTTACTGAGATTAGTCAGTACTGAATAATTGGTAGTAGTCATTTGAGTAATTGGTGAATTGGTTACTAAATAATTTACTTAGTAATTAGTAGTTACTTATTAACAGTTATTTGAATCAGTAGTTACTAATTGAGTAATTAGTAGTAGTAATGGAACAGGATAATAGGTTCTGTGCTGTATGTTGTAATGTATTTAACTGTTATTGGTTGACTTATAAATATATATAATTTAAACTAAACATATATCAGTGTAGTTGATTAATAACTGGTCTAATAGTCTAGTTGCGCTGTTTCCTGTGTGTCTAATATTATGTTATATTTCTCCTGCAGGAAGGCCATTTATGATGCCTTTGACCGGTTTGTTCAGAAGTATCCTCTGCTATAGCCACGGTTCTTCACCCTCAGTGGGACGCTGGAACGGAGAACGCTGAATATACTGTTATCCAGCAGACTGAGCGAAGACCTCGTAACTCCGGAACTAGCCTTGTGGTGCTACTGAAGACTGACAGCGAGTGTAGTATTTACAGAAATAGAGTATTTTGATTATAGAGATTTATAAACTGTGCTCTTATCAGTTCACATCGTTTAAAACGCCAACCAACACCAGACCTCTCAGATCACCGTCTGCATACCTGCGCTGCCTTTCACACTGTCTGTCATTACTGAAGCACATTTCACTTACAGTAACTGCACCTCAAATCACTGCCAAACCTGAAGTATCTCATCATTCTGAATCATGTGATCGTATTTATAATTGAATTGTATTAATAATAATGACGACTCTAAATCGGTATCATCCTTCCCAATTGTGAACACTTGGCCTAATATATATAAAGATATAAAAAGTCCTTCATGTCTCTGTTTCTCCACTCAAAAATAATAAAGACTGACCTGAGTTGACCTTTATGCTTGATGTGATAATAGTAATAAAACACACAGTGGATCAGAAACTCAGGAATCCTGAAGATGTGTGAATCTCTATCGCAATCACAATTCAAAGAAAAAAGCTAAAAAAAAAATGCAGCTTCTCTGTTTCAGCACTGTGGGCGGGGTTATGACATTGTATAAAAGCAAAAAAAAAAAAACTTCGCCAAAAATAGAGGGCTAGAAGTCACTCATGTTTGTTCAAATGTTAAGACCACGCCCACATCTTTCTCAGAGGATTAGTTTCTGTCCGTAATTGCACTTCAAATCACATCTAACTTATTTCTAGCCTGTTCAGACTATCAGAAAATAAAACTGAATGCAGTTTGTCAAAAAAACACATATTTAGGCTGGCAATCTGAAAAAAGTCTTATATATTTTGACATATAGTGTAATATTTATCCTTAATATTTTCTATTTAATCTTTGCTGAATGCTTTATTTAACACTAGTATACAAAACATGCAGAAGATTTCAGATGCAGAGCTTTCAGACCTCAAATAATGCAAAGAAAACAAGTTCATATTCATAAAGTTTTAAGTGTTCAGAAATAATCAATATTTGGTGGAATAACCCTGGTTTTTAATCACAGTTTTTTGTTCATGCATCTTGGCATCATGTTCTCCTCCACCAGTCTTACACACTGCTTTTGGATAACTTTATGCTGCTTTACTCCTGGTGCAAAAAATATTTAAGTAGTTCAGTTTGGTGGTTTGATGGTTTGTGATCATCCATCTTCCTCTTGATTATATTCCAGAGGTTTTTAATTTTGGTAAAATCGAAGAAACTCATCATTTTTAAGTGGTATCTTATTTTTTCCTTATGTATGTATATATATATATATATATATATATATATATATATATATATATATACATACATACATACATACATATATATATATATATGTGTGTGTGTGTGTTTTAGACGCTGTTTGGTGTATTGGGCAGCTCCCAAACTGTTACACAGGCATGAATAATTATCATATTTAGAAATGATATAGAAGTATAATCACATCGAGTTCTGCATGTATGTGACATGCTGGCTAGTAAAGAACAATAATAAAGTACTGAATAAACACAAAAAGACATTTTCTAAGATTTTATGCAATTTATTATGAAGGGGAAAATACAGCTACTGCCATTAAAGAAAAAAAAACATGAACCAAAAAATAAGGATTCTAAAATCTAAATATGGCAGCTCACATTGCTAACTATGCCAGTTCACTGGACGCAGGTGGACGCAGACGCTTTCTAGGGATATTCTGGTCAGGTAGGAGGATGGATTTGCCCCACAGGTCACAGATCTGAGCTCTTTAGATCCGTGTTCATCAGCTTCATCTACTGTAATGCATTATTCTACAGCTTGGCTTTAGAAAAGCAGGTCCTAGATCTGGGTTTAAAAGGGCAAGTCCAACCTCCAGGCTCAGAGGCAACCATGGCAGCTATATTAAAAGCACTATGCCATGTCTGGAGCACCAGGACGCCAGCATTAGCACGAAGAACACCTCACTGACATCATCTCAAATCATCTCAAAATCATCTTAAATCATCTGCTGCTGGAGGGTTTCAGCTTATTCTATGGCCTCGCTGAAGGTGGTTGAGATGTTTTTCTTTCTGAAGCTGGAATTTGACATATTTGTGTTCTTTTCCATTGCACATCATGAGAAAACGTCAGGGTTAAAAGAGTTAGAGTTAGTGTACATAACTGCAAGATCATCCGATCCCTCCTTTTCTTTCTCTTTCTCTTTTTTTTCTCTGGTCATGAAGTAACTGATGAATGAAGTGCAATCATACGCTCCCTAATTAGCAGTATTTGTGAACTCACACTAAATGAAATGAGTAGCAGCATGACAGCAAAAGCCAGTTAGGCCTTTTTTTTATTTATTTATTTATTTTTTTTTTTTTTTAGAGCTGTTGCACACATTCACTAATCAAACTGAAGGAAGGGGTTTGAGACAGTCCACTAGAGCTCCGTCAGCTCCACGAGCTTCAAATCAGGTCCATATCCTGGACCTGCTACTGTCCAGAGCAGAACAGAGACGTCTAGAACCGAGGAAAAGCCTGGAGAGAGGGGAAAACCGCCTCCGGTTACCGCAGGAGAAAAGGTGGGAAGGTGGGATTAAGGTGAGTTTAGAGCAGCAGGACGTTCTGCCCGGATCTCTGGTAAACTGTCGAGGCAGGTTTATATTTTTTATGTAGTGCTGCTCGAAGGGGCGACTCTTTGGCGGGCAGTCTTGGGCCGGTGTCGGGGGGTCGACGGGGAGCTGCGCTCGCTCTCTGATTCACACGGTTCCGTTTCGGCCTGGGGAGAACCCGTGTCCCCCACCAGCTCTCTCAGGAACTTAAACTTGGACAGGAAGAGCTGCCACACCACGTACCAACCTGCAACACAAAGATTAAAAACATCAGTCAGGTTAGTCGGGTAGTCAAACGTCCAATTTTTCCTTATATGAGCCTATGCAGCTCTATACTTCTTCTCTGTACTTTACATATATTGCCCTTTTTTTTTTACTCTATACTCCACTAGACTATCCTTTATTGACGTATTAAAGACATATATGACCCTATATTCCCCAATGCTGGCCTATACTACTACTATTTTTCCTTATATGAGCCTATAAAACTCCATACTTCCTCCATATTGCCCTTTTCTACGCTATACTCCACTAGACTATCCTTTACGGCCGTATTAAAGTTGAAAGTTAAGAGGGTTTTCTCTCTCTACTGTACCGTGGCCATTCTGTAAATATAAGTGTCTGAGTGACAGTGAGGAGATCCTGGTCTGTACTGAGATCAGCACAGAGCTGACTGGACAGGAGACTGGCCTCGTTTTGAAACGCCTGACTGTATGTTGAAACCTTATATGAGCCGGACGGTTCAATGCTACGAATTCCCTGCAGACCCAGCAGACGCCTGGATCCCGGCTGTGTGTCCACAGTCACGTCTGTCACTCTCACAACACCAACCAGTACTGAGCAAACACTGGAGAGGGAGGGGGCAGCACTGTACTGCACAGGAAGCTTAAATATTAACTTATAAAAGTTTAAACAAACAATACAAAATGTCAATAATTCATTATTATTGTTCCTTCCTCAATTCCTCCTCTTTTATTTGCCCATTCCACCTTAAATGCTACAGTCCCAGCCCTCTGTTGCACCATTTAAGGTGGGATGGGGAAGTTAGTTAGCTAGCTAGTTGCTGAGACAAACTACTAGCAATTTATTTATGCCTGTTATGAAGAAAATAAACATAAAGCATTGAAACTAAACATTAAACTATGGTAATATATAGAGAATATGTTAATTGAGCCCACATATTTCCAAAGAAACTGAATTAACTAACAGTAACACCAAAGAAAATCTGAATACTTTTGGATATATAGTAAAACGCAAGTTGACTTCTAGTGTAATTGACCATATAATGCAAACTAATACTGATCACTTGAGTTAATAATAATAATAAAAACCTAAATAAATAAAACATTAGTTATACATACCGAAAAGCATGAAGAGCAGCACACAGACCAGCGTGGCCACGATGACCAGCAGTGTTAATCCCACACTCTGCCACATTGCTTCTTTCTACTGTAGAACACAAACATTCACTCTGTTACACACCGGCATCCTGAAGCCATGATATATTATTAAAGTGTTAAACAAACCAAAATACTGATGAGTGCCAGTTTTATCATACCGATTTTGATATCATAATCTGGATTGGAACATTACTTATATAAAGCTATTCACTGTATACCTGTAACTAGTATACCTCTTCACTACTTTACTTTAACTGATGCTCTCAAACACTTTATTAAGAGACAAGAAATTCAAGTAATTAACTCTTGATGAGTTCAGCACAGCTGTTAACTAAAAGCCTGAATTCCAGGTGACTCTACCTCATAAAACTGACTGAGAAAATCCAGCAGAGATGTACAAAACTGATCATCTAAACAAGAGGAGCTACTTTAAAGAATCTAAAATATAAAACACATTCTGGGTTGTTTAACAGTTTTGTTGACTACATAATTCGGTATGTTTTTCAATGCAGAACATTTTAAACTAATGACAAAACACAATAAATATATTTTTACTTGTTGATCTTAGCTCACCTCAGCACTAAAATGAGGTCATTCTGCCTCATTGTGTGACTTAATGGTGACAATGCAATAGTTTTATGGCTAGTTACTCAAGTCAGTTTGTGCAAGAGAGTGAGAAAATGTATTTTAAATGTTTTTTTTAATACTACTCTTTTAATAGTAAATCATTTAAAATATATTTTTAACAAATCTGAAGTGAAATTAATGTTTTATTTCACATACGCTTTGAACTCTTATTGTGGAGAATATAATAAAAGTTTTACTGACTTTTACTAATTCCCTTTTCGTGGTTAAATATATATATATATATATATATATATATATATATATATATTTTTTTTTTTTTTTTTTTTAATAAATCTTACTTGTACAACATGCATATTTCTTTGTAACGCACAAGGCATAATACATGTATATATTTTTTCAAATAATCAGAAATTTTACTCTTTAATAAACAACGCTTAACGTTATTTGTATTTTTTCGTTCCACCTTAAATATCACATAGACGTGCTGCATATTTAAGGTGGAATTGAAAAGTCGAACAAAAAGCTTGTTCAACTTTAGACAGCGTCGTCATTTAAAACAACAAAACAACAAAACAAAACACACACACACACACACACAGTGTATAGCTGGCCGCTCTCAGGCTGGTAAACACTGACCCGCAGCTCCGGGGCTGAAGCAGGCGAGGCTGAGCCGCGGCCCAGGCGGACGGAGAGCGGACACGCGGCGGACACACGGCGGCTCATGGACGGCGGCGGCTCCGCGGCGCTACATGGCGGAGAGCCGGACAGCGGAGACCTGCAGCCAACAACACCCTGCCCGGACACCGCCGCCCCGGAACAGCTCCAGCAGCGCAGCGCCTGCTGGGTAATGTAGTTCCCCTGAGGAGTGTGTGTGAGAGGGGTGCGCATTCATTCCCAGCCCTGGACCAGACAGAACATGCTCTTTAATATGTATAACTAAATAAAAACTAAATAGATAAATTTAAAAAAATAAAATACAATTTCTAAAGCCCTATCCGGACAGGATTATTATTCTCAGGGGGTCCTCTGTGATTTTATTTCCATCCAGAATGACCATACACTTGTTTTACTCGGACTTAAACACAACAGCCAGTGGAAATGGAGGAGCTACTGAACGCGATGTCATTTGACCGAGAACGCCAATAGGATAGGGCTTAAGAACACCACAGATCAAACATTCTGAGATTGTAACCATAACTTTCAGAAAACATTCTACTAACAAAAAAAAAAAAATTATCTGGGTTAACGCGTGCTAATTTATTACTATTCAGATAAGTAGCATGTTTACTATAAACAACAATTTTTTTTATTACATTAAGTTAGCAAAAAAACAAAGAACATTGATTAAAGTTTTTTTTGTTGCATTTCCTTTCGTGTTGATGATGAAAAAACAAAATATAAACAACATTTTAACATCTAATCAATACATGTCATTCTTTACATTGGAGAAATATAGCACAAGATAAACAAATAGAATACAACATACAGCTCTACCAGTTAAATGTTTTTGGACTTCAACATTCAGTCAAATGTTTTTTATTCAAACACTTAGCCAAACGTTTTTGGGCTCCACTATTAATGTTTTTACACTTTGCACTTTTTAACTTTAACATTTAACCTAATGTTTTGAAAAAGGAAAATGGTCTGGTAGTCATCACTAAAATGCATTTCTAACACAATCCAGTAGAGGGAGCCACCCACTTTCACAACATCATTAGAGCAAAAATATTGGGACACCTGCTTGTTTTATTGTTTCTTCTGTAATAAGAGGGGTATTATGAACATATATTAACTTACAATAACAAAATAAACCCAAATAATTTCAAATGTATACATTTATTGAGTAGAGTTGGTTTTCCAGCCAAAACAAATATAGCCACTGTATAATAACAGCAACATGCTGGAATATACATGCTTTGCTATACAGTAAAATACTTCTGACGTTAATTTAACATTATTTATAGTAAAGCAAGATTTCTTTGCTTAATTCAGAAAATTAGTATTTCAAGAAAACTGTACAAAATATACACACAAATACACACAAAATATAATTTAATTTGCACTTTATTTCATAATTTCATTTTATTCACAATATAAGGTATATGTACACAGCAGTTAAACTGCCTTAACAAATAATACAATTCTGTTGGCAAAATTCACATCAATAAAACATCAAGGACACTATAAATGTACCTTAAGTTCAGTACAATTTATTTACAAAATCTGATTTGGCAGCTTTGGCAAACATGGTTTTAAAGGGTTAAACTTTCTATAGCTTTTATTAAAAGGGACCAGAGTTTGTCAACACGGCGTCTGTGAAATGCATCAACAATAGCAGCATCATCTGGCATTTTGATTAAAAAGAGGGTACAATCAAATATGTATAAAAAACAAAGCTGTAAAAAACACAACAATGATTTACAGTGCAGCCAAAATGCAATTAAAAACACATAAAAACAGTATTTAGGACTATCATAATTTTTTCAGAGCAATGTTCTGAGCTCTCTCTCTCTCTCTTTTTCTCTCTCTCTGTAAATCCCAGGCTAAAGTGCACTTAGCATTAATAGGGCATTTATATAAATTGTTGGTCTAATTGAATTTGGCCATAAGCCACAGTTAGTGTAAAAGAACACTGTGACCAAAGTGAGAAATGGTGCCATCTTTATATATCTGTGCTAATAATGATTATTAATCTTCTATACAGTTGATTTGAACAGTCTGTACAGTTTCCCAGGCCAAATTCTTTGAAACACCTCTCTTTTTAGGGACAGATTGTACAGAATCGTGTACAAGAATCCTGGTGCTTATTTTCCACAGACTAAAATTTTATTCTAAGGCCTAAGATGTAAACTTGCACTTTTGCTAGAATGGTTATAGTCATAATTAGTCCTACAGGAATAGTTCACTGTAGTGTGTAAGTTAAGGAAAAGGTAGAGACACTGGTTGCAGGACTTAACATTGTGCTGTTGTTAAAGTGCCTGTAATGAAAAACCATGAAAAAACATTTAGATCTCCACCAAGACAAAAGCGGGACAAAAGAGTCACTTCACGTCTTCCCACCAAGTTTCATTACATTTCTGGGTACAATGATATACTTTTTATAGATTATAAGTGTAATCATATCTCATATCTCAATGGTTGTATAACATATAAGCATAATGCATTCTGGGAAATGTAGTCAGAGAACACTGATCAAACCGAAAATTTAAAAAGTAAGTCTAAGGAACGGAACATAATAATACCACAATAAACAGTAGTTTTAGGTCAGATTCTTACTTTTTTTTAGTCCTTAATAAAACAGAAACACTGGTCAAAATGCAGCAGCATTGGCATATAATTAATTCTGAAGGCATACGTGGTGACTCCTCCCTCTCCCTCCTCCCCTTCAATTCCTAATGAATTAAATATCTGCTAATGATGTATTATATATAGACATATAGGCCACATATCAGATTAAGGGTTGTGTCTGCTTTAGAGCTGAAAGCTAAATACATTAATGGCAGCTGATTTTACTGAAAACTCCCTGAAGATCTGAAGGTCAGATGATGGAGTTGAGTTCGAGAGTGCAGGACGTAGCTGGCTGGTACAGTTTTAGAGGTCCGTGGTGTTTAGTGATGGGTTGGCAATGGTGAGGCTGGTGCTCTCTGGGCCTTTCTTCTTCCCTCTCTGCGCCAGTGCTGCTCCCAGCGGCTCAATGTATGTAGATTCACCCATATTCTCCTCTTCTTCCTCAATGATCTGATGAAGAAACGCATACAGGTGTTAATAATAAAGATAATAAAGCCTATGTGATTAAGGTGATTCTTTAATCGGGGAAACTTTTTATGTTATACATACAATATCCAACAAAATTGAGTATACTCCTCACAGTTCTGCAAATATTTGATTAGTTTCTAATGTTATTTGATGTAATTTCATGGGAAAATACTATAGAAATGAAACAACAGGACAAAACTGCTTCTCTTTTATAAAATCCTAATATTTTCCTATATCCTATATATTTTTTATGTAATGTATGGAGCTTAACCCTTTCAGACTCGTTGTCCATCAGAATATACAATGAACCAATAAAATCAATAAAAAGTTTACAAGCCATTAAAATCACAGCTTAGCCCTGCCCACTGCACAGACATTAACGCATGGCAGCACTAGAGCCAAAGTAAGAGCTTTTTTAAAAACTTTTATTAATGTTATGTTGTCATGTCATGTTTATTTTACCATTTAAAGGATGCTTTGTGAAATTAAAAAGTGAATTCTATAAAAAATAAAATAAAATTGTTAAACACATGCTTCCAATGCACTGTACATTAAAAAAAAACAATTAAATATTTAGGGTAATTAGATTTTTAATAAGAATTTTTCCACCACTGAACATAATTCAGGTCTGAAAGGGTTAATACAGTAAAACACACAGAAGAGATGCATGTACACTCACATATTCCACCATTTATACGTACTGTGTGCCAAGATCAGCAAAAAGGAAAAGCACAGAAAAGAAAAGCCTCATTAGCATAAGCTTGGGAAAAAAAAATTGCATCTGCAAAAACCTTGTATCTCCAGTTTTTGAGTTTTTAATTTCACTTTTTGACACTTATTCACATTAATCTGTTGATGGTGATGATGATGGTGATGATGATGGTGATGATGATGATGGTGATTATTTTAATATGTATTTTTGTATTGTGTTTTTTTAATGCAATGTAAAGCGTCTTTGAGTTTCCTGAAAAGCGCTATAAAAATAAAATTTATTATTATTATTATTATTATTATTATTATTATTATTATTATTATTATTATTATTATTATTATTATTATTATTAATCTGGTAGCTTTTCTGCATATTTAACAGAAGTTCATAATGAATGGATGAATAAAAATGCTCCAAAATGCTCCACCTCTCTCTTTACCTGTAAAGTTCTTGTTTTGGAGATACAAGGTTTTTGATTGACAGTGACAATGTTTATATTCCTATATTATATTTCAGGTCTTTACCGTCATTGCCATCGTGTCTTTCTCATGTGTCATGCCCATGTCGAAGTTGTAGTCCAGCGAATTGAGGCTAAAAAACAGAACACACACACATACACAGAATTAGAATCTCGGAAATATACAACAATTACATACATATTAATAATAGAACAAAAAGGAAAAAGTGAAAAACAAGGTAAAGTAAAAAAGATAATAGGGAGAAAAAATGAAAAGGGGGTTTCCAAGCGGTCCAGCGGTCTAAAGCGCCACCACCATGTTTAGGAGATCGCCAGTTCGAATCCTGTTCATGCAGCTTGCCATCAGCTGCTGGAGCCCTGAGAAAGCCCAATTGACCATGCTCTCTCTGGGAGGCTAGATGGTGCTCTTTCCCCACATCACTCAAAAGGTGATGTCCGCAGCACAAGGCAACTGTGAGCTGATGAATTTGCTTTAAAATGTCATAAAGTTAAAACACCAGAATCACAGTGTGTGTGTGTGTGTGTGTGTGTGTGTGTGTGAACTGTACCTCTCCCTGTCTGCACTGGATCCATCCTCATCAAAGCCCAGATCAGTAGTGGAGTCAATATTCAGGTTCAGCACTGGGTTTGCACTGGAAAACACACACCAGCATACAGTATATTAACATACACACATCATTAGCTTATCTTGTTTTAATGGCTCTTGTCAAGGGGTGGGATCTACGTATTAGGAAGCGAGCGAACAGTCAGCAAAAAAGCAAAAAACAGCAAAAAAGATTGTAAAACTACAGCAATTCACTCTGGAGAAAGATTACAGCATTCAGCAATAATAATTACATTTTAATACTGTTGCAAATCAAATACTGTAATATCTTTACTAATAAATTACTGCAAAATTATTGCTAGCCTTACATACACTGTAAGAAAAAATTCAATGCAAATTTACACTGTAAAATAATGGGAGCAGAGAACCTGCAAAGTTTCTGCCCTCATGGTATCTTGCTCTTATGTCCTATAACACTGTGGCTAAGCAGGCAACCAATATATAAAAAAAATATAAGTGAAAACCCAAGGGTAGGTCGTCCCAATGGGAAAGACTACACACTGATGGTGGGTTATGGGTGGTGGTGTGGGGGCACACCTATTATGCAAATTAATTGCTGTATGTCAGGGGACAAAAAGTGTAGCTCCACCCATCACACCAGGTACTAGCAGCTACAACACCGAGGAGAAAACACTAAAACACAACAGTCAAACTACCAAACACGTTAACGAATAAAGACGTAAAGAGAAAATCAGACTGAAAGTTGTAGAATCCTCGGTTGAAGAAGGTGGACTGGCTGAGAGTGCTGTTTCGATAGTCCAGCAGGCTACAGAACCACAAATACAGTCATTCATAGTTCGGCAAGGTATATACAGGGGTTGGACAATGAAACTGAAACACCTGTCATCATTTTAATGTGGGATTTTAGGTTTCATGGTTAAATTGTAGCAGCCTGGTGGTCAATCTTCATTAATTGCACATTACTGCACCAGTAAGAGCACTAAGAGTGTGAAGGTTCAATTAGCAGGGTAAGAGCACAGTTCTGCTCTAAATATTGCAATGCACACTATTACATTATGGGAGACATACCAGAGTTCAAAAGAGGACAAATTGTTGGTGCACGTCTTGCTGGAGCATCTGTGACCAAGACAGCAAGTCAAGAGCCACGGTATCCAGGGTAATGTCAGCATACCACCAAGAAGGACCAACCACATCCAACAGGATTAACTGTGGACGCTGTAAGAGGAAGCTGTCTGAAAGGGATGTTCGGGTGCTAACCCGGATTGTATCCAAAAAACATAAAACCACGGCTGATCAAATCACGCAGAATTCAATGTGCACCTCAACTCTCCTGTTTCCACCAGAACTGTCCGTCACCACAATCAATTATTGTGCTCTAAAACCAGGTGTTTCAGTTTCATTGTTCAACCCCTGTATCTGCGATGTGTAACAGTAGTGCATTGTGTTACACTTACCCCTCTCTAGTGTATTTGTTGGTGCCGGGAACGACAGGTCCCGCCTTCTGGCTCTCTGCTGCCACCATGGCCGCCTTGTTCATGGCCTTGGCTGCCTTCAGTTTCCTCCGGTAGCTGTAGAAGAGAACAACATGCACATATTTATTAATATTATGCATAAAATTTGGTACTAATTGTTAGTATTAATTGACATATTAAACAAAAAAAATGTTATTTTTTTATTATATTGTTACCTTCACCTAGGACAGTGTAAAACACAGCTACTTACCTTCTCCTAATGCACACGAGTGAGGTAGTCATGACCACTAGAACAATCACGAGGGCTCCCACCAGTCCGATCATGATGAAGACCTCCAGCTTGTCCTCCTGAGGGTCGAAGGTGGTCGTCAACTGTGAAAAAAAAAAAAAAAAACAGAGACACACACAAATGAACAAACCCTTAAGGTCACTGAAGATCCAGCACACTTTATCCAAGCTATATTCCTATATTCCTATACAGAGTATATGTACAACACATGTTTCCATAATATATCCTAATATAATGTTTATTATACCACAGTTAGTTCCAACCCTGCAATGTGATTGGCTGAGAGGTGTTCTTTGAGTACCGTTATCAGCCGGTAATGCACTGTAACTGAAGCTCTCCTCTGGCAAATACAGGTAACCTAGCAACGATGCAGCGCTTACAAGCCAAACAGCACAGCAACAAACAGAGCAGCAATGAAACTATTTTAACTGGCGGAGTTTTTATAACTAAACAGATCCTATTTTGTCCTCCTCTTTAAAATGACACAGTCACTTTTGTATTATTGCTTAATAATATAAAATTCTGTGTTTCTTACAATGCCAGTGAGGCCATACCCCTGCAGTATGACACCAAACTCTTCATACACTTCCTGCGTGTTCAGGATAGAGCCCACAGAGTCCGAGTCCAGAGCCGTCCCGTTAGGAAACACGAAGTACGCCTCCAGAAGAGTCACCTCTTTCCTGCAAAACAAACAAACAAACAAATAAATATGCAATCAAACAATTCTACTGTGCAAAACACAAGAGCAACAGTGACAACTCACCCCACACTCATGGTCACTCAATTTAACGAACAATGGATCATACAATATATTCAGTTCAGTTAAATAAATCTAGTTTAGTTGCTTGTTTAAGTAGAAAAATGTTCTTATTATTATTATTTAAAAAGTGCTATTATATAAGAATTTTGGTTTGTTTAACACTTTTAATTCACTACATGATTTCTTATGTGTTCCTTTATAGTCTGATAGATCACTTCACTATTCATTTACTATGTAGGAAAAAAAAATGATTGAGAAGGTGTGTCCAAACTTTTGACTTTGCACTGTACATCAGTAACAAACAATATTTGATTTTAAGTTTCCAAGTAAATGTGGAGTATGGCTTTTTTTCATTTACTTTACTTTAAATTTAGTGTATGAAACTACCGCCACCATGTTTTGAGGCTGTATTCCAAGCTATATTCATATATTTATGAATATTCATAATTTATGTTTATTACAGTCTATTACAGGCACCAAAATGAAGATACAAATAATATTTATTTTCAAAGGAAAAAAATATAAAGGGTTTTATTATATAAAACAATAAAGCAATTCAGTTGTTCCTATTCCTAAATAAAAGCAATTTTATAAAACAATTTTCTAAAATTACAGGAGGTATTAATTCAGTGTACAGTCAAAAAACAGAGCCATTCTTACCTCTGTGCGTTCCTTACTGTCTCAGTCGACACCTTAACCACATGCACCATTGCTTTTGTGGCACCTATCAGGGCTCTGTAAAATAGTCAAAACATATATTCAACATTTTATAAACTGAACTGCTAATAAAATATATGAGGGCAAGTTAAGTTTGCTAAAACCTATAAATAATATGCTTATTTCTCATTACAGGCTTATTTATACCAATATTAATCCTGAATAATGAATATACTATATAAAATATTTTACTGTACATATAATAATAATTATATTTGCTTTTATTTATATTGCTATATGTATAACTGCTAACCTTACCTTCTAATGTACACCAAGTTTTCGTTGACATTTGCGACTGGCGAATCAAACCGGAGACCCACCCTAAAGGACTTATCGACTGTAATGAGCTGCAAAAAAACAACACGATAAAAATTGATAATATGATACAGTCAGCCAAGTTTGTTCAGTGTTGTTCACTGTTCAGTAATCCATATTTGACTCCAACTCCCATAATTCACCTGCACCCACTATCAATCAGCCCTCACTACAACTCCCATAATTCATCTGCACCCACTATCAATCAGCCCTCACTACAACTCCCATAATTCATAATTCACCTGCACCCACTATTAATCAGCCCTCACTACAACTCCCATAATTCACCTGCTCTCACTATTATCAGCCCTCACTACAACTCCCATAATTCACCTGTACCCACGTGTCATTCATCAGCCACCTAGCCTTGTCATGAGCATGTTGATAACTTAAAGAAGTGTTTGTCTTTCCTGAATAACTAACTTATAGACAGGACAGGACTGGGAAGGGCAAGTCATTAATTTTTTTTATAATTTGCATATTAATTTAGTTTTTACCTCGATGGTTTCGTTGGTGTGGAGATCCAGGTTTTTCGCCATCACTTTCACCAGGTACTTCCCTTTTCTGTCAGGATCCAGAGACTGGTGGGACCTGAGGAAGAGAAACACAACATTTTACTCATTTATTCATTTATTCCCTATTCGTTCATGTAGATTTAATTCACTCTGCACGGCAAGCTACATGACCGGGATTCGAACCAGCGATCTCCTGATCATACTGGCAGGGCTTAGATTGCTTGTTGTATTTACTCAGTAATTTTTCAGAATAATTTAGTTGTAACTTGCTTGATAACTCCGTTATAGTTCCCCAGAGCGTCCGGCTGCTCATTGGTCTCGGCGAAGAAAATGAGGCTGATTGGCTCGGGCTTATCTCCAGCATTGGCACCAAGAAACTCCACATCTACAACGTGAAACGTGATCTTTGCGTTCTCTCCTGTATCTTTGTCTGTGGCCTGAATAAGATAAATAAAGAGAAATAAAAAAAAAAATATATATATATATACAGATATTTTTTAAAATACATTTTTCTAACATTGTCCTATTTGCTTCTTATTTGGAAAGTCAATTCAACACTAGGAGGTTAAAGACTAGTGAAGAGTGACTCCGCCTCTTTTCCAACTGCAACCAATCAATACCTCATCACTGGTTAGCACCAGATCCCCAGCTCTGATACATCAGCTAACAGAAGCCTGTGATGACCATCATCCTAATGGGAGTGATGAGAGTAGAGAGCGCCACCTACTCTACCCACCCAGAGAGAAACAGCATAGCCAGTATTGCTCTCTCGGACTCTGGCTGCTGATGGCAAAGCTGATGGTAAATCACGAGTCTGTGGATTATTAATACTTACATGAACCGCAGCAACAGACGAGTCCTGCTCCACGCTCTCCGAGAGCACAACTGCAGGAACAGAGATGGAGGTATTATTATTATATAGAATTTATATTATTTAATATTTAACGTGATTTTTTTTGTGGATATAGTACATGATGCCTTTGCTATAGGACGTACCATGTTCATGCAACGTTTTAAGAGTTCAGAAATTAATATTTGGTGGAATAACCCTGGTTTTTAATCACAGTTTTTTTCATGCATCTTGGCATCATGTTCTCCTCCACCAGTCTTACACACTGCTTTTGGATAACTTTCAAACCAAGCAGTTCAGTGATCATTCATCTTCCTCTTGATTATATTTTAGAGGTTTTCAGTGGTATTTTTTTCCAAAGCTGTACACAATGATATATTACTTTTAAAATTACTAAATACTTTTGTATATTTCAAATTAATAAGTAAATTTCTTGATTTGAAAAAAAATGATTACAACTGTTTTAGCTTATACTTTCAATAATGTAATTTTATGTGTTAAAAATCTAAAGTACTTTTTAAATAAGGACAAGCACTTACCGAAAAAGTCCTGCTCTTGGATGAACTCAGGTGGGTTGTCATTCATATCTATTATGTTTATCATAACAATACCTGCGGAAACATGTGACATTCATCAACACCCAAAACATCCTTAAGGAACACTGACCACAAAAAGTAAGAAACCATTCAAAAATCTTTTTTTGAAAACTTATTTTTTTAGCAGGATAATGCTCATTCACACACAGCACAGATTTCACAGGAATGTCTCAACCAGATAGCAAAACTTCCTTTGCCTGGTATCCAGTTTCATCAAGCACTGCTTATATTGTGCTTATATTAAGTATTTATATTGGAATCAGTCTAATATAACATCATTACAGGCACACATATATAAAGCTTTGTTACATTCCATCTGATATTCTATCAGAGGTGGAAAAAGTACTGAAAAATTGTAATTGAGTAAAAGTACCTTTACTTTGCTAAAATTCTACTCAAGTAAAAGTAAAAGTACCCATCTAAAAATCTACTCGAGTAAAAGTAAAAATGTACTCAATTTAAAATTTACTTTGAGTAAAAGTTACATAGTTACTTTTATTTATTTGATGTAAAAAAGTACAAATCATAAATTAAATAATTTGGACCTTTCAGGCAGTATTTGTTCAGACCACCTCATAAAACATTTTTTTTAAGAACAAGTGGTATAGGTTTCCATTATCCATTTTTTTTTCTTTACTGTTAAAAAGGTTATGGTCATATAGGTGACTATAAATCGTATTTTTATAGTTTTACAGTCCATTATTATTTTTGGACTTGCCATTGCTATGCTTTAACTGCTATTTATATGTTTTTTTTTACATTCAAGCAGAAGTTCAGCTGCGCTGCCATGGAGAACAAAACTCTTTTTTTTTATTCAAACTATTTGTTTTTTTTTCCCAGCATTTTGTTTTTTACTCAGTACTGGGGAGTTTTCCAAAGTATCGAAGTAAATTACTTGTGTCAAAATGAACTTGAGTAAAAGTGAAATTACCTAATTTAAAAACTGACAAATTAAAAATGACAAATTACTCATAAAATCTACTCAATTACTGTAATGTGAGTAAAGGTAATGAGTTACTTTCCACCTCTGTATTCTATATTAAAGATTTTAGGCGTTGTGCCCTGTCTTCAGATCCCTAAAGGAAGGTAATTCCTTACCCTCGGTGCTGTTGCTGTTCTTCTCCGTGTAAAGGTCAATCACTTTGGCCGTCATCTCCACCTGGTCGCACTTCTCGTAATCGATCACGTGATCTGCGGCGGTCCTGACGATGCCGGTGGGCTCCAGCGTGAACCACTCCTCTTCGCAGACGCCCCAGGTTTTGTTGCAGTGGCATCGTGTGGAAACCAGTTCGTAGATCAGAGAGTGGTTGGTGTCGACGTCACTTCCTTCGATCACACCGACGAACGCTGGCGGCAGGGAGTTCTCCTCGATGCTCATGATCAGGTCTGGTGGGAAGATAGGGGGTGTGTCGTTGACGTCCTCCACCTCCACGTGCACCGTAACCACGGCCTTCCTCTGGCCCAGATCCGTGGCCTCCACCGTTAGAGTGTAGCTCTTGCGATCGCTCTCGTAGTCCAGCTCCACGTCCGGGTCCACCATGATGGCGCCTTGGTAGCCGTCGCCGTCGGGCTCTGAGATGCACAGGAAGCTGCCCAGGCTGCCGGAAGTGATGCGGAAAGACGTGCGGTTGTTGTACTCGGTCTGGTCAGCATCACGAGCCCGGACGTAGCCCACAAGTATACCTGGGGAGGAGAGGATGGAACAAGTCAAGGGTTAAATAAAATGTAAAAAGACTAATTAAAAAAGACCCTTGCAATACTATTTTCACGTCTTACATCTGCATTTATTAAATAGCAATGAAGGTCTGAATATTAAATGTGTTTAGGCAATTTCTTGTGTATCGCTATCTTGGCAACAAAAAACACAGGTGCTCCACTGACTGATTTGAACACTGAGAAACGTTGGACACGTCCAGGTAGCTGCGCCATTAAAACAGTTATCTAGGTAATCCAAGTCAGAGC